>NC_092338.1:297198928-297535714 GCF_046630445.1 Rutidosis leptorrhynchoides | reverse complement strand
TATGTGACCGAGGAATTGAACCTCTTCCAACCAAAATGCACACTTTGAAAAGTTACAGTTTTTATTTTCTCAATACTTCTAGCACTTTTCTCAAATGTTCTTCGTGCTCTTGATCATTCTTTGAGTAAATAAGTATGTCATCGATGAAAACAATGACAAACTTGTCAAGATATGGCCCACACACTCGGTTCATAAGGTCCATGAACACAGCTGGTGCGTTAGTCAATCCAAACGGCATAACCATAAACTCGTAATGACCATAACGCGTCCTAAAAGCAGTTTTTGGAATATCATCCTACTTTACTCGCATTTGATGAGATCCAGAACGTAAATCGATCTTCGAATAAACAGACGAGCCTTGTAGTTGATCAAATAAGTCGTCAATTCTCGGAAGTGGATAACAGTTTTTGATGGTAAGTTTGTTCAACTCTCTGTAGTCAATACACAACCTAAATGTACCATCCTTCTTCTTGACAAACAAAACAGGAGCTCCCCACGGTGATGTACTTGGTCGAATGAAACCACGCTCTAAAAGTTCTTGTAATTGGCTTTGCAGTTCTTTCATCTCGCTGGGTGCGAGTCTGTAAGGAGCACGAGCTATTGGTGCAGCTCCTGTTACAAGATCTATTTGAAATTCAACGGATCGATGTGGGGGTAATCCCGGTAATTCTTTCGAAAATAAATCGGGAAATTCTTTTGCGACGGGAACATCATTGATGCTCTTTTCTTCAATTTGTACTTTCTCGACGTGTGCTAGAATAGCATAGCAACCTTTTCTTATTAGTTTTTATGCCTTCAAATTACTAATAAGATGTAGCTTCATGTTGCCCTTTTCTCCGTACATAATTAAGGGTTCTCCTTCTTCTCGTACAATGCGAATTGCATTTTTATAACATACGATCTCTGCTTTCACCTTCTTCAGCCAGTCCATGCCAACTATTATATCAAAACTCCCTAACTCTACTGGTATCAAATCAATCTTAAATATTTCGCTACCCAGTTTAATTTCTCGATTCCGGCATATATTATCTGCTGAAATTAATTTACCGTTTGCTAATTCGAGTAAAAATTTACTATCCAACGGCGTCAATGGACAACTTAATTTAGCACAAAAATCTCTACTCATATAGCTTCTATCCGCACCCGAATCAAATAAAACGTAAGCAGAATTATTGTCAATAAGAAACGTGTAGTGACCCGAACTTTTCCATGTTTATATATATTAATTGAGATTGATATTTACATGATTTAATGTTTCCAACATGTTAAGCAATCAAACTTGTTAAGACTTGATTAACTGAAATATGTTTCATATAGACAATTGACCACCCAAGTTGACCGGTGATTCACGAACGTTAAAACTTGTAAAAACTATATGATGACATATATATGGATATATATATAGTTAACATGATACTATGATAAGTAAACATATCATTAAGTATATTAACAATGAACTACATATGTAAAAACAAGACTACTAACTTAATGATTTTTAAACGAGACATATATGTAACGATTATCGTTATAAAGACATTTAATGTATATATATCATATTAAGAGATATTCATACATGATAATATCATGATATTATAATAATTTAAAATCTCATTTGATATTATAAACATTGGGTTAACAACATTTAACAAGATCGTTAACCTAAAGGTTTCAAAACAACACTTACATGTAACGACTAACGATGACTTAACGACTCAGTTAAAATGTATATACATGTAGTGTTTTAATATGTATTTATACACTTTTGAAAGACTTCAATACACTTATCAAAATACTTCTACTTAACAAAAATGCTTACAATTACATCCTCGTTCAGTTTCATCAACAATTCTACTCGTATGCACCCGTATTCGTACTCGTACAATACACAGCTTTTAGATGTATGTACTATTGGTATATACACTCCAATGATCAGCTCTTAGCAGCCCATGTGAGTCACCTAACACATGTGGGAACCATCATTTGGCAACTAGCATGAAATATCTCATAAAATTACAAAAATATGAGTAATCATTCATGACTTATTTACATGAAAACAAAATTACATATCCTTTATATCTAATCCATACACCAATGACCAAAAACACCTACAAACACTTTCATTCTTCAATTTTCTTCATCTAATTTATCTCTCTCAAGTTCTATCTTCAAGTTCTAAGTGTTCTTCATATATTCTACAAGTTCTAGTTACATAAAATCAAGAATACTTTCAAGTTTGCTAGCTCACTTCCAATCTTGTAAGGTGATCATCCAACCTCAAGAAATCTTTGTTTCTTACAGTAGGTTATCATTCTAATACAAGGTAATAATCATATTCAAACTTTGGTTCAATTTCTATAACTATAACAATCTTATTTCAAGTGATGATCTTACTTGAACTTGTTTTCGTGTCATGATTCTGCTTCAAGAACTTCGAGCCATCCAAGGATCCGTTGAAGCTAGATCCATTTTTATCTTTTCCAGTAGGTTTATCCAAGGAACTTAAGGTAGTAATGATGTTCATAACATCATTCGATTCATACATATAAAGCTATCTTATTCGAAGGTTTAAACTTGTAATCACTAGAACATAGTTTAGTTAATTCTAAACTTGTTCGCAAAAAAAAGTTAATCCTTCTAAATTGACTTTTAAAATCAACTAAACACATGTTCTATATCTATATGATATGCTAACTTAATGATTTAAAACCTGGAAACACGAAAAACACCGTAAAACCGGATTTACGCCGTCGTAGTAACACCGCGGGCTGTTTTGGGTTAGTTAATTAAAAACTATGATAAACTTTGATTTAAAAGTTGTTATTCTGAGAAAATGATTTTTATTATGAACATGAAACTATATCCAAAAATTATGGTTAAACTCGAAGTGGAAGTATGTTTTCTAAAATGGTCATCTAGACGTCGTTCTTTCGACTGAAATGACTATCATTACAAAAACAACTTGTAATTTATTTTTCCGACTATAAACCTATACTTTTTCTGTTTAGATTCATAAAATAGACTTCAATATGAAACCATAGCAATTTGATTCACTCAAAACGGATTTAAAATGAAGAAGTTATGGGTAAAACAAGATTGGATAATTTTTCTCATTTTAGCTACGTGAAAATTGGTAACAAATCTATTCCAACCATAACTTAATCAACTTGTATTGTATATTATGTAATCTTGAGATACCATAGACATGTATACAATGTTTCGACCTATCATGTCGACACATCTATATATATTTCGGAACAACCATAGACACTCTATATGTGAATGTTGGAGTTAGCTATACAGGGTTGAGGTTGATTCCAAAATATGTATAGTTTGAGTTGTGATCAATACTGAGATACGTATACACTGGGTCGTGGATTGATTCAAGATAATATTTATCGATTTATTTCTGTATATCTAACTGTGGACAACTAGTTGTAGGTTACTAACGAGGACAGCTGACTTAATAAACTTAAAACATCAAAATATATTAAAAGTTTTGTAAATATATTTTGAACATACTTTGATATATATGTATATATTGTTATAGGTTCGTGAATCAACCAGTGGCCAAGTCTTACTTCCCGACGAAGTAAAAATCTGTGAAAGTGAGTTATAGTCCCACTTTTAAAATCTAATATTTTTGGGATGAGAATACATGCAGGTTTTATAAATGATTTACAAAATAGACACAAGTACGTGAAACTACATTCTATGGTTGAATTATCGAAATTGAATATGCCCCTTTTTATTAAGTCTGGTAATCTAAGAATTAGGGAACAGACACCCTAATTGACGCGAATCTTAAAGATAGATCTATCGGGCCTAACAAACCCCATCCAAAGTACTGGATGCTTTAGTACTTCGAAATTTATATCATATCCGAAGGGTGTCCCGGAATGATGGGGATATTCTTATATATGCATCTTGTTAATGTCGGTTACCAGGTGTTCACCATATGAATGATTTTTATCTCTATGTATGGGATGTGTATTGAAATATGAAATCTTGTGGTCTATTATTATGATTTGATATATATAGGTTAAACCTATAACTCACCAACATTTTTGTTGATGTTTTAAGTATGTTTATTCTCAGGTGATTATTAAGAGCTTCCGCTATCGTATACTTAAATAAGGACAAGATTTGGAGTCCATGCTAGTATGATATTGTGTAAAAACTGCATTCAAGAAACTTATTTTGTTGTAACATATTTGTATTGTAAACCATTATGTAATGGTCGTGTGTAAACAGGATATTTTAGATTATCATTATTTGATAATCTACGTAAAGCTTTTTAAACCTTTATTGAGGAAATAAAGGTTATGGTTTGTTTTAAAATGAATGCAGTCTTTGAAAAACGTCTCATATAGAGGTCAAAACCTCGCAACGAAATCAATTAATATGGAATGTTTTTAATCAATAAGAACGGGACATTTCAGTTGGTATCCGAGCGTTGGTCTTAGAGAACCAGAATTTTGCATTAGTGTGTCTTATCGAGTTTGTTAGGATGCATTAGTGAGTCTGGACTTCGACCGTGTTTAGTTGAAAAATGATTGCTTAACAAATTTTGTTTTAAACTATATATTTTTAACATGTGAATATTATGTGATATATTAATCTCTTAACGCGTTTGATATTATGTGATAGATGTCTACCTCTAGAATAAGTCCCATTGACTCACCTAATAATAATGAAGAGTCAAATGTAAATTGGAATGATTCGTGGACTGATTCACAAGTTCCCGAAAAGGAACCGGAAGAAGAGTCGGAACCGGAAGAAGAATCGGAACCGGAAGAAGAATCGGAACCGGATGAAGAAATAGAACCGGTGGGGGAAATAATAAAACGGTTAAGTAAAAGAAAATCCTCAACCAACCGACCAAGGTTAATTATGGTCAATGGTGTTTCCGCCAAGGAAGCAAAATATTGGGAGGATTACCAATTCTCCGATGAATCGGATTCCGACGAGAATTCCGATGATGTTATAGAAATTACCCCAACTGAATTTAAAAAGGCAAAAGAAAATAATAAGGGAAAGGGCATAAAAATAGAGAAATCTAATTCCAACCCCGATGAACTTTATATGTATCGTCAACCCTCGAAGTCCTTAAGTTGTAACAATGACCCGGGAACCTCTAAACCACCAGGTTTTTCTAAACCAATGTGGAAAATTACGGCTCGTATTAGGGGAACATCATATATCCCTAGAAACTTGGCAAAACGAACCAAAACCGAAGAAGAAGAAACGAGCGAGTCGGAATAAGATAGTTGTATTCGTGTGGTGTAATATATGTAATATAGTGTGCTTATGCTTTATGATATATGTAAAAATTGCTTGTATTAATAAGTATTTTTTTATGAATCTAACTCTTGTCTATTTTACAGTTTAAAAACACAAAATGGATAGACAACCCAATATTTTAAGAGACCTACCCGGAGACATGATTGATGAAATCTTGTCTAGAGTCGGTCAGAATTCCTCGGCACAACTATTTAAGGCGAGATCAGTTTGTAAGACATTCGAAGAACGTTCCAAGAATGTCTTGGTTTATAAGAGACTTTCGTTTGAAAGATGGGGGATATCACATTGGGAAACCCATAAGTTACGATGTGTTTACTTTGACGCATATATTGCGGGGAACCCAAATGCTATTTTACGCAACGGGTTAAGAAATTATTTTGACTCAATATATCCGAATATTGGACTTCGTGATTTAGAAAAAGCGGCTAACATGCAACATAAAGAAGCATGTTATGCTTACGGATTAGTAATGTTCGCTTCTCACCAAAGTGAGAACAAGAACATCGGGCTACAACTATTAAACAAAACGTTTCCACAAGTGACGGAGTCGGTAATTGGGGTAAGAAATGAGGTTTTTAGATTGTTACGGGACTGTTGGACATTACGTAACCCTCGTCCCTTTGACGACGTTACAACACGCTGTCTTATCAATGGCCATAACGGTTATGTTCCACAAGACCAAGGATGGGAAGTAGTCCTAGTAAAACCAGAATGCATGACTTGTTTCTGGACGTATGAATTACGTGTCTTTATTGCCTTTGCTGAACGACTTGTGTACTAGCTAGAATTATCTTCACAACTATCTTGTATCAAAGTTATTGTGTGCTATATTTCATGCTTTATGTAAAATAAGCGGTATTGTAAGTTTGTAAAATATTGTATAAAAGTTTGAACGCGAAATATTATTATAATCAGTTTTTCATATAGAATTGTAGTAGTTGAATTGTATATTAGCTACTAATTATGAACTTAACGGGTAGGTACTACCCGAATTTAAACTTATAAAACGCTAATATGAAGAAAAAGCTTTTATAAATGAGTTCATATTATGCTACGAAATACTATTAACTACTCTTAATATTCTGTATGATTAACTTGTTCCATTTGACTATTTTGAAGGCAATGGCACCGACTACTCGACACACCGTGAATATGAATGAAGAGGAATTCCGTACTTTTCTAGCTTCAAACATAGCCGCAGTACAGGCTGCGCTACATACCAACAATAACCTTGGATCTAGCAGTACAGGAAATCGTGTAGGATGCACCTACAAAGAATTCACTGCCTGCAAACCTTTGGAATTTGATGGAACCGAAGGACCGATCGGATTGAAACGGTGGACCGAGAAGGTCGAATCGGTGTTTGCCATAAGTAAGTGTACTGAAGAGGACAAAGTGAAGTACGCTACGCATACCTTCACAGGTTCTGCGTTAACATGGTGGAATACCTATCTAGAGCAAGTGGGACAAGACGATGCGTACGCACTACTGTGGTCAGCATTCAAGCACTTGATGAACGAGAAGTACCGTCCCAGAACCGAGGTCAATAAGCTCAAGACAGAACTTAGAGGGTTACGAACCCAAGGATTTGATATTACCACGTACGAAAGACGATTCACAGAATTGTGCCTATTGTGTCCGGGAGCATTCGAAGATGAGGAAGAGAAGATCGACGCATTTGTGAAAGGATTACCGGAAAGAATCCAAGAAGATATAAGTTCACACGAGCCCGCCTCTATACAACAGGCATGTAGAATGGCTCACAAACTAGTGAACCAGATTGAAGAAAGAATTAAAGAACAGACTGCTGAAGAGGCCAATGTGAAGCAAGTCAAAAGAAAGTGGGAGGAAAACGGTGATAAGAATCACCAATACAACAACAACAGCAATTACAACAATAATCGCAACAATTATCCCAACAATCGTAACATCAATCGCAACTACAACAAACGGCCCAACAACAACAACAACAACAGCAACAGCAACTACAACAATCATTCCAATAACAATAATAACCGCAACAACAACAACAATCAGAAGCAGCTATGCCAAAGGTGTGAAAAGTATCACTCGGGGTTCTGCACCAAATTTTGCAACAAGTGTAAAAGAAATGGTCATAGCGCGGCGAAGTGTGAGGTCTACGGACCAGGGGTTAATAGAACGAAAGGAACAAATGGTGTCGGAACGAGTAATGGCGGAGCAAGTAGTGTCGGAGCAAGTTATGCCAATGTAGTTTGTTATAAATGTGGAAAACCGGGCCACATTATTAGAAATTGCCCGAACCAGGAGAACACGAATGGACAAGGCCGCGGGAGAGTTTTCAATATTAATGCGGCAGAGGCACAAGAAGACCCGGAGCTTGTTACGGGTACGTTTCTTATTGACAATAAATCTGCTTACGTTTTATTTGATTCGGGTGCGGATAGAAGCTATATGAGTAGAGATTTTTGTGCTAAATTAAGTTGTCCATTGACACCTTTGGATAGTAAATTTTTACTCGAATTAGCAAATGGTAAATTAATTTCAGCAGATAATATATGTCGGAATCGAGAAATTAAACTGGTTAGCGAAACATTTAAGATTGATTTGATACCAGTAGAGTTAGGGAGTTTTGATGTGATAATCGGTATGGACTGGTTGAAAGAAGTGAAAGCAGAGATCGTTTGTTACAAAAATGCAATTCGCATTATACGAGAAAAAGGAAAACCCTTAATGGTGTACGGAGAAAAGGGTAACACGAAGCTACATCTTATTAGTAATTTGAAGGCACAAAAACTAATAAGAAAAGGTTGCTATGCTGTTCTAGCACACGTCGAGAAAGTACAAACTGAAGAAAAGAGCATCAATGATGTTCCCATTGCAAAAGAATTTCCCGATGTATTTCCGAAAGAATTACCGGGATTACCCCCACATCGATCCGTTGAATTTCAAATAGATCTTGTACCAGGAGCTGCACCAATAGCACGTGCTCCTTACAGACTCGCACCCAGCGAGATGAAAGAACTGCAAAGCCAATTACAAGAACTTTTAGAGCGTGGTTTCATTCGACCAAGCACATCACCGTGGGGAGCTCCTGTTTTGTTTGTCAAGAAGAAAGATGGTACATTCAGGTTGTGTATCGACTACCGAGAGTTGAACAAACTTACCATCAAGAACCGTTACCCAATACCGAGAATCGACGACTTATTTGATCAACTACAAGGCTCGTCTATTTATTCAAAGATTGACTTACGTTCCGGGTATCATCAAATGCGGGTGAAAGAAGATGATATTCCAAAGACTGCTTTCAGAACACGTTACGGTCATTACGAGTTTATGGTCATGCCGTTTGGTTTAACTAATGCACCAGCTGTGTTCATGGACCTTATGAACCGAGTGTGTGGACCATACCTTGACAAGTTTGTCATTGTTTTCATTGATGACATACTTATTTACTCAAAGAATGACCAAGAACACGGTGAACATTTGAGAAAGGTGTTAGAAGTATTGAGGAAGGAAAAACTGTAAGCTAAGTTTTCAAAGTGTGCATTTTGGTTAGAAGAAGTTCAGTTCCTCGGTCACATAGTGAACAAAGAAGGTATTAAGGTGGATCCGGCAAAGATAGAAACTGTTGAAAAGTGGGAAACCCCGAAAACTCCGAAACACATACGCCAGTTTTTAGGACTAGCTGGTTACTACAGAAGGTTCATCCAAGACTTTTCCAGAATAGCAAAACCCTTGACTGCATTAACGCATAAAGGGAAGAAATTTGAATGGAATGATGAACAAGAGAAAGCGTTTCAGTTATTGAAGAAAAAGCTAACTACGGTACCTATATTGTCATTGCCTGAAGGGAATGATGATTTTGTGATTTATTGTGACGCATCAAAGCAAGGTCTCGGTTGTGTATTAATGCAACGAACGAAGGTGATTGCTTATGCGTCTAGACAATTGAAGATTCACGAACAAAATTATACGACGCATGATTTAGAATTAGGCGCGGTTGTGTTTGCATTAAAGACTTGGAGGCACTACTTATATGGGGTCAAAAGTATTATATATACCGACCACAAAAGTCTTCAACACATATTTAATCAGAAACAACTGAATATGAGGCAGCGTAGGTGGATTGAATTATTGAATGATTACAACTTTGAGATTCGTTACCACCCGGGGAAGGCAAATGTGGTAGCCGATGCCTTGAGCAGGAAGGACAGAGAACCCATTCGAGTAAAATCTATGAATATAATGATTCATAATAACCTTACTACTCAAATAAAGGAGGCGCAACAAGGAGTTTTAAAAGAGGGAAATTTAAAGGATGAAATACCCAAAGGATCGGAGAAGCATCTTAATATTCGGGAAGACGGAACCCGGTATAGGGCTGAAAGGATTTGGGTACCAAAATTTGGAGATATGAGAGAAATGGTACTTAGAGAAGCTCATAAAACCAGATACTCAATACATCCTGGAACGGGGAAGATGTACAAGGATCTCAAGAAACATTTTTGGTGGCCGGGTATGAAAGCCGATGTTGCTAAATACGTAGGAGAATGTTTGACGTGATCTAAGGTCAAAGCTGAGCATCAGAAACCATCAGGTCTACTTCAACAACCCGAAATCCCGGAATGGAAATGGGAAAACATTACCATGGATTTCATCACTAAATTGCCAAGGACTGCAAGTGGTTTTGATACTATTTGGGTAATAGTTGATCGTCTCACCAAGTCAGCACACTTCCTGCCAATAAGAGAAGATGACAAGATGGAGAAGTTAGCACGACTGTATTTGAAGGAAGTTTTCTCCAGACATGGAATACCAATCTCTATTATCTCTGATAGGGATGGCAGAATTATTTCAAGATTCTGGCAGACATTACAGCAAGCATTAGGAACTCGTCTAGACATGAGTACTGCCTATCATCCACAAACTGATGGGCAGAGCGAAAGGACGATACAAACGCTTGAAGACATGCTACGAGCATGTGTTATTGATTTCGGAAACAGTTGGGATCGACATCTACCGTTAGCAGAATTTTCCTACAACAACAGCTACCATTCAAGCATTGAGATGGCGCCGTTTGAAGCACTTTATGGTAGAAAGTGCAGGTCTCCGATTTGTTGGAGTGAAGTGGGGGATAGACAGATTACGGGTCAGGAGATTATACAAGAAACTACCGAGAAGATCATCCAAATTCAACAACGGTTGAAAACCGCCCAAAGTCGACAAAAGAGCTACGCTGACATTAAAAGAAAAGATATAGAATTTGAAATTGGAGAGATGGTCATGCTTAAAGTTTCACCTTGGAAAGGCGTTGTTCGATTTGGTAAACGAGGGAAATTAAATCCAAGGTATATTGGACCATTCAAGATTATTGATCGTGTAGGACCAGTAGCTTACCGACTTGAATTACCTCAACAACTCGCAGCTGTACATAACACTTTCCACGTCTCGAATTTGAAGAAATGTTTTGCTAAAGAAGATCTCACTATTCCGTTAGATGAAATCCAAATCAACGAAAAACTTCAATTCATCGAAGAACCCGTCGAAATAATGGATCGTGAGGTTAAAAGACTTAAGCAAAACAAGATACCAATTGTTAAGGTTCGATGGAATGCTCGTAGAGGACCCGAGTTCACCTGGGAGCGTGAAGATCAGATGAAGAAGAAATACCCGCATCTATTTCCAGAAGATTCGTCAACACCTTCAACAGCTTAAAATTTCGGGACGAAATTTATTTAACGGGTAGGTACTGTAGTGACCCGAACTTTTCCATGTTTATATATATTAATTGAGATTGATATTTACATGATTTAATGTTTCTAACATGTTAAGCAATCAAACTTGTTAAGACTTGATTAATTGAAATATGTTTCATATAGACAATTGACCACCTAAGTTGACCGGTGATTCACGAACGTTAAAACTTGTAAAAACTATATGATGACATATATATGGATATATATATAGTTAACATGATACTATGATAAGTAAACATATCATTAAGTATATTAACAATGAACTACATATGTAAAAACAAGACTACTAACTTAATGATTTTTAAACGAGACATATATGTAACGATTATCGTTATAAAGACATTTAATGTATATATATCATATTAAGAGATATTCATACATGATAATATCATGATATTATAATAATTTAAAATCTCATTTGATATTATAAACATTGGGTTAACAACATTTAACAAGATCGTTAACCTAAAGGTTTCAAAACAACACTTACATGTAACGACTAACGATGACTTAACGACTCAGTTAAAATGTATATACATGTAGTGTTTTAATATGTATTTATACACTTTTGAAAGACTTCAATACACTTATCAAAATACTTCTACTTAACAAAAATGCTTACAATTACATCCTCGTTCAGTTTCATCAACAATTCTACTCGTATGCACCCGTATTCGTACTCGTACAATACACAGCTTTTAGATGTATGTACTATTGGTATATACACTCCAATGATCAGCTCTTAGCAGCCCATGTGAGTCACCTAACACATGTGGGAACCATCATTTGGCAACTAGCATGAAATATCTCATAAAATTACAAAAATATGAGTAATCATTCATGACTTATTTACATGAAAACAAAATTACATATCCTTTATATCTAATCCATACACCAACGACCAAAAACACCTACAAACACTTTCATTCTTCAATTTTCTTCATCTAATTGATCTCTCTCAAGTTCTATCTTCAAGTTCTAAGTGTTCTTCATATATTCTACAAGTTCTAGTTACATAAAATCAAGAATACTTTCAAGTTTGCTAGCTCACTTCCAATCTTGTAAGGTGATCATCCAACCTCAAGAAATCTTTGTTTCTTACAGTAGGTTATCATTCTAATACAAGGTAATAATCATATTCAAACTTTGGTTCAATTTCTATAACTATAACAATCTTATTTCAAGTGATGATCTTACTTGAACTTGTTTTCGTGTCATGATTCTGCTTCAAGAACTTCGAGCCATCCAAGGATCCGTTGAAGCTAGATCCATTTTTATCTTTTCCAGTAGGTTTATCCAAGGAACTTAAGGTAGTAATGATGTTCATAACATCATTCGATTTATACATATAAAGCTATCTTATTCGAAGGTTTAAACTTGTAATCACTAGAACATAGTTTAGTTAATTCTAAACTTGTTCGCAATCAAAAGTTAATCCTTCTAACTTGACTTTTAAAATCAACTAAACACATGTTCTATATCTATATGATATGCTAACTTAATGATTTAAAACCTGGAAACACGAAAAACACCGTAAAACCGGATTTACGCAGTCGTAGTAACACCGCGGGCTGTTTTGGGTTAGTTAATTAAAAACTATGATAAACTTTGATTTAAAAGTTGTTATTCTGAGAAAATGATTTTTATTATGAACATGAAACTATATCCAAAAATTATGGTTAAACTCGAAGTGGAAGTATGTTTTCTAAAATGGTCATCTAGACGTCGTTCTTTCGACTGAAATGACTATCTTTACAAAAACAACTTGTAATTTATTTTTCCGACTATAAACCTATACTTTTTCTGTTTAGATTCATAAAATAGAGTTCAATATGAAACCATAGCAATTTGATTCACTCAAAACGGATTTAAAATGAAGAAGTTATGGGTAAAACAAGATTGGATAATTTTTCTCATTTTAGCTACATGAAAATTGGTAACAAATCTATTCCAACCATAACTTAATCAACTTGTATTGTATATTATGTAATCTTGAGATACCATAGACACGTATACAATGTTTCGACCTATCATGTCGACACATCTATATATATTTCGGAACAACCATAGACACTCTATATGTGAATGTTGGAGTTAGCTATACAGGGTTGAGGTTGATTCCAAAATATGTATAGTTTGAGTTGTGATCAATACTGAGATACGTATACACTGGGTCGTGGATTGATTCAAGATAATATTTATCGATTTATTTCCGTATATCTAACTGTGGACAACTAGTTGTAGGTTACTAACGAGGACAGCTGACTTAATAAACTTAAAACATCAAAATATATTAAAAGTTTTGTAAATATATTTTGAACATACTTTGATATATATGTATATATTGTTATAGGTTCGTGAATCAACCAGTGGCCAAGTCTTACTTCCCGACGAAGTAAAAATCTGTGAAAGTGAGTTATAGTCCCACTTTTAAAATCTAATATTTTTGGGATGAGAATACATGCAGGTTTTATAAATGATTTACAAAATAGACACAAGTACGTGAAACTACATTCTATGGTTGAATTATCGAAATTGAATATGCCCCTTTTTATTAAGTCTGGTAATCTAAGAATTAGGGAACAGACACCCTAATTGACGCGAATCCTAAAGATAGATCTATCGGGCCTAACAAACCCCATCCAAAGTACTGGATGCTTTAGTACTTCGAAATTTATATCATATCCGAAGGGTGTCCCGGAATGATGGGGATATTCTTATATATGCATCTTGTTAATGTCGGTTACCAGGTGTTCACCATATGAATGATTTTTATCTCTATGTATGGGATGTGTATTGAAATATGAAATCTTGTGGTCTATTATTATGATTTGATATATATAGGTTAAACCTATAACTCACCAACATTTTTGTTGATGTTTTAAGCATGTTTATTCTCAGGTGATTATTAAGAGCTTCCGCTATCGCATACTTAAATAAGGACAAGATTTGGAGTCCATGCTAGTATGATATTGTGTAAAAACTGCATTCAAGAAACTTATTTTGTTGTAACATATTTGTATTGTAAACCATTATGTAATGGTCGTGTGTAAACAGGATATTTTAGATTATCATTATTTGATAATCTACGTAAAGCTTTTTAAACCTTTATTGAGGAAATAAAGGTTATGGTTTGTTTTAAAATGAATGCAGTCTTTGAAAAACGTCTCATATAGAGGTCAAAACCTCGCAACGAAATCAATTAATATGGAACGTTTTTAATCAATAAGAACGGGACATTTCAAAACGTACCCGTAACAAGCTCCGGGTCTTCCTGTTCCTCTGCCGCATTAATATTGAAAACTCTTCCGCGGCCTTGTCCATTCGTGTTCTCCTGGTTCGGGCAATTTCTAATAATGTGGCCCAATTTTCCACATTTATAACAAACTACATTGGCATAACTTGCTCCGACACTACTTGCTCCGCCATTACTCGTTCTGACACCATTTGTTCCTTTCGTTCTGTTAGCCCCTGGTCCGTAGACCTCACACTTCGCCGCGCTATGACCATTTCTTTTACACTTGTTGCAAAATTTGGTGCGGAACCCCGAGTCATACTTTTCACACCTTTGGCATAGATGCTTCTGATTGTTGTTATTGTTGTGGTTGTTATTGTTATTGGGATGATTGTTATAGTTGTTGTTGTTGTTGTTGTTGGGCCGTTTGTTGTAGTTGCGATTGATGTTGCGATTATTGGGATAATTGTTGCGATTATTATTGTTGAAATGTCCCGTTCTTATTGATTAAAAACGTTCCATATTAATTGATTTCGTTGCGAGGTTTTGACCTCTATATGAGACGTTTTTCAAAGACTGCATTCATTTTTAAAACAAACCATAACCTTTATTTCATAAATAAAGGTTTAAAAAGCTTTACGTAGATTATCAAATAATGATAATCTAAAATATCATGTTTACACACGGCCATTACATAATGGTTTACAATACAAATATGTTACATCGAAATCAGTTTCTTGAATGCAGTTTTTACACAATATCATACAAACATGGACTCCAAATCTTGTCCTTATTTTAGTATGCAACAGCGGAAGCTCTTATTATTCACCTGAGAATAAACATGCTTTAAACGTCAACAAAAATGTTGGTGAGTTATAGGTTTAACCTATATATATCAAATCGTAACAATAGACCACAAGATTTCATATTTCAATACACATCCCATACATAGAGATAAAAATCATTCATATGGTGAACACCTGGTAACCGACATTAACAAGATGCATATATAAGAATATCCCCATCATTCCGGGACACCCTTCGGATATGATATAAATTTCGAAGTACTAAAGCATCTGGTACTTTGGATGGGGTTTGTTAGGCCCAATAGATCTATCTTTAGGATTCGCGTCAATTAGGGTTTCTGTTCCCTAATTCTTAGATTACCAGACTTAATAAAAAGGGGCATATTCGATTTCGACAATTCAACCATAGAATGTAGTTTCACGTACTTGTGTCTATTTTGTAAATCAGTTATAAAACCTGCATGTATTCTCATCTCAAAAATATTAGATTTTAAAAGTGGGACTATAACTCACTTTCACAGATTTTTACTTCGTCGGGAAGTAAGACTTGGCCACTGGTTGATTCACGAACCTATAACAATATATACATATATATCAAAGTATGTTCAAAATATATTTACAACACTTTTAATATATTTTGATGTTTTAAGTTTATTAAGTCAGCTGTCCTCGTTAGTAACCTACAACTAGTTGTCCACAGTTAGATGTACAGAAATAAACCGATAAATATTATGTTGAATCAATCCACGACCCAGTGTATACGTATCTCAGTATTGATCACAACTCAAACTATATATATTTTGGAATCAACCTCAACCCTGTATAGCTAACTCCAACATTCACATATAGAGTGTCTATAGTTGTTCCGAAACATATATAGATGTGTCGACATGATAGGTCGAAACATTGTATACGTGTTTATGGTATCTCAAGATTACATAATATACAATACAAGTTGATTAAGTTATGGTTGGAATAAATTTGTTACCAATTTTCACGTAGCTAAAATGAGAAAAATTATCCAATCTTGTTATACCCATAACTTCTTCATTTTAAATCCGTTTTGAGTGAATCAAATTGCTATGGTTTTATATTGAACTCTATTTTATGAATCTAAACAGAAAAAGTATAGGTAGTCATTTCAGTCGAAAGAACGACGTCTAGATGACCATTTTAGAAAACATACTTCCACATTGAGTTTAATCATAATTTTTGGATATAGTTTCATGTTCATAATAAAAATCATTTTCCCAGAATAACAACTTTTAAATCAAAGTTTATCATAGTTTTTAATTAACTAACCCAAAATAGCCCGCGGTGTTACTACGACGGCGTAAATCCGATTTTACGGTGTTTTTCGTGTTACCAGGTTTTAAATCATTAAGTTAGCATATCATATAGATATATAACATGTGTTTAGTTGATTTTAAAATTCAAGTTAGAAGGATTAACTTTTATTTTCGAACAAGTTTAGAATTAACTAAACTATGTTCTAGTGATTACAAGTTTAAACATTCGAATAAAATAGCTTTATATGTATGAATCGAATGATGTTATGAACATCATTACTACCTCAAGTTCCTTGGATAAACCTACTGGAAATAAGAAAAATAGATCTAGCTTCAAAGGATCCTTGGATGGCTTGAAAGTTCTTGAAGCAGAATCATGACACGAAAACAATTTCAAGTAAGATTTCCACTCGAAATAAGATTGTTATAGTTATAGAAATTGAATTAAAGTTTGAATATGATTATTACCTTGTATTAGAAAGATAACCTACTGTAAGTAACAAAGGTTTCTTGATCTTGGATGATTACTTGGAATGGATTTAGAAAACTTGGAAGTAAACTTGCAATCTTGGAAGTATTCTTGATTTTATGAAACTAGAACTTTTGGAATTTATGAAGAACACTTAGAACTTGAAGATAGAACTTGAGAGAGATCAATTAGATGAAGAAAATTGAATAATGAAAGTGTTTGTAGGTGTTTTTGGTCATTGGTGTATGGATTAGATATAAAGGATATGTAATTTTGTTTTCATGTAAATAAGTCATGAATGATTACTCATATTTTTGTAATTTTATGAGATATTTCATGCTAGTTGCCAAATGATGGTTCCCACATGTGTTAGGTGACTCACATGGGCTGCTAAGAGCTGATCATTGGAGTGTATATACCAATAGTACATACATCTAAAAGCTGTGTATTGTACGAGTACGAATACGGGTGTATACGAGTAGAATTGTTGATGAAACTGAACGAGGATTTAATTGTAAGCATTTTTGTTAAGTAGAAGTATTTTGATAAGTGTCTTGAAGTCTTTCAAAAGTGTATAAATACATATTAAAACACTACATGTATATACATTTTAACTGAGTCGTTAAGTCATCGTTAGTCGTTACATGTAAATGTTGTTTTGAAACCTTTAGGTTAACGATCTTGTTGAATGTTGTTAACCCATTGTTTATTATAACAAATGAGATGTTAAATTGTTATATTATCATGATATTATGATATATAATATATCTTAGTATGATGTATATACAGTTAAATGTCGTTACAACGATAATCGTTACATATATGTCTCGTTTCGAAATCTTTAAGTTAGTAGTCTTATTTTTACATATGTATTTCATTGTTAATACACTTAATAATATATTTACTTATCATTTAACATAATTAACCAAGTGTATCAATATCCTAATATGATTCATATGTACCTAGTAAGACGTTGCTATAACGATAATCGTTATATATATCGTTTTCGAGTTTCTTAAATTAATAGTCTCATTTTTATGTATATAACTCATTGTTAAAATACCTAACGAGATACATACTTATAATAAAATTATGTTAACTATATATATAACCATATATATGTCATCGTATAGTTTTTACAAGTTTTAACGTTCGTGAATCACCGGTCAACTTGGGTGGTCAATTGTCTATATGAAACCTATTTCAATTAATCAATTCTTAACAAGTTTGATTGCTTAACATGTTGGAAACACTTAATCATGTAAATAACAATTTCATTTAATATATATATATATAAATATGGAAAAGTTCGGGTCACTACAGTACCTACCCGTTAAATAAATTTCGTCCCGAAATTTTAAGCAGTTGGAGGTGTTGACGTATCTTCTGGAAATAAATGCGGGTATTTCTTCTTCATCTGATCTTCTCATTCCCAGGTGAACTCGGGTCCTCTACGAGCATTCCATCGAACCTTAACAATTGATATCTTGTTTTGCTTAAGTCTTTTAACCTCACGATCCATTATTTCGACGGGTTCTTCGATAAATTGAAGTTTTTCGTTGATTTTGATTTCATCTAACGGAATAGTGAGATCTTCTTTAGCAAAACATTTCTTAAAATTCGAGACGTGGAAAGTGTTATGTACAGCCGCGAGTTGTTGAGGTAACTCAAGTCGGTAAGCTACTGGTCCGACACGATCAATAATCTTGAATGGTCCAATATACCTTGGATTTAATTTCCCTCGTTTACCAAATCGAACAGCGCCTTTCCAAGGTGCAACTTTAAGCATGACCATCTCTCCAATTTCAAATTCTATATCTTTTCTTTTAATGTCAGCGTAGCTCTTTTGTCGACTTTGGGCGGTTTTCAACGGTTGTTGAATTTGGATGATCTTCTCGGTAGTTTCTTTTATTATCTCCGGACCCGTAATCTGTCTATCCCCCACTTCACTCCAACAAATCGGAGACCTGCACTTTCTACCATAAAGTGCTTCAAACGGCGCCATCTCAATGCTTGAATGGTAGCTGTTGTTGTAGGAAAATTATGCTAACGGTAGATGTCGATCCCAACTGTTTCTGAAATCAATAACACATGCTCGTAGCATGTCTTCAAGCATTTGTATCATCCTTTAGCTCTGCCCATTAGTTTGTAGATAATAGGCAGTACTCATGTCTAGACGAGTTCCTAATGCTTGCTGTAATGTCTGCCAGAATCTTGAAATAAATCTCCCATCCCTAATAGAGATAATAGAGATTGGTATTCCATGTCTGGAGACGACTTCCTTCAAATACAGTCGTGCTAACTTCTCCATCTTGTCATCTTCTCTTATTGGCAGGAAGTGTGCTGATTTGGTGAGACGATCAACTATTACCCAAATAGTATCAAAACCACTTGCAGTCCTTGGCAATTTAGTGATGAAATCCATGGTAATGTTTTCCCATTTCCATTCCGGGATTTCGGGTTGTTGAAGTAGACCTGATGGTTTCTGATGCTCAGCTTTGACCTTAGAACACGTCAAACATTCTCCTACGTATTTAGCAACATCGGCTTTCATACCCGGCCACCAAAAATGTTTCTTGAGATCCTTGTACATCTTCCCCGTTCCAGGATGTATTGAGTATCTGGTTTTATGAGCTTCTCTAAGTACCATTTCTCTCATATCTCCAAATTTTGGTACCCAAATCCTTTCAGCCCTATACCGGGTTTCGTCTTCCCGAATATTAAGATGCTTCTTCGATCCTTTGGGTATTTCATCCTTTAAATTTCCCTCTTTTAAAACTCCTTGTTGCACCTCCTTTATTTGAGTAGTAAGGTTATTGTGAATCATTATATTCATAGATTTTACTCGAATGAGTTCTCTGTCCTTCCTACTCAAGGCGTCGGCTACCACATTTGCCTTCCCCGGGTGGTAACGAATCTCAAAGTCGTAATCATTCAATAATTCAATCCACCTACGCTGCCTCATATTCAGTTGTTTCTGATTAAATATGTGTTGAAGACTTTTGTGGTCGGTATATATAATACTTTTGACCCCATATAAGTAGTGCCTCCAAGTCTTTAATGCAAAAACAACCGCGCCTAATTCCAAATCATGCGTCGTATAATTTTGCTCGTGAATCTTCAATTGTCTAGACGCATAAGCAATCACCGTCGTTCGTTGCATTAATACACAACCGAGACCTTGCTTTGATGCGTCACAATAAATCACAAAATCATCATTCCCTTCAGGCAATGACAATATAGGTGCCGTAGTTAGCTTTTTCTTCAATAACTGAAACGCTTTCTCTTGTTCATCCTTCCATTCAAATTTCTTCCCTTTATGCGTTAATGCAGTCAAGGGTTTTGCTATTCTGGAAAAGTCTTGGTTGAACCTTCTGTAGTAACCAGCTAGTCCTAAAAATTGACGTATATGCTTCGGAGTTTTTGGGGTTTCCCACTTTTCAACAGTTTCTATCTTTGCCGGATCCACCTTAATACCTTCTTTGTTCACTATGTGACCGAGGAATTGAACTTCTTCCAACCAAAATGCACACTTTGAAAACTTAGCGTACAATTCTTCCTTCCTCAATACTTTTAACACCTTTCTCAAATGTTCACCGTGTTCTTGGTCATTCTTTGAGTAAATAAATATGTCATCAATGAAAACAATGACAAACTTGTCAAGGTATGGTCCACACGCTCGGTTCATAAGGTCCATGAACACAGCTGGTGCATTAGTTAAACCAAACGGCATGACCATAAACTCGTAATGACCGTAACGTGTTCTGAAAGCAGTCTTTGGAATATCATCTTCTTTCACCCGCATTTGATGATACCCGGAACGTAAGTCAATCTTTGAATAAACAGACGAGCCTTGTAGTTGATCAAATAAGTCGTCGATTCTCGGTAGTGGGTAGCGGTTCTTGATGGTAAGTTTGTTCAACTCTTGGTAGTCGATACACAACCTGAATGTACCATCTTTCTTCTTGACAAACAAAACAGGAGCTCCCCATGGTGATGTGCTTGGTCGAATGAAACCACGCTCTAAAAGTTCTTGTAATTTGCTTTGCAGTTCTTTCATCTCGCCGGGTGCAAGTCTGTAAGGAGCACGAGCTATTGGTGCAGCTCCTGGTACAAGATCTATTTGAAATTCAACGGATCGATGTGGGGGTATTCCCGGTAATTCTTTCGGAAATACATCGAGAAATTCTTTTGCGACGGGAACATCATTGATGCTCTTTTCTTCAGTTTGTATTTTCTCGACGTGTGCTAGAACAGCATAGCAACCTTTTCTTATTAGTTTTTGTGCCTTCAAATTACTAATAAGATGTAGCTTCGTGTTGCCCTTTTCTCCGTACACCATTAAGGGTTTTCCTTTTTCTCGTATAATGTGAATTGCATTTTTGTAACAAACGATCTCTGCTTTCACTTCTTTCAACCAGTCCATACTGATTATCACATCAAAACTCCCTAACTCTACTGGTATCAAGTCAATCTTAAATGTTTCGCTAACCAGTTTAATTTCTCGATTTCGACATATATTATCTGCTAAAATTAATTTACTGTTTGCTAATTCGAGTAAAAATTTACTATCCAACTGCGACAATGGACAACTTAATTTAGCACAAAAATCTCTACTCATATAGCTTCTATCCGCACCCGAATCAAATAAAACGTAAGCAAAATTATTGTCAATAAGAAACGTACCCGTAACAAGCTCCGGGTCTTCCTGTGCCTCTGCCGCATTAATATTGAAAACTCTTTTGCGGCCTTGTCCATTCGTGTTCTCCTGGTTCGGGAAATTTCTAATAATGTGGCACGGTTTTCCACATTTATAACAAACTACATTGGCATAACTTGCTCCGACACTACTTGCTCCGCCATTACTCGTTCCGACACCATTTGTTCCTTTTATTCTGTTAACCCCTGGTCCGTAGACCTCACACTTTGCCGCGCTATGACCATTTCTTTTACACCTGTTGCAAAATTTGGTGCAGAACCCCGAGTGATACTTTTCACACCTTTGGCATAGCTGCTTCTGATTGTTGTTGTGATTGTTATTGTTGTTGGGACGATTGTTGTAGTTGATGTTGTTGTTGTTGTTGTTGTTGTTGTTGTTGTTGTTGTTGTTGGGCCGTTTGTTGTAGTTGCGATTGATGTTGCGATTGTTGGGATAATTGTTGCGATTATTATTGTAATTGCTGTTGTTGTTGTATTAGTGATTCTTATCACCGTTTTCCTCCCACTTTCTTTTGACTTGCTTCACATTGGCCTCTTCAGCCGTTTGTTCTTTAATTCTTTCCTCAATCTGGTTCACTAGTTTGTGAGCCATTCTACATGCCTGTTGTATGGAGGCGGGCTCGCGTGAACTTATATCTTCTTGGATTCTTTCCGGTAATCCTTTCACAAACGCGTCGATCTTCTCTTCCTCATCTTCGAACGCTCCCGGACACAATAGGCACAATTCTGTGAATCGTCTTTCGTACGTGGTAATATCAAATTCTTGGGTTCGTAACCCTCTAAGTTCTGTCTTGAGCTTATTGACCTCGGTTCTGGGACGATACTTCTCGTTCATCAAGTGCTTGAATGCTGACCACGGTAGTGCGTAAGCATCATCTTGTCCCACTTGCTCTAGATAGGTATTCCACCATGTTAACGCAGAACCTGTGAAGGTATGCGTAGCGTACTTCACTTTGTCCTCTTCAGGACACTTACTTATGGCAAACACCAATTCGACCTTCTCGGTCCACCGTTTCAATCCGATCGGTCCATTGGTTCCATCAAATTCCAAAGGTTTGCAGGCAGTGAATTCTTTGTAGGTGCATCATACACGATTTCCTGTATTGCTAGATCCAAGGTTATTGTTGGTATGTAGCGCAGCCTGTACTGCGGCTATGTTTGAAGCTAGAAAAGTACGGAATTCCTCTTCATTCATATTCACGGTGTGTCGAGTAGTCGGTGCCATTTCCTTCAAAATAGTCAAATGGAACAAGTTAATCATACAGAATATTAAGAGTAGTTAATAGTATTTCGTAGCATAATATGAACTCATTTATAAAAGCTTTTTCTTCATATTAGCATTTTATAAGTTTAAATTCGGGTAGTACCTACCCGTTAAGTTCATACTTAGTAGCTAATATACAATTCAACTACTACAATTCTATATGAAAACCTGATTATAATAATATTTCGCGTTCAAACTTTTATACAATATTTTACAAACTTACAATACCGCTTATTTTACATAAAGCATGAAATAAAGCACACAATAACTTTGATACAAGATAGTTGTGAAGATAATTCTAGCTAGTACACAAGTCGTTCAGCAAAGGCAATAAAGACACGTAATTCATACGTCCAGAAACAAGTCATGCATTCTGGTTTTACTAGGAATACTTCCCATCCTTGGTCTTGTGGAACATTACCGTTATGGCCGTTGATAAGGCAGCGTGTTGTAACGTCGTCAAAGGGACGAGGGTTACGTAATGTCCAACAGTCCCGTAACAATCTAAAAACCTCATTTCTTACCCCAATTACCGACTCCGTCACTTGTGGAAACGTTTTGTTTAATAGTTGTAGCCCGATGTTCTTGTTCTCACTTTGGTGAGAAGCGAACATTACTAATCCGTAAGCATAACATGCTTCTTTATGTTGCATGTTAGCCGCTTTTTCTAAATCACGAAGTCCAATATTCGGATATATTGAGTCAAAATAATTTCTTAACCCGTTGCGTAAAATAGCATTTGGGTTCCCCGCAATATATGCGTCAAAGTAAACACATCGTAACTTATGGGTTTCCCAATGTGATATCCTCCATCTTTCAAACGAAAGTCTCTTATAAACCAAGACATTCTTGGAACGTTCTTCGAATGTCTTACAAACTGATCTCGCCTTAAATAGTTGTGCCGAGGAATTCTGACCGACTCTAGACAAGATTTCATCAATCATGTCTCCGGGTAGGTCTCTTAAAATATTGGGTTGTCTATCCATTTTGTGTTTTTAAACTGTAAAATAGACAAGAGTTAGATTCATAAAAAAATACTTATTAATACAAGCAATTTTTACATATATCATAGAGCATAAGCACACTATATTACATATATTACACCACACGAATACAACTATCTTATTCCGACTCGCTCGTTTCTTCTTCTTCTTCAGTTTTGGTTCGTTTTGCCAAGTTTCTAGGGATATATGATGTTCCCCTAATACTAGCTGTCGTTTTCCACAACGGTTTAGAAAAACCTGGTGGTTTAGAGGTTCCCGGGTCATTGTTACAACTTAAGGACTTCGGGGGTTGACGATACATATAAAGTTCATCGGGGTTGGAATTAGATTTCTCTATTTTTATGCCCTTTCCCTTATTATTTTCTTTTGCTTTTTTTAAATTCAGTTGGGGTAATTTCTATAACATCATCGGAATTCTCGTCAGAATCCGATTCATCGGAGAATTGGTAATCCTCCCAATATTTTGCTTCCTTGGCGGAAACACCATTGACCATAATTAACCTTGGTCGGTTGGTTGAGGATTTTCTTTTACTTAACCGTTTTATTATTTCCCCCACCGGTTCTATTTCCTCTCCGGTTCCTCCTCTTCCGGTTCTGATTCTTCTTCCGGTTCTGATTCTTCTTCCGGTTCCTCTTCGGGAACTTGTGAATCAGTCCAATATATATTTGACTCTTCGTTATTATTAGGTGAGTCAATGGGATTTGTGCTAGAGGTAGACATCTATCACACAATATCAATCATGTTAAGAGATTAATATATCACATAATATATACATGTTAATAATATATAGTTTCCAGCAAAAATGTTAAGCAATCATTTTTAAAGAAAACACGGTCGAAGTCCAGACTCACTAATGCATCCTAACAAACTCGATAAGACACACTAATGCAAATTTTCTGGTTCTCTAAGACCAACGCTCTGATGCCAACTGAAATGTCCCGTTCTTATTTATTAAAAACGTTCCATATTAATTGATTTCGTTGCGAGATTTTGACCTCTATATGAGACGTTTTTCAAAGACTGCATTCATTTTTAA
The DNA here is from genome assembly GCF_046630445.1 of Rutidosis leptorrhynchoides. NCBI lineage: Eukaryota > Viridiplantae > Streptophyta > Magnoliopsida > Asterales > Asteraceae > Rutidosis > Rutidosis leptorrhynchoides. The sequence continues at coordinate 297,510,852 of NC_092338.1, read as the reverse complement.
AACAAACCATAACCTTTATTTCATAAATAAAGGTTTAAAAAGCTTTACGTAGATGATCAAATAATGATAATCTAAAATATCTTGTTTACACACGACCATTACATAATGGTTTACAATACAAATATGTTACATCGAAATCAGTTTCTTGAATGCAGTTTTTACACAATATCATACAAACATGGACTCCAAATCTTGTCCTTATTTTAGTATGCAACAGCGGAAGCTCTTAGTATTCACCTGAGAATAAACATGCTTTAAACGTCAACAAAAATGTTGGTGAGTTATAGGTTTAACCTATATATATCAAATCGTAACAATAGACCACAAGATTTCATATTTCAATACACATCCCATACATAGAGATAAAAATCATTCATATGGTGAACACCTGGTAACCGACATTAACAAGATGCATATATAAGAATATCCCCATCATTCCGGGACACCCTTCGGATATGATATAAATTTTGAAGTACTAAAGCATCCGGTACTTTGGATGGGGTTTGTTAGGCCCAATAGATCTATCTTTAGGATTCGCGTAAATTAGGGTGTCTGTTCCCTAATTCTTAGATTACCAGACTTAATAAAAAGGGGCATATTCGATTTCGATAATTCAACCATAGAATGTAGTTTAACGTACTTGTGTCTATTTTGTAAATCATTTATAAAACCTGCATGTATTCTCATCCCAAAAATATTAGATTTTAAAAGTGGGACTATAACTCACTTTCACAGATTTTTACTTCATCGGAAAGTAAGACTTGGCCACTGGTTGATTCACGAACCTATAACAATATATACATATATATTAAAGTATGTTCAAAATATATTTACAACACTTTTAATATATTTTGATGTTTTAAGTTTATTAAGTCAGCTGTCCTCGTTAGTAACCTACAACTAGTTGTCCACAGTTAGATGTACAGAAATAAATCGATAAATATTATCTTGAATCAATCCACGACCCAGTGTATACGTATCTCAGTATTGATCACAACTCAAACTATATATATTTTGGAATCAACCTCAACCCTATATAGCTAACTCCAACATTCACATATAGAGTGTCTATGGTTGTTCCGAAATATATATAGATGTGTCGACATGATAGGTCGAAACATTGTATACGTGTCTATGGTATCTCAAGATTACGTAATATACAATAAAAGTTGATTAAGTTATGGTTGGAATAGATTTGTTACCAATTTTCACGTAGCTAAAATGAGAAAAATTATCCAATCTTGTTTTACCCATAACTTCTTCATTTTAAATCCGTTTTGAGTGAATCAAATTGCTATGGTTTCATATTGAACTCTATTTTATGAATCTAAATAGAAAAAGTATAGGTTTATAGTCGGAAAAATAAGTTACAAGTCATTTTTGTAAAGTTAGTCATTTCAGTCGAAAGAACGACGTCTAGATGACCATTTTAGAAAACATAATTCTACTTTGAGTTTAATCATAATTTTTGGATATAGTTTCATGTTCATAATAAAAATCATTTTCCTATAATAACAACTTTTAAATCAAAGTTTATCATAGTTTTTAATTAACTAACCCAAAACAGCCCGCGGTGTTACTACAACGGCGTAAATCCGATTTTACGGTGTTTTTCGTGTTTCCAGGTTTTAAATCATTAAGTTAGCATATCATATAGATATAGAACATGTGTTTAGTTTATTTTAAAAGTCAAATTAGAAGGATTAACTTTTATTTGCGAACAAGTTTAGAATTAACTAAACTATGTTCTAGTGATTACAAGTTTAAACCTTCGAATAAGATAGCTTTATATGTATGAAACGAATGATGTTATGAACATTGTTACTACCTCAAGTTCCTTGTATAAACCTACTGGAAATGAGAAAAATAGATCTAGCTTTAAAGGATCCTTGGATGGCTTGAAAGTTCTTGAAGCAGAATCATGACACGAAAACAATTTCAAGTAAGATTTCCACTCGAAATAAGATTGTTATAGTTATAGAAATTGAATTAAAGTTTGAATATGATTATTACCTTGTATTAGAAAGATAACCTACTGTAAGTAACAAAGGTTTCTTGATCTTGGATGATTACTTGGAATGGATTTAGAAAACTTGGAAGTAAACTTGCAATCTTGGAAGTATTCTTGATTTTATGAAACTAGAACTTTTGGAATTTATGAAGAACACTTAGAACTTGAAGATAGAACTTGAGAGAGATCAATTAGATGAAGAAAATTGAAGAATGAAAGTGTTTGTAGGTGTTTTTGGTCGTTGGTGTATGGATTAGATATAAAGGATATGTAATTTTGTTTTCATGTAAATAAGTCATGAATGATTACTCATATTTTTGTAATTTTATGAGATATTTCATGCTAGTTGCCAAATGATGGTTCCCATATGTGTTAGGTGACTCACATGGGCTACTAAGAGCTGATCATTGGAGTGTATATACCAATAGTACATACATCTAAAAGCTGTGTATTGTACGAGTACGAATACGGGTGTATACGAGTAGAATTGTTGATGAAACTGAACGAGGATGTAATTGTAAGCATTTTTGTTAAGTAGAAGTATTTTGATAAGTGTCTTGAAGTCTTTAAAAAGTGTATGAATACATATTAAAACACTACATGTATATACATTTTAACTGAGTCGTTAAGTCATCGTTAGTCGTTACATGTAAATGTTGTTTTGAAACCTTTAGGTTAACGATCTTGTTGAATGTTGTTAACCCATTGTTTACTATAACAAATGAGATGTTAAATTGTTATATTATCATGATATTATGATATATAATATATATTAGTATGATGTATATACAGTTAAATGTCGTTACAACGATAATCGTTACATATATGTCTCGTTTCGAAATCATTAAGTTAGTAGTCTTATTTTTACATATGTATTTCATTATTGATACACTTAATAATATATTTACTTATCATTTAACATAATTAACCAAGTGTATCAATATCCTAATATGATTCATATGTTCCTAGTAAGACGTTGTTATAACGATAATCGTTATATATATCGTTTTCGAGTTTCTTAAATTAATAGTCTCATTTTTATGTATATAACTCATTGTTAAAATACCTAATGAGATACATACTTATAATAAAATCATGTTAACTATATATATAACCATATATATGTCATCGTATAGTTTTTACAAGTTTTAACGTTCGTGAATCACCTGTCAACTTGGGTGGTCAATTGTCTATATGAAACCTATTTCAATTAATCAAGTCTTAAAAAGTTTGATTGCTTAACATGTTGGAAACACTTAATCATGTAAATAACAATTTCATTTAATATATATATAAATATGGAAAAGTTCGGGTCACTACAATTGTAATTGCTGCTGTTGTTGTATTGGTGATTCTTATCGCCGTTTTCCTCCCACTTTCTTTTGACTTGCTTCACATTGGCCTCTTCAGTTGTCTGTTCTTTAATTCTTTCCTCAATCTGGTTCACTATTTTGTGAGCCATTCTACATGCCTGTTGTATAGAGGCGGGCTCGTGTGAACTTATATCTTCTTGGATTCTTTCCGGTAATCCTTTCACAAATGCGTCGATCTTCTCTTCCTCATCTTCGAATGCTCCCGGACACAATAGGCACAATTCTATGAATCGTCTTTCGTACGTGGTAATATCAAATCCTTGGGTTCGTAACCCTCTAAGTTCTGTCTTGAGCTTATTGACCTCGGTTCTGGGACGGTACTTCTCGTTCATCAAGTGCTTGAATGCTGACCACGGTAGTGCGTACGCATCATCTTGTCCCACTTGCTCTAGATAGGTATTCCACCATGTTAACGCAGAACCTGTGAAGGTATGCGTAGCGTACTTCACTTTGTCCTCTTCAGTACACTTACTTATGGCAAACACCGATTCGACCTTCTCGGTCCACCGTTTCAATCCGATCGGTCCTTCGGTTCCATCAAATTCCAAAGGTTTGTAGGCAGTGAATTGTTTGTAGGTGCATCCTACACGATTTCCTGTACTGCTAGATCCAAGGTTATTGTTGTTATGTAGTGCAGCCTGTACTGTGGCTATGTTTGAAGCTAGAAAAGTACGTAATTCCTCTTCATTCATATTCACGGTGTGTCGAGTAGTTGGTGCCATTTCCTTCAAAATAGTCAAATGGGACAAGTTAATCATACAGAATATTAAGAGTAGTTAATAGTATTTCGTAGCATAATATGAACTCATTTATAAAAGCTTTTTCTTCATATTAGCATTTTATAAGTTTAAATTCGGGTAGTACCTACCCGTTAAGTTCATACTTAGTAGCTAATATACAATTCAACTACTACAATTCTATATGAAAAACTGATTATAATAATATTTCGCGTTCAAACTTTTATACAATATTTTACAAACTTACAATACCTCTTATTTTACATAAAGCATGAAATATAGCACACAATAACTTTGATACAAGATAGTTGTGAAGATAATTCTAGCTAGTACACAAGTCGTTCAGCAAAGGCAATAAAGACACGTAATTCATACGTCCAGAAACAAGTCATGCATTCTGGTTTTACTAGGACTACTTCCCATCATTGGTCTTGTGGAACATAACTGTTATGGCCGTTGATAAGACATCGTGTTGTAACTGTAGTGACCCGAACTTTTCCATGTTTATATATATTAATTGAGATTGATATTTACATGATTAAATGTTTCCAACATGTTAAGCAATCAAACTTGTTAAGACTTGATTAATTGAAATATGTTTCATATAGACAATTGACCACCCAAGTTGACCGGTGATTCACGAACGTTAAAACTTGTAAAAACTATATGATGATATATATATATGGATATATATATATATAGTTAACATGATACTATGATAAGTAAACATATCATTAAGTATATTAACAATGAACTACATATGTAAAAACAAGACTACTAACTTAATGATTTTTAAACGAGACATATATGTAACGATTATCGTTGTAAAGACATTTAATGTATATATATCATATTAAGAGATATTCATACATGATAATATCATGATAATATAATAATTTAAAATCTCATTTGATATTATAAACATTGGGTTAACAACATTTAACAAGATCGTTAACCTAAAGGTTTCAAAACAACACTTACATATAATGACTAACGATGAATTAACGACTCAGTTAAAATGTATATACATGTAGTGTTTTAATATGTATTTATACACTTTTGAAAGACTTCAATACACTTATCAAAATACTTCTACTTAACAAAAATTCTTACAATTACATCCTCGTTCAGTTTCATCAACAATTCTACTCGTATGCACCTGTATTCGTACTCGTACAGTACACAGCTTTTAGATGTATGTACTATTGGTATATACACTCCAATGATTAGCTCTTAGCAGCCCATGTGAGTCACCTAACACATGTGGGAACCATCATTTGGCAACTAGCATGAAATATCTCATAAAATTACAAAAATATGAGTAATCATTCATGACTTATTTACATGAAAACAAAATTACATATCCTTTATATCTAATCCATACACCAACGACCAAAAACACCTACAAACACTTTCATTCTTCAATTTTCTTCATCTAATTGATCTCTCTCAAGTTCTATCTTCAAGTTCTAAGTGTTCTTCATATATTCTACAAGTTCTAGTTACATAAAATCAAGAATACTTTCAAGTTTGCTAGCTCACTTCCAATCTTGTAAGGTGATCATCCAACCTCAAGAAATCTTAGTTTCTTACAGTAGGTTATCATTCTAATACAAGGTAATAATCATATTCAAACTTTGGTTCAATTTCTATAACTATAACAATCTTATTTCAAGTGATGATCTTACTTGAACTTGTTTTCGTGTCATGATTCTGCTTCAAGAACTTCGAGCCATCCAAGGATCCGTTGAAGCTAGATCCATTTTTCTCTTTTCTAGTAGGTTTATCCAAGGAACTTAAGGTAGTAATGATGTTCATAACATCATTCGATTCATATATATAAAGCTATCTTATTCGAAGGTTTAAACTTGTAATCACTAGAACATAGTTTAGTTAATTCTAAACTTGTTCGCAAACAAAAGTTAATCCTTCTAACTTGAATTTTAAAATCAACTAAACACATGTTCTATATCTATATGATATGCTAACTTAATGATTTAAAACCTGGAAACACGAAAAACACCGTAAAACCGGATTTACGCCGTCGTAGTAACACCGCGGGCTGTTTTGCGTTAGTTAATTAAAAACTATGATAAACTTTGATTTAAAAGTTGTTATTCTGAGAAAATGATTTTTATTATGAACATGAAACTATATCCAAAAATTATGGTTAAACTCAAAGTGGAAGTATGTTTTCTAAAATGGTCATCTAGACGTCGTTCTTTCGACTGAAATGACTATCTTTACAAAAATGACTTGTAACTTATTTTTATGACTATAAACCTATACTTTTTCTGTTTAAATTCATAAAATAGAGTTCAATATGAAACCATAGTAATTTGATTCACTCAAAACGGATTTAAAATGAAGAAGTTATGGGTAAAACAAGATTGGATAATTTTTCTCATTTTAGCTACGTGAAAATTGGTAACAAATCTATTCCAACCATAACTTAATCAACTTGTATTGTATATTATGTAATCTTGAGATACCATAGACACGTATACAATGTTTCAACCTATCATGTCGACACATCTATATATATTTCGGAACAACCATAGACACTCTATATGTGAATGTTGGAGTTAGCTATACAGGGTTGAGGTTGATTCCAAAATATATATAGTTTGAGTTGTGATCAATACTGAGATACGTATACACAGGGTCGTGGATTGATTCAAGATAATATTTATCGATTTATTTCTGTACATCTAAATGTGGACAACTAGTTGTAGGTTACTAACGAGGACAGCTGACTTAATAAACTTAAAACATCAAAATATATTAAAAGTGTTGTAAATATATTTTGAACATACTTTGATATATATGTATATATTGTTATAGGTTCGTGAATCAACCAGTGGCCAAGTCTTACTTCCCGACGAAGTAAAAATCTGTTAAAGTGAGTTATAGTCCCACTTTTAAAATCTAATATTTTTGGGATGAGAATACATGCAGGTTTTATAAATGATTTACAAAATAGACACAAGTACGTGAAACTACATTCTATGGTTGAATTATCGAAATCGAATATGCCCCTTTTTATTAAGTCTGGTAATCTAAGAATTAGGGAACAGACACCCTAATTGACGCGAATCCTAAAGATAGATCTATTGGGCCTAACAAACCCCATCCAAAGTACCGGATGCTTTAGTACTTCGAAATTTATATCATATCCGAAGGGAGTCCCGGAATGATGGGGATATTCTTATATATGCATCTTGTTAATGTCGGTTACCAGGTGTTCACCATATGAATGATTTTTATCTCTATGTATTGGATGTGTATTGAAATATGAAATCTTGTGGTCTATTATTATGATTTGATATATATAGGTTAAACCTATAACTCACCAACATTTTTGTTGACGTTTTAAGCATGTTTATTCTCAGGTGATTATTAAGAGTTTCCGCTGTCGCATACTTAAATAAGGACGAGATTTGGAGTCCATGCTTGTATGATATTGTGTAAAAACTGCATTCAAGAAACTTATTTTGTTGTAACATATTTGTATTGTAAACCATTATGTAATGGTCGTGTGTAAACATGATATTTTAGATTATCATTATTTGATAATCTACGTAAAGCTTTTTAAACCTTTATTGATGAAATAAAGGTTATGGTTTGTTTTAAAATGAATGCAGTCTTTGAAAAACGTCTCACATAGAGGTCAAAACCTCGCAACGAAATCAATTAATATGGAACGTTTTTAATCAATAAGAACGGGACATTTCAGTAACGTCGTCAAAGGGATGAGGGTTACGTAATGTCCAACAGTCCCGTAACAATCTAAAAACCTCATTTCTTACCCCAATTACCGACTCCGTCACTTGTGGGAACGTTTTATTTAATAGTTGTAGCCCGATGTTCTTTTTCTCACTTTGGTGAGAAGCGAACATTACTAACCCGTAAGCATAGCATGCTTCTTTATGTTGCTTGTTAGCCGCTTTTTCTAAATCATGAAGTCCTATATTCGGATACATTGAGTCAAAATAATTTCTTAACCCGTTGCGTAAAATAGCATTTGGGTTCCCCGCAATATATGCGTCAAAGTAAACACATCGTAACTTATAGGTTTCCCAATGTGATATCCCCCATCTTTCAAACGAAAGTCTCTTATAAACCAAGACATTCTTGGAACGTTCTTCGAATGTCTTACAAACTGATTTCGCTGTAAATAGTTGTGCCAAAGAATTCTGACCGACTCTAGACAAGATTTCATCAATCATGTCTCCGGGTAGGTCTCTTAAAATATTGAGTTGTCTATCCATTTTGTGTTTTTATACTGTAAAATAGACAAGAGTTAGATTCATAAAAAAAAATACTTATTAATACAAGCAATTTTTACATATATCATAAAGCATAAGCACACTATATTACATATATTACACCACACGAATACAACTATCTTATTCTGACTCGCTCGTTTCTTCTTCTTCGGTTTTAGTTCGTTTTGCCAAGTTTCTAGGGATATATGATGTTCCCCTAATACGAGCTGTCGTTTTCCACAACGGTTCAGAAAAACCTAGTGGTTTAGAGGTTCCCGGGTCATTGTTACAACTTAAGGGCTTCAGGGGTTGACGATACATATAAAGTTCATCGGGGTTGGAATTAGATTTCTCTATTTTTATGCCCTTTCCCTTATTATTTTCTTTTGCCTTTTTAAATTCAGTTGGGGTAATTTCTATAACATCATCGGAATTCTCGTCGGAATCCGATTCATCGGAGAATTGGTAATCCTCCCAATATTTTGCTTCCTTGGCGGAAACACCATTGACCATAATTAACCTTGGTCGGTTGGTTGAGGATTTTCTTTTACTTAACCGTTTTATTATTTCCCCCACCGGTTCTATTTCCTCTCCGGTTCCTCCTCTTCCGGTTCTGATTCTTCTTCCGGTTCTGATTCTTCTTCCGGTTCCTCTTCGGGAACTTGTGAATCAGTCCAATATATATTTGACTCTTCGTAATTATTAGGTGAGTCAATGGGATTTGTGCTAGAGGTAGACATCTATCACACAATATCAAACATGTTAAGAGATTAATATATCACATAATATATACATGTTAATAATATATAGTTTCCAACAAAAATGTTAAGCAATCATTTTTAAAGAAAACACGGTCGAAGTCCAGACTCATTAATGCATCCTAACAAACACGATAAGACACACTAATGCAAATTTTCTGGTTCTCTAAGACCAACGCTCGGATACCAACTGAAATGTCCCGTTCTTATTGATTAAAAACGTTCCATATTAATTGATTTCGTTGCGAGGTTTTGACCTCTATATGAGACGTTTTTCAAAGACTGCATTCATTTTTAAAACAAACCATAACCTTTATTTCATAAATAAAGGTTTAAAAAGTTTTACGTAGATTATCAAATAATGATAATCTAAAATATCCTGTTTACACACGACCATTACATAATGGTTTACAATACAAATATGTTACATCAAAATCAGTTTATTGAATGCAGTTTTTACACAATATCATACAAACATGGACTCCAAATCTTGTCCTTATTTTAGTATGCAACAGCGGAAGCTCTTAGTATTCACCTGAGAATAAACATGCTTTAAACGTCAACAAAAATGTTGGTGAGTTATAGGTTTAACCTATATATATCAAATCGTAACAATAGACCACAAGATTTCATATTTCAATACACATCCCATACATAGAGATAAAAATCATTCATATGGTGAACACCTGGTAACCGACATTAAGAAGATGCATATATAAGAATATCCCCATCATTCCGGGACACCCTTCGGATATGATATAAATTTCAAACTAATAATGCATCCGGTACTTTGGATGGGGTTTGTTAGGCCCAATAGATCTATCTTTAGGATTCACGTCAATTAGGTTGTCTGTTCCCTAATTCTTAGATTACCAGACTTAATAAAAAGGGGCATATTCGATTTCGATAATTCAACCATAGAATGTAGTTTAACGTAATTGTGTCTATTTTGTAAATCATTTATAAAACCTGCATGTATTCTCATCCCAAAAATATTAGATTTTAAAAGTGGGACTATAACTCACTTTCACAGATTTTTACTTCATCGGAAAGTAAGACTTGGCCACTGGTTGATTCACGAACCTATAACAATATATACATATATATCAAAGTATGTTCAAAATATATTTACAACACTTTTAATATATTTTGATGTTTTAAGTTTATTAAGTCAGCTGTCCTCGTTAGTAACCTACAACTAGTTGTCCACAGTTAGATGTACAGAAATAAATCGATAAATATTATTTTGAATCAATCCACGACCCAGTGTATACGTATCTCAGTATTGATCACAACTTAAACTAAATAAATTTTGGAATCAACCTCAACCCTGTATAGCTAACTCCAACATTCACATATAGAGTGTCTATGGTTGTTCCGAAATATATATAGATGTGTCGACATGATAGGTCGAAACATTGTATACGTATCTATGGTATCTCAAGATTACATAATATACAATACAAGTTGATTAAGTTATGGTTGGAATAGATTTGTTACTAATTTTCACGTAGCTAAAATGAGAAAAATTATCCAATCTTGTTTTACCCATAACTTCTTCATTTTAAATCCGTTTTGAGTGAATCAAATTGCTATGGTTTCATATTGAACTCTATTTTATGAATCTAAATAGAAAAAGTATAGGTTTATAGTCAGAAAAATAAGTTACAAGTCGTTTTTGTAAAGGTAGTCATTTCAGTCGAAAGAACGATGTCTAGATGACCATTTTAGAAAACATACTTCCACTTTGAGTTTAACCATAATTTTTGGATATAGTTTCATGTTCATAATAAAAATCATTTTCCTAGAATAACAACTTTTAAATCAAAGTTTATCATAGTTTTTAATTACCTAACTAAAACAGCCCGCGGTGTTACTACGATGGCGTAAATCCGGTTTTACGGTGTTTTTCGTGTTTCCAGGTTTTAAATCATTAAGTTAGAATATCATATAGATATAGAACATGTGTTTAGTTTATTTTAAAAGTCATGTTAGAAGGATTAACTTTTATTTGCGAACAAGTTTAGAATTAACTAAACTATGTTCTAGTGATTACAAGTTTAAACCTTCGAATAAGGTAGCTTTATATGTATGAATCGAATGATGTTATGAACATCATTACTACCTCAAGTTCCTTGGATAAACCTACCGGAAATGAGAAAAATAGATCTAGCTTCAAAGGATCCTTGGATGGCTTGAAAGTTCTTGAAGCAGAATCATGACACGAAAATAATTTAAAGTAAGATTTCCACTCGAAATAAGATTGTTATAGTTATAGAAACTGAATTAAAGTTTGAATATGATTATTACCTTGTATTAGAAAGATAACCTACTGTAAGTAACAAAGGTTTCTTGATCTTGGATGATTACTTGGAATGGATTTAGAAAACTTGGAAGTAAACTTGCAATCTTGGAAGTATTCTTGATTTTATGAAACTAGAACTTTTGGAATTTATGAAGAACACTTAGAACTTGAAGATAGAACTTTAGAGAGATCAATTAGATGAAGAAAATTGAAGAATGAAAGTGTTTGTAGGTGTTTTTGGTCGTTGGTGTATGGATTAGATATAAAGGATATGTAATTTTGTTTTCATGTAAATAAGTCATGAATGATTACTCATATTTTTGTAATTTTATGAGATATTTCATGCTAGTTGCCAAATGATGGTTCTCACATTTGTTAGGTGACTCACATGGGCTGCTAAGAGCTGACCATTGGAGTGTATATACCAATAGTACATACATCTAAAAGCTGTGTATTGTACGAGTACGAATACGGGTGCATACGAGTAGAATTGTTGATGAAACTGAACGAGGATGTAATTGTAAGCATTTTTGTTAAGTAGAAGTATTTTGATAAGTGTCTTGAAGTATTTCAAAAGTGTATGAATACATATTAAAACACTACATGTATATACATTTTAATTGAGTCGTTAAGTCATCATTAGTCGTTACATGTAAATGTTGTTTTGAAACCTTTAGGTTAACGATCTTGTTGAATGCTGTTAACCCATTGTTTATTATAACAAATGAGATGTTAAATTGTTATATTATCATGATATTATGATATATAATATATCTTAGTATGATATATATACAGTTTAAATGTCGTTACAACGATAATCGTTACATATATGTCTCGTTTCGAAATCATTAAGTTAGTAGTCTTATTTTTACATATGTATTTCATTGTTAATACACTTAATAATATATTTACTTATCATTTAACATAATTAACCAAGTGTATCAATATCTTAATATGATTCATATGTACCTAGTAAGACGTTGTTATAACGATAATCGTTATATATATCGTTTTCGAGTTTCTTAAATTAATAGTATCATTTTTATGTATATATATAAGTGTATTTTGATTAAAAATGTTCCATATTAATCGATTTCGTTGCGAGGTTTTGACCTCTATATGAGACCTTTTTCAAAGACTGCATTCATTTTTAAAACAAACCATAACCTTTATTTCATAAATAAAGGTTTAAAAAGCTTTACGTAGATTATCAAATAATGATAATCTAAAATATCCTGTTTATACACGACCATTACATAATGGTTTACAATACAAATATGTTACATCGAAATCAGTTTCTTGAATGCAGTTTTTACACAATATCATACAAACATGGACTCCAAATCTTGTCCTTATTTTAGTATGCAACAACGGAAGCTCTTAGTATTCACCTGAGAATAAACATGCTTTAAACGTCAACAAAAATGTTGGTGAGTTATAGGTTTAACCTATATATATCAAATCGTAACAATAGACCACAAGATTTTATATTTCAATACACATCCCATACATAGAGATAAAAATCATTCATATGGTGAACACCTGGTAACCGACATTAACAAGATGCATATATAAGAATATCCCCATCATTCCGGGACACCCTTCGGATATGATATAAATTTCGAAGTACTAAAGCATCCGGTACTTTGGATGGGGTTGGTTAGGCCCAATAGATCTATCTTTAGGATTCGCGTCAATTAGGGTGTCTGTTACCTAATTCTTAGATTACCAGACTTAATAAAAAGGGGCATATTCGATTTCGATAATTCAACCATAGAATGTAGTTTCACGTACTTGTGTCTATTTTGTAAATCATTTATAAAACCTGCATGTATTCTCATCCCAAAAATATTAGATTTTAAAAGTGGGACTATAACTCACTTTCACAGATTTTTACTTCGTCGGGAAGTAAGACTTGGCCACTGGTTGATTCACGAACCTATAACAATATATACATATATATCAAAGTATGTTCAAAATATATTTACAACACTTTTAATATATTTTGATGTTTTAAGTTTATTAAGTCAGCTGTCTTCGTTAGTAACCTACAACTAGTTGTCCACAGTTAGATGTACAGAAATAAATCGATAAATATTATCTTGAATCAATCCACGACCCAGTGTATACGTATCTCAGTATTGATCACAACTCAAACTATATATATTTTGGAATCAACCTCAACCCTGTATAGCTAACTCCAACATTCACATATAGAGTGTCTATGGTTGTTCCAAAATATATATAGATGTGTCGACATGATAGGTCGAAACATTATATACGTGTCTATGGTATCTCAAGATTACGTAATATGCAATACAAGTTGATTAAGTTATGGTTGGAATAGATTTGTTATCAATTTTCACGTAGCTAAAATGAGAAAAATTATCCAATCTTGTTTTACCCATAACTTCTTCATTTTAAATCCGTTTTGAGTGAATTAAATTGCTATGGTTTCATATTGAACTCTATTTTATGAATCTAAACAGAAAAAGTATAGGTTTATAGTCAGAAAGATAAGTTACAAGACATTTTTGTAAAGGTAGTCATTTCAGTCGAACGAACGACGTCTAGATGACCATTTTAGAAAACATACTTCCACTTTGAGTTTAACCATAATTTTTGGATATAGTTTCATGTTCATAATAAAAATCATTTTCCCAGAATAACAACTTTTAAATCAAAGTTTATCATAGTTTTTAATTAACTAACCCAAAACAGCCCGCGGTGTTACTACGACGGCGTAAATCCGATTTTACGGTGTTTTTCGTGTTTCCAGGTTTTAAATCATTAAGTTAGCATATCATATAGATATAGAACATGTCTTTAGTTGATTTTAAAAGTCAAGTTAGAAGGATTAACTTTTATTTGCGAACAAGTTTAGAATTAACTAAACTATGTTCTAGTGATTACAAGTTTAAACCTTCGAATAAGGTAGCTTTATATGTATGAATCAAATGATGTTATGAACATCATTACTACCTCAAGTTCCTTGGATAAACCTACTGGAAATAAGAAAAATAGATCTAGCTTCAAAGGATCCATGGATGGCTTAAAAGTTCTTGAAGCAGAATCATGACACGAAAATAATTTCAAGTAAGATTTCCACTCGAAATAAGATTGTTATAGTTATAGAAATTGAATTAAAGTTTGAATATGATTATTACCTTGTATTAGAAAGATAACCTACTGTAAGTAACAAAGGTTTCTTGATCTTGGATGATTACTTAGAATGGATTTAGAAAACTTGGAAGTAAACTTGCAATCTTGGAAATATTCTTAATTTTATGAAACTAGAACTTTTGGAATTTATGAAGAACACTTAGAACTTAAAGATAGAACTTAAGAGAGATTAATTAGATGAAGAAAATTGAAGAATGAAAGTGTTTGTAGGTGTTTTTGGTCGTTGGTGTATGGATTAGATATAAAGGATATGTAATTTTGTTTTCATGTAAATAAGTCATGAATGATTACTCATATTTTTGTAATTTTATGAGATATTTCATGCTAGTTGCCAAATGATGGCTCCCACATGTGTTAGGTGACTCACTTGGGCTGTTAAGAGCTGATCATTGGAGTGTATATACCATTAGTACATACATCTAAAAGCTGTGTATTATACGAGTACGAATACGGGTGCATACGAGTAGAATTGTTGATGAAACTGAACGAGGATGTAATTGTAAGCATTTTTGTTAAGTAGAAGTATTTTGATAAGTGTCTTGAAGTCTTTCAAAAGTGTATGAATACATATTAAAACACTACATGTATATACATTTTAACTGAGTCGTTAAGTCATCATTAGTCGTTACATGTAAATGTTGTTTTGAAACCTTTAGGTTAACGATCTTGTTGAATGTTGTTAACCCATTGTTTATTATAACAAATGAGATGTTAAATTGCTATATTATCATGATATTATGATATATAATATATCTTAGTATGATATATATACAGTTTAAATGTCGTTACAACGATAATCGTTACATATATGTCTTGTTTCGAAATCATTAAGTTAGTAGTCTTATTTTTACATATGTATTTCATTGTTAATACACTTAATAATATATTTACTTATCATTTATATTATTAAGTGTATTAACAATGAAATACATATGTAAAAATAAGACTACTAACTTAATGATTTCGAAACGAGACATATATGTAACGATTATCGTTGTAACGACATTTAACTGTATATATATCATACTAAGATATATTATATATCATAATATCATGATAATATAACAATTTAACATCTAATTTGTTATAATAAACAATGGTTTAGCAACATTCAACGAGATTGTTAACCTAAAGGTTTCAAAACAACATTTACATGTAACGACTAACGATGACTTAACGACTCAGTTAAAATGTATATACCTGTAGTGTTTTAATATGTATTCATACACTTTTTAAAGACTTCAAGACACTTATCAAAATACTTCTACTTAACAAAAATGCTTACAATTACATCCTCTTTCAGTTTCATCAACAATTCTACTCGTATGCACCCGTATTCGTACTCGTACAATACACAGCTTTTAGATGTATGTACTATTGGTATATACACTCCAATGATCAGCTCTTAGCATCCCATGTGAGTCACCTAACACATGTGGGAACCATCATTTGGCAACTAGCATGAAATATCTCATAAAATTACAAAAATATGAGTAATCATTCATGACTTATTTACAAGAAAACAAAATTACATATCCTTTATATCTAATCCATACACCAACGACTAAAAACACCTACAAACACTTTCATTCTTCAATTTTTTTCATCTAATTGATCTCTCTCAAGTTCTATCTTCAAGTTCTAAGTGTTCTTCATAAATTCCAAAAGTTCTAGTTTCATAAAATCAAGAATACTTCCAAGATTGCAAGTTTACTTCCAAGTTTTCTAAATCCATTCCAAGTAATCATCCAAGATCAAGAAACCTTTGTTACTTACAGTAGGTTATCTTTCTAATACAAGGTAATAATCATATTCAAACTTTAATTCAATTTCTATAACTATAACAATCTTATTTCGAGTGGAAATCTTACTTGAAATTGTTTTCGTGTCATGATTCTGCTTCAAGAACTTTCAAGCCATCCAGGGATCCTTTGAAGCTAGATCTATTTTTCTCATTTCCAGTAGGTTTATCCAAGGAACTTGGGGTAGTAATGATGTTCATAACATCATTCGATTCATACATATAAAGCTACCTTATTCGAAGGTTTAAACTTGTAATCACTAGAACATAGTTTAGTTAATTCTAAACTTGTTCGCAAATAAAAGTTAATCCTTCTAACTTGACTTTTAAAATAAACTAAACACATGTTCTATATCTATATGATATGCTAACTTAATGATTTAAAACCTGGAAACACGAAAAACACCGTAAAACCGGATTTACGCCGTCGTAGTAACACAGCGGGCTGTTTTGGGTTAGTTAATTAAAAACTATGATAAACTTTGATTTAAAAGTTGTTATTCTGGAAAAATGATTTTTATTATGAACATGAAACTATATCCAAAAATTATGGTTAAACTCAAAGTGGAAGTATGTTTTCTAAAATGGTCATCTAGACGTCGTTCTTTCGACTGAAATGACTACCTTTACAAAAACGACTTGTAACTTATTTTTACGACTATAAACCTATACTTTTTCTGTTTAGATTCATAAAATAGAGTTCAATATGAAACCATAGAAATTTGATTCACTCAAAACGGATTTAAAATGAAGAAGTTATGGGTAAAACAAGATTGGATAATTTTTCTCATTTTAGCTACGTGAAAATTGGTAACAAATCTATTCCAACCATAACTTAATCAACTTGTATTGTATATTATGTAATCTTGAGATACCATAGACACGTATACAATGTTTCGACCTATCATGTCGACACATTTATATATATTTCGGAACAACCATAGACACTCTATATGTGAATGTTGGAGTTAGCTATATACAGGGTTGAGGTTGATTCCAAAATATATATAGTTTGAGTTGTGATCAATACTGAGATACGTATACACTGGGTCGTGGATTGATTCAAGATAATATTTATCGATTTATTTCTGTACATCTAACTGTGGACAACTAGTTGTAGGTTACTAACGAAGACAGTTGACTTAATAAATTTAAAACATCAAAATATATTAAAAGTGATGTAAATATATTTTGAAAATACTTTGATATATATGTATATATTGTTATAGGTTCATGAATCAACCAGTGGCCAAGTCTTACTTCCCGACGAAGTAATGTTGTAACGACATTTAACTCTATATATATCATACTAAGATATATTATATATCATAATATCATGATAATATAACAATTTAACATCTCATTTGTTATAATAAACAATGGGTTAACAACATTCAACAAGATCGTTAACCTAAAGGTTTCAAAACAACATTTACATGTAACGACTAACGATGACTTAACGACTCAGTTAAAATGTATATACATGTAGTGTTTTAATATGTATTCATACACTTTTGAAAGACTTCAAGACACTTATCAAAATTCTTCTACTTAACAAAAATGCTTACAATTACATCCTCGTTCAGTTTCATCAACAATTCTACTCGTATGCACCCGTATTCGTACTCGTATAATACACAGCTTTTAGATGTATGTACTATTGGTATATACACTCCAATGATTAGCTCTTAGTAGCCCATGTGAGTCACCTAACACATGTGGGAACCATCATTTGGCAACTAGCATGAAATATCTCATAAAATTACAAAAATATGAGTAATCATTCATGACTTATTTACATGAAAACAAAATTACATATCCTTTATATCTAATCCATACACCAACGACCAAAAACACCTATAAACACTTTCATTCTTCAATTTTCTTCATCTAATTGATCTCTTTTAAGTTCTATCTTCAAGTTCTAAGTGTTCTTCATAAATTCCAAAAGTTCTAGTTTCATAAAATCAAGAATACTTCCAAGATTGCAAGTTTACTTCCAAGTTTTCTAAATCCATTCCAAGTAATCATCCAAGATCAAGAAACCTTTGTTACTTACAGTAGGTTATCTTTCTAATACAAGGTAATAATCATATTCAAACTTTAATTCAATTTCTATAACTATAACAATCTTATTTCGAGTGGAAATCTTACTTGAAATTGTTTTCGTGTCATGATTCTGCTTCAAGAACTTTCAAGCCATCCAGGGATCCTTTGAAGCTAGATCTATTTTTTTCATTTCCAGTAGGTTTATCCAAGGAACTTGAGGTAGTAATGATGTTCATAACATCATTCGATTCATACATATAAAGCTACCTTATTCGAAGGTTTAAACTTGTAATCACTAGAACATAGTTTAGTTAATTCTAAACTTGTTCGCAAATAAAAGTTAATCCTTCTAACTTGAATTTTAAAATCAACTAAACACATGTTCTATAACTATATGATATGCTAACTTAATGATTTAAAACCTGGAAACACGAAAAACACCGTAAAATCGGATTTACGCCTTCGTAGTAACACCGCGGGCTGTTTTGGGTTAGTTAATTAAAAACTATGATAAACTTTGATTTAAAACTTGTTATTCTGGGAAAATGATTTTTATTATGAACATGAAACTATATCCAAAAATTATGGTTAAACTCAAAGTGGAAGTATGTTTTCTAAAATGGTCATCTAGACGTCGTTCTTTCGACTGAAATGACTACCTTTACAAAAATGACTTATAACTTATTTTTTTGACTATAAACCTATACTTTTTCTGTATAGATTCATAAAATAGAGTTCAATATGAAACCATAGCAATTTGATTCACTCAAAACGGATTTAAAATGAAGAAGTTATGGGTAAAACAAGATTGGATAATTTTTCTCATTTTAGCTACGTGAAAATTGGTAACAAATCTATTCCAACCATAACTTAATCAACTTGTATTGTATATTATGTAATCTTGAGATACCATAGACACGTATACAATGTTTCGACCTATCATGTCGACACATCTATATATTTTTCGGAACAACCATAGACACTCTATATGTGAATGTTGGAGTTAGCTATACAGGGTTGAGGTTGATTCCAAAATATATATAGTTTGAGTGGTGATCAATACTGATATACGTATACATTGGGTCGTGGATTGATTCAAGATAATATTTATCGATTTATTTCTGTACATCTAACTGTGGAAAACTAGTTGTAGGTTACTAACGAGGACAGCTGACTTAATAAACTTAAAACATCAAAATATATTAAAAGTGTTGTAAATATATTTTGAACATACTTTGATATATATGTATATATTGTTATAGGTTCGCGAATCAACCAGTGGCCAAGTCTTACTTCCCGACGAAGTAAAAATCTGTGAAAGTGAGTTATAGTCCCACTTTTAAAATCTAATATTTTTGGGATGAGAATACATGCAGGTTTTATAAATGATTTACAAAATAGACACAAGTACGTGAAACTACATTCTATGGTTGAATTATCGAAATCGAATATGCCCCTTTTTATTAAGTCTGGTAATCTAAGAATTAGGGAACAGACACCCTAATTGACGCGAATCCTAAAGATAGATCTATTGGGCCTAACAAACCCCATCCAAAGTACCGGATGCTTTAGTACTTCGAAATTTATATCATATCCGAAGGGTGTCCCGGAATGATGGGGATATTCTTATATATGCATCTTGTTAATGTCGGTTACCAGGTGTTCACCATATGAATGATTTTTATCTCTATGTATGGGATGTGTATTGAAATATGAAATCTTGTGGTCTATTGTTACGATTTGATATATATAGGTTAAACCTATAACTCACCAACATTTTTGTTGACGTTTAAAGCATGTTTATTCTCAGGTGAATACTAAGAGCTTCCGCTGTTGCATACTAAAATAAGGACAAGATTTGGAGTCCATGTTTGTATGATATTGTGTAAAAACTGCATTCAAGAAACTGATTTCGATGTAACATATTTGTATTGTAAACCATTATGTAATGGTCGTGTGTAAACAGGATATTTTAGATTATCATTATTTGATAATCTACTTAAAGCTTTTTAAACCTTTATTTATGGAATAAAGGTTATGGTTTGTTTTAAAAATGAATGCAGTCTTTGAAAAACGTCTCATATAGAGGTCAAAATCTCGCAACGAAATCAATTAATATGGAACGTTTTTAATCAATAAGAACGGGGATTTATTACTAAAGTGATTAAAAACGTTCCATATTAATTGATTTCGTTGCGAGGTTTTGACCTCTATATGAGACGTTTTTCAAAGACTGCATTCATTTTTAAAATAAACCATAACCTTTATTTCATAAATAAAGGTTTAAAAAGCTTTACGTAGATTATCAAATAATGATAATCTAAAATATCCTGTTTACACACGACCATTACATAATGGTTTACAATACAAATATGTTACATCAAAATCAGTTTCTTGAATGCAGTTTTTACACAATATCATACAAACATGGACTCCAAATCTTGTCCTTATTTTAGTATGCAACAGCGGAAGCTGTTAGTATTTACCTGAGAATAAACATGCTTTAAACGTCAACAAAAATGTTGGTGAGTTACAGGTTTAACCTATATATATCAAATCGTAACAATAGACCACAAGATTTCATATTTCAATACACATCCCATACATAGAGATAAAAATCATTCATATGGTGAACACCTGATAACCGACATTAACAAGATGCATATTTAAGAATATCCCCATCATTCCGGGACACCCTTCGGATATGATATAAATTTCGAAGTACTAAAGCTTCCGGTACTTTGGATGGGGTTTGTTAGGCCCAATAGATCTATCTTTAGGATTCGCGTCAATTAGGGTGTCTGTTCCCTAATTCTTAGATTACCAGACTTAATAAAAAGGGGCATATTCGATTTCGATAATTCAACCATAGAATGTAGTTTCACGTACTTGTGTCTATTTTGTAAATCATTTATAAAACCTACATGTATTCTCATCCCAAAAATATTAGATTTTAAAAGTGGGACTATAACTCACTTTCACAGATTTTTACTTCGTCGGGAAGTAAGACTTGGCCACTGGTTGATTCACGAACCTATAACAATATATACATATATATCAAAGTATGTTCAAAATATATTTACATCACTTTTAATATATTTTGATGTTTTAAGTTTATTAAGTCAGCTGTCCTCGTTAGTAACCTACAACTAGTTGTCCACAGTTAGATGTACAGAAATAAATCGATAAATATTATCTTGAATCAATCCACGACCCAGTGTATACGTATCTCAGTATTGGTCACAACTCAAACTATATATATTTTGGAATCAACCTCAACTCTGTATAGCTAACTCCAACATTCACATATAGAGTGTCTATGGTTGTTCCGAAATATATATAGATGTGTCAACATGATAGGTCGAAACATTGTATACGTGTCTATGGTATATCTCAAGATTACATAATATACAATACAAGTTGATTAAGTTATAGTTGGAATAGATTTGTTACCAATTTTCACGTAGCTAAAATGAGAAAAATTATCCAATCTTGTTTTTCCCATAACTTCTTCATTTTAAATCCGTTTTGAGTTAATCAAATTGCTATGGTTTCATATTGAACTCTATTTTATGAATCTAAACAGAAAAAGTATAGGTTTATAGTCGGAAAAATAAGTTACAAGTCATTTTTGTAAAGGTAGTCATTTCAGTCGAAAGAACGACGTCTAGATGACCATTTTAGAAAACATACTTCCACTTTGAGTTTAATTATAATTTTTGGATATAGTTTCATGTTCATAATAAAAATCATTTTCCCAAAATAACAACTTTTAAATCAAAGTTTATCATAGTTTTTAATTAACTAACCCAAAACAGCCCGCGGTGTTACTACGACGGCGTAAATCCGGTTTTACGGTGTTTTTCGTGTTTCCAGGTTTTAAATCATTAAGTTAGCATATCATATAGATATAGAACATGTTTTTAGTTGATTTTAAAATTCAAGTTAGAAGGATTAACTTTTATTTGCGAACAAGTTTAGAATTAACTAAACTATGTTCTAGTGATTACAAGTTTAAACCTTCGAATAAGATAGCTTTATATGTATGAATTGAATGATGTTATGAACATCATTGCTACCTCAAGTTCCTTGGATAAACCTACTGGAAATGAGAAAAATATATCTAGCTTCAAAGGATCCTTGGATGGCTTGAAAGTTCTTGAAGCAGAATCATGACACGAAAACAATTTCAAGTAAGATTTCCACTCGAAATAAGATTGTTATAGTTATAAAAATTGAATTAAAGTTTGAATATGATTATTATCTTGTATTAGAAAGATAACCTACTGTAAGTAACAAAGGTTTCTTGATCTTGGATGATTACTTGGAATGGATTTAGAAAACTTGGAAGTAAACTTGCAATCTTGGAAGTATTCTTGATTTTATGAAACTAGAACTTTTGGAATTTATGAAGAACACTTAGAACTTGAAGATAGAACTTGAGAGAGATCAATTAGATGAAGAAAATTGAAGAATAAAAGTGTTTGTAGGTGTTTTTGGTCATTGGTGTATGGATTAGATATAAAGGATATGTAATTTTGTTTTCATGTAAATAAGTCATGAATGATTACTCATATTTTTGTAATTTTATTAATATATATATTAATGTAATTTTATAAATGTTTTTAATCAACTAAACACATATTCTATATCTATATGATATGCTAACTTAATGATTTAAAACCCGGAAACACGATAAACACCATAAAACTGGATATACGCCGTCGTAGTAAAACCGGGGGCTGTTTTGGTTGGAAGAAGAACTTTGATTTAAAAACTATACTTCTGGAAAAATGATTTTTCTTATGAACATGAAACTATATCCAAAAATCATGGTTAAACTCAAAGTGAAAGTATGCTTTTCAAAATGGTCATCAAGATGTCGTTCTTTCGACGGAAATGACTACCTCTTTCAAAAACGACTTGTAACTTGTATTTCTGACTATAAACTTATACTTTTTCTGTTTAGATTCATAAAGTTAAGTTCAATACGAAACTGTGGCCACTGGAATCACTCAAAATGGTTTAGAAACGAAGAAATGGCGAGTAAAACAAGATTGATAAAAACTACTCATTTTACCTACGTGAAAGTTAGTAATAAATCTATTCCAACCATAACCTAATCAACTTATATTGTATACCAATTTTCACGTAGCTAAAATGAGAAAAATTATCCAATCTTGTTTTACCCATAACTTCTTCATTTTAAATTAATAATATCATATTAATATAAAAATAAATTATTAATATTGGATAAGTTATTTATTAATTTATTAAATAATTTGATCGTCTCACCAAATCAGCACACTTCCTGCCAATAAGAGAAGATGACAAGATGGAGAAGTTAGCACGACTGTATTTGAAGGAATTCGTCTCCAGACATGGAATACCAATCTCTATTATCTCTGATAGGGATGGCAGATTTATTTCAAGATTCTGGCACACATTACAGCAAGCATTAGAAACTCGTCTAGACATGAGTACTGCCTATCATCCACAAACTGATGGGCAGAGCGAAAGGACGATACAAACGCTTGAAGACATGCTACGAGCATGTGTTATTGATTTCGAAAACAGTTGGGATCGACATCTACCGTTAGCAGAATTTTCCTACAACATCAGCTACCATTCAAGCATTGAGATGGCGCCGTTTGAAGCACTTTATGGTAGAAAGTGCAGGTCTCCGATTTGTTGGAGTGAAGTGGGGGATAGACAGATTACGGGTCCGGAGATAATACAAGAAACTACCAAGAAGATCATCCAAATTCAACAACGGTTGAAAACCGCCCAAAGTCGACAAAAGAGCTACGCTGACATTAAAAGAAAAGATAAAGAATTTGAAATTGGAGAGATGGTCATGCTTAAAGTTGCACCTTGGAAAGGCGTTGTTCGATTTGGTAAACGAGGGAAATTAAATCCAAGGTATATTGGACCATTCAAGATTATTGATCGTGTCGGACCAGTAACTTACCGACTTGAGTTACCTCAACAACTCGCAGCTGTACATAACACTTTTCACGTCTCGAATTTGAAGAAATGTTTTGCTAAAGAAGATCTCACTATTCCGTTAGATGAAATCCAAATCAACAAAAAACTTCAATTTATCGAAGAACCCGTCAAAATAATGGATCGTGAGGTTAAAAGACTTAAGCAAAACAAGATACCAATTGTTAAGGTTCGATGGAATGCTCGTAGAGGACCCGAGTTCACCTGGGAATGAGAAGATCAGATAAAGAAGAAATACCCACACTTATTTCCAGAAGATACGTCAACACCTCCAACTGCTTAAAATTTCGGGACGAAATTTATTTAACGGGTAGGTATTGTAGTGACCCGAACTTTTCCATGTTTATATATATTAAATGAAATTGTTATTTACATGATTAAGTGTTTCCAACATGTTAAGCAATCAAACTTGTGAAGACTTGATTAATTGAAATAGGTTTCATATAGACAATTGACCACCCAAGTTGACCGGTGATTCACGAACGTTAAAACTTGTAAAAACTATATGATGACATATATATGGTTATATATATAGTTAACATGATATTATGATAATTAAACATATCATTAAGTATATTAACAATGAACTACATATGTAAAAACAAGACTACTAACTTAATGATTTTGAAACGAGACATATATGTAACGATTATCGTTGTAACGACATTTAATGTATATATATATATCATATTAAGAGATATTCGTACATCATAATATCATGATAATATAATAATTTAAAATCTCTTTTGATATTATAAACATTGGGTTAACAACATTTAACAAGATCGTTAACCTAAAGGTTTCAAAACAACACTTACATGTAACGACTAACGATGACTTAACGACTCAGTTAAAATGTATATACATGTAGTGTTTTAATATGTATTCATACACTTTTGAAAGACTTCAAGACACTTATCAAAATACTTCTACTTAACAAAAATGCTTACAATTACATCCTCGGTCAGTTTCATCAACAATTCTACTCGTATGCACCCGTATACGTACTCGTACAATACACAGCTTTTAGATGTATGTACTATTGGTATATACACTCCAATTATCAGCTCTTAGCAGACCATGTGAGTCACCTAACACATGTGGGAACCATCATTTGGCAACTAGCATGAAATATCTCATAAAATTACAAAAATATGAGTAATCATTCATGACTTATTTACATGAAAACAAAATTACATATCCGTTATATCTAATCCATACACCAACGACCAAAAACACCTACAAACACTTTCATTCTTCAATTTTCTTCATTTAATAGATCTCTCTCAAGTTCTATCTTCAAGTTCTAAGTGTTCTTCATAAATTCCAAAAGTTCTAGTTTCATAAAATCAAGAATACTTCCAAGATTGCAAGTTTACTTCCAAGTTTTCTAAATCCATTCCAAGTAATCATCCAAGATCAAGAAACCTTTGTTACTTACAGTAGATTATCTTTCTAATACGAGGTAATAATCATATTCAAACTTTAATTCAATTTCTATAACTATAACAATCTTATTTCAAGTGGAAATCTTACTTGAAATTGTTTTCGTGTCATTATTCTGTTTCAAGAACTTTCAAGCCATCCAAGGATCCTTTGAAGCTAGATCCATTTTTCTCATTTCCAGTAGGTTTATCCAAGGAACTTGAGGTAGTAATGATGTTTATAACATCATTCGATTCATACATAAAAAGCTGTCTTATTCAACGTTATAAACTTGTAATCACTAGAACATAGTTTAGTTAATTCTAAACTTGTTCGCAAATAAAGTTAATCCTTCTAACTAGACTTTTAAAATCAACTAAACACATGTTCTATATCTATATTATATGCTAACTTAATGATTTAAAACCCGGAAACACGATAAACACCATAAAACTGGATATACGCCGTCGTAGTAAAACTAGGGGCTGTTTTGGTTGGGATAATTAAAATCTAAGAAGAACTTTGATTTAAAAACTATACTTCTGGAAAAATAATTTTTCTTATGAACATGAAACTATATCCAAAAATCATGGTTAAACTCAAAGTGAAAGTATGCTTTTCAAAATGGTCACCAAGATGTCGTTCTTTCGACGGAAATGACTACCTGTTTCAAAAACGACTTGTAACTTGTATTTCCGACTATAAACTTATACTTTTTCTATTTAGATTCATAAACTTAAGTTCAATACAAAACTTTGGCCACTGGAATCACTCAAAACGGATTAGAAACGAAGAAATGGCGAGTAAAACAAGATTGATAAAAACTACTCATTTTACCTACGTGAAAGTTAGTAATAAATCTATTCCAACCATAACCTAATCAACTTATATTGTATATTATGTAATTTTGAGATACCATAGACACGTATACAATGTTTCGACCTATCATGTCGACCCATCTATATATATATATATATATATTGCGGAACAACCATAGACACTCTATATGTGAATGTTGGAGTTAGCTATACAGGGTTGAGGTTGATTCGAAAATATATATATAGTTTGAGTTGTGATCAATACTGAGATACGTATACACTGGGTCGTGGATTGATTCAAGATAATATTTATCGATTTATTTCTGTACATCTAACTGTGGACAACTAGTTGTAGGTTACTAACGAGGACAGCTGACTTAATAAACTTAAAACATCAAAATGTATTAAAAGTTTTGTAAATATATTTTGAACATACTTTGATATATATGTATATATTGTTATAGGTTTGTGAATCAACCAGTGGCCAAGTCTTACTTCCCGACGAAGTAAAAATCTGTGAAAGTGAGTTATAGTCCCACTTTTAAAATCTAATATTTTTGGGATGAGAATACATGCAGATTTTATAAATGATTTACAAAATAGACACAAGTACGTGAAACTACATTCTATGGTTGAATTATCGAAATCGAATATGCCCCTTTTTATTAAGTCTGGTAATCTAAGAATTAGGGAACAGACACCCTAATTGACGCGAATCCTAAAGATAGATCTATTGGGCCTAACAAACCCCATCCAAAGTACCAGATGCTTTAGTACTTCGAAATTTATATCATATCCGAAGGGTGTCCCGGAATGATGGGGATATTCTTATATATGCATCTTGTTAATGTCGGTTACCAGGTGTTCACCATATAAATGATTTTTATCTCTATGTATGGGATGTGTATTGAAATATGAAATCTTGTGGTCTATTGTTACGATTTGATATATATTGGTTAAACCTATAACTCACCAACATTTTTGTTGACGTTTAAAGCATGTTTATTCTCAGGTGAATACTAAGAGCTTCCGCTGTTACATACTAAAATAAGGACAAGATTTGGAGTCCATATTTGTATGATATTGTGTAAAAACTGCATTCAAGAAACTGATTTCGATGTAACATATTTGTATTGTAAACCATTATGTAATGGTCGTGTGTAAACAGGATATTTTAGATTATCATTATTTGATAATCTACTTAAAGCTTTTTAAACCTTTATTTATGAAATAAAGGTTATGGTTTGTTTTAAAAATGAATGCAGTCTTTGAAAAACGTCTCATATAGAGGTCAAAATCTCGCAACGAAATCAATTAATATGGAACGTTTTTAATCAATAAGAACGGGGATTTATTACTAAAGTGATTAAAAACGTTCCATATTAATTGATTTCGTTGCGAGGTTTTGACCTCTATATGAGACGTTTTTCAAAGACTGCATTCATTTTTAAAACAAACCATAACCTTTATTTCATAAATAAAGGTTTAAAAAGTTTTACGTAGATTATCAAATAATGATAATCTAAAATATCCTGTTTACACACGACCATTACATAATGGTTTACAATACAAATATGTTACATCAAAATCAGTTTCTTGAATGCAGTTTTTACACAATATCATACAAAAATGGACTCCAAATCTTGTCCTTATTTTAGTATGCAACAGCGGAAGCTCTTAGTATTCACCTGAGAATAAACATGCTTTAAACATCAACAAAAATGTTGGTGAGTTACAGGTTTAACCTATATATATCAAATCGTAACAATAGACCACAAGATTTCATATTTCAATACACATCCCATACATAGAGATAAAAATCATTCATATGGTAAACACCTGGTAACCGACATTAACAAGATGCATATTTAAGAATATCCCCATCATTCTGGGACACCCTTCGAATATGATATAAATTTCGAAGTACTAAAGCATCCGGTACTTTGGATGGGGTTTGTTAGGCCCAATAGATCTATCTTTAGGATTCGCGTCAATTAGGGTGTCTGTTCCCTAATTCTTAGATTACCAGACTTAATAAAAAGGGGCATATTCTATTTCGATAATTCAACCATAGAATGTAGTTTCACGTACTTGTGTCTATTTTGTAAATCATTTATAAAACCTGCATGTATTCTCATCCCAAAAATATTAGATTTTAAAAGTGGGACTATAACTCACTTTCACAGATTTTTACTTCGTCGGGAAGTAAGACTTGGCCACTGGTTGATTCACGAACCTATAACAATATATATATATATATATATATATATATATATATATATATATATATATATATATATATATATATATATATATATATATATATATATATATATATATATATCAAAGTATGTTCAAAATATATTTGCATCACTTTTAATATATTTTGATTTTTAAGTTTATTAAGTCAGCTGTCCTCGTTAGTAACCTACAACTAGTTGTCCACAGTTAGATGTACAGAAATAAATCGATAAATATTATCTTGAATCAATCCACGACCCAGTGTATACGTATCTCAGTATTGATCACAACTCAAACTATATATATTTTGGAATCAACCTCAACCCTGTATAGCTAACTCCAACATTCACATATAGAGTGTCTATGGTTGTTCCGAAATATATATAGATGTGTCGACATGATAGGTCGAAACATTGTATACGTGTCTATGGTATCTCAAGATTATATAATATACAATACAAGTTGATTAAGTTATGGTTGGAATAGATTTGTTACCAATTTTCACGTAGCTAAAATGAGAAAAATTATCCAATCTTGTTTTACCCATAACTTCTTCATTTTAAATCCATTTTGAGTGAATCAAATTGCTATGGTTTCATATTGAACTCTATTTTATGAATCTAAACAGAAAAAGTATAGGTTTATAGTCGGAAAAATAAGCTACAAGTCGTTTTTGTAAAGGTAGTCATTTCAGTCGAAAGAACGACGTCTAGATGACCATTTTAGAAAACATACTTCCACTTTGAGTTTAAACATAATTTTTGGATATAGTTTCATGTTCATAATAAAAATCATTTTTCCAAAATAACAACTTTTAAATCAAAGTTTATCATAGTTTTTAATTAACTAACCCAAAACAGCCCGCGGTGTTACTACGACGGCGTAAATCCGGTTTTACGGTGTTTTTCGTGTTTCCAGGTTTTAAATCATTAAGTTAGCATATCATATAGATATAGAACATTTGTTTAGTTGATTTTAAAAGTCAAGTTAGAAGGATTAACTTTTATTTGCGAACAAGTTTAGAATTAACTATACTATGTTCTAGTGATTACAAGTTTAAACCTTCAAATAAGATAGCTTTATATGTATGAATCGAATGATGTTATGAACATCATTACTACCTCAAGTTCCTTGGATAAACCTACTGGAAATGAGAAAAATAGATCTAGCTTCAAAGGATCCTTGGATGGCTTGAAAGTTCTTGAAGCAGAATCATGACACGAAAACAATTTCAAGTAAGATTTCCACTCGAAATAAGATTGTTATAGTTATAGAAATTGAATTAAAGTTTGAATATGATTATTACCTTGTATTAGAAATATAACCTACCGTAAGTAACAAAGGTTTCTTGATCTTGGATGATTACTTGGAATGGATTTAGAAAACTTGGAAGTAAACTTGCAATCTTGGAAGTATTCTTGATTTTATGAAACTAGAACTTTTGGAATTTATGAAGAACACTTAGAACTTGAAGATAGAACTTGAGAGAGATCAATTAGATGAAGAAAATTGAAGAATAAAAGTGTTTGTAGGTGTTTTTGGTCGTTGGTGTATGGATTAGATATAAAGGATATGTAATTTTGTTTTCATGTAAATAAGTCATGAATGATTACTCATATTTTTGTAATTTTATGAGATATTTCATGCTAGTTGTCAAATGATGGTTCCCACATGTGTTAGGTGACTCACATGGGCTGCTAAGAGCTGATCATTGGAGTGTATATACCAATAGTACATACATCTAAAAGCTGTGTATTGTACGAGTACGAATACGGGTGCATACGAGTAGAATTGTTGATGAAACTGAACGAGGATGTAATTGTAAGCATTTTTGTTAAGTAGAAGTATTTTGATAAGTGTCTTGAAGTCTTTCAAAAGTGTATGAATACATATTAAAACACTACATGTATATACATTTTAACTGAGTCGTTAAGTCATCGTTAGTCGTTAAATGTAAATGTTGTTTTGAAACCTTTAGGTTAACGATCTTGTTGAATGTTGTTAACTCATTATTTATTATAACAAATGAGATGTTAAATTGTTATATTATCAAGATATTATGATATATAATATATCTTAGTATGATATATATACAGTTAAATATCGTTACAACGATAATCGTTACATATATGTCTCGTTTCGAAATCATTAAGTTAGTAGTCTTATTTTTACATATGTATTTCATTGTTAATACACTTAATAATATATTTACTTATCATTTAAAATAATTAACCAAGTGTATCAATATCTTAATATGATTCATATGTACCTAGTAAGATGTTGTTATAACGATAATCGTTATATATATCGTTTTCGAGTTTCTTAAATTAATAGTCTCATTTTTATGTATATAACTCATTGTTAAAATACCTAATGAGATACATACTTATAATAAAATCATGTTAACTATATATATAATCATATATATGTCATCTTATAGTTTTTACAAGTTTTAACGTTCGTGAATCACCGGTCAACTTGGGTGGTCAATTGTCTATATGAAACCTATTTCAATTAATCAAGTCTTAACAAGTTTTATTGCTTAACATGTTGGAAACACTTAATCATGTAAATAACAATTTCATTTAATATATATATAAACAGGGAAAATTTCGGGTCACTACAGTACCTACCCGTTAAATAAATTTCGTCCCGAAATTTTAAGCATTTGGAGGTGTTGACGTATCTTCTGGAAATAAATGTGGGTATTTCTTCTTCATCTGATCTTCATGCTCCCAGGTGAACTCGGGTCCTCTACGAGCATTCCATCAGACCTTAACAATTAGTATCTTGTTTTGCTTAAGTCTTTTAACCTCACGATCCATTATTTCGACGGGTTCTTCGATGAATTGAAGTTTTTCGTTGATTTGGATTTCATCTAATGGAATAGTGAGATCTTCTTTAGTAAAACATTTCTTCAAATTCGAGACGTGGAAAGCGTTATGTACAGTCGCGAGTTGTTGAGGTAACTCAAGTCGGTAAGCTACTGGTCCGACACGAACAATAATCTATAATGGTCCAATATACCTTGGATTTAATTTCCCTCGTTTACCAAATCGAACAACGCCTTTCCAAGGTGCAACTTTAAGCAAGACCATCTCTCCCATTTCAAATTCTATATCTTTTCTTTTAATGTCAGCGTAGCTCCTTTGTCGACTTTGGGCGGTTTTCAACCATTGTTGAATTTGGATGATCTTCTCGGTAGTTTCTTGTATTATCTCCGGACCCGTAATCTTTCTATCCCCCACTTCACTCCAACAAATCGGAGACCTGCACTTTCTACCATAAAGTGCTTCAAACGGCGCCATCTCAATGCTTGAATGGTAGCTGTTGTTGTAGGAAAATTCTGCTAACGGTAGATGTCGATCCCAACTGTTTCCGAAATCAATAACACATGCTCGTAGCATGTATTTAAGCGTTTGTATCATCCTTTCACTCTGCCCATCAGTTTGTGGATGATAGGCAGTACTCATGTCTAGACGAGTTCCTAATGCTTGCTGTAATGTGTGCCAGAATCTTGAAATAAATCTGCCATCCCTATCAGAGATAATAGAGATTGGTATTCCATGTCTGGAGACGACTTCCTTCAAATACATTCGTGCTAACTTCTCCATCTTGTCATCTTCTCTTATTGGCAGGAAGTGTGCTGATTTGGTGAGACGATCAACTATTACCCAAATAGTATCAAAACCACTTGCAGTCCTTGGTAATTTAGTGATGAAATCAATGGTAATGTTTTCCCATTTCCATTCCGGGATTTTGGGTTGTTGAAGTAGACCTAATGGTTTCTGATGCTCAGCTTTGACCTTAGAACACGTCAAACATTCTCCTACGTATTTAGCAACATCGGCTTTCATACCCGGCCACCAAAAATGTTTCTTGAGATCCTTGTACATCTTCCCCGTTCCAGGATGTATTGAGTATCTGGTTTTATGAGCTTCTATAAGTACCATTTCTCTCATATCTCCAAATTTTGGTACCCAAATCCTTTCAGCCCTATACCGGGTTCCGTCTTCCCAAATATTAAGATGCTTCTCCGATCCTTTGGGTATTTCATCCTTTAAATTTCCCTCTTTTAAAACTCCTTGTTGCGCCTCCTTTATTTGAGTAGTAAGGTTATTGTGAATCATTATATTCATAGATTTTACTCGAATGGGTTCTCTGTCCTTTCTGCTCAAGGTGTCGGCTACCACATTTGCCTTCCCCGGGTGGTAACGAATCTCAAAGTCGTAATCATTCAACAATTCAATCCACCTACGCTGCCTCATATTCAGTTGTTTCTGATTAAATATGTGTTGAAGACTTTTGTGGTCGGTATATATAATACTTTTGACCCCATATAAGTAGTGCCTCCAAGTATTTAATGCAAAAACAATCGCGCCTAATTCCATATCATGCGTCGTATAATTTTGCTCGTGAATCTTCAATTGTCTAGACGCATAAGCAATCACCTTCGTCCGTTGCATTAATACACAACCGAGACCTTGCTTTGATGTGTCACAATAAATCACAAAATCTTCATTCCCTTCAGGCAATGACAATATAGGTGCCGTAGTTAGCTTTTTCTTCAATAATTGAAACGCCTTCTCTTGTTCATCCTTCCATTCAAATTTCTTCCCTTTATGCGTTAATGCAGTCAAGGGTTTTGCTATTTTGAAGAAATCTTGGATGAATCTTCTGTAGTAACCAGCTAGTCCTAAAAACTGGCATATGTGTTTCAGAGTTTTCGGGGTTTCCCACTTTTCAACAGTTTCTATCTTTGCCGGATCCACCTTAATACCTTCTTTGTTCACTATGTGACCGAGGAATTGAACTTTTTCCAACCAAAACAATTCTTCCTTCCTCAATAAATCTAACACCTTTCTCAAATGTTCACCGTGTTCTTGGTCATTCTTTGAGTAAATAAGTATGTCGTCAATGAAAACAATGACAAACTTGTCAAGGTATGGTCCACATACTCGGTTTATGAGGTCCATGAACACAGCTGGTGCATTAGTTAAACCAAACGGCATGACCATAAACTCGTAATGACCGTAACGTGTTCTGAAAGCAGTCTTTGGAATATCATCTTCTTTCACCCGCATTTGATGATGCCCGGAACGTAAGTCAATCTTTGAATAAACAGACGAGCCTTGTAGTTGATCAAATAAGTCGTCGATTCTCGGTAGTGGGTAGCGGTTCTTGATGGTAAGTTTGTTCAACTCTCGGTAGTCGATACACAACCTGAATGTACCATCTTTCTTCTTGACAAACAAAACAGGAGCTCCCCACGGTGATGTGCTTGGATGAATGAAACCACGCTCTAAAAGTTCTTGTAATTGGCTTTGCAGTTCTTTCATCTCGCTGGGTGCGAGTCTGTAAGGAGCACGAGCTATTGGTGCAGCTCCTGGTACAAGATCTATTTGAAATTCAACGGATCGATGTGGGGGTAATCCCGGTAATTCTTTCGGAAATACATCGGGAAATTCTTTTGCGACGGGAACATCATTGATGCTCTTTTCTTCAGTTTGTACTTTCTCGACGTGTGCTAGAACAGCATAGCAACCTTTTCTTATTAGTTTTTGTGCCTTCAAATTACTAATAAGATGTAGCTTCCTGTTGCCCTTTTCTCCGTACACCATTAAGGGTTCTCCTTCTTCTCGAACAATGCGAATTGCATTTTTATAACATACGATCTCTGCTTTCACTTCTTTCAACCAGTTCATACCGATTATCACATCAAAACTCCCTAACTCTACTGGTATCAAGTCAATCTTAAATGTTTCGCTAACCAGTTTAATTTCTCGATTCCGACATATATTATCTGCTGAAATTAATTTACCATTTGCTAATTCGAGTAAAAATTTACTATCCAAAGGCATCAATGGGCAACTTAATTTAGCACAAAAATCTCTACTCATATAGCTTCTATCCGCACCCGAATCAAATAAAACGTAAGCAGATTTATTGTCAATAAGAAACGTACCCGTAACAAGCTCCGGGTCTTCCTGTACCTCTGCCGCATTAATATTGAAAACTCTTCCGCGGACTTGTCCACTCGTGTTCTCCTGGTTCGGGCAATTTCTAATAATGTGGCCCGGTTTTCCACATTTATAACAAACTACATTGGCATAACTTGCTTCGACACTACTTTCTCTGCCATTACTCGTTCCGACACCATTTGTTCCTTTCGTTCTGTTAACCCCTGGTCCGTAGACCTCACACTTCGCCGCGCTATAACCATTTCATTTACACTTGTTGAAAAATTTGGTGCAGAACCCCGAGTGATACTTTTCACACCTTTGGCATAGCTGCTTCTGATTGTTGTTGTTGTTGTTGCGGTTGTTATTGTTGTTGGGATGATTGTTGTAGTTGTTGTTGTTGTTGTTGTTGTTGTTGTTGTTGTTGTTGTTGTTGTTGTATTGGTGATTCTTATCACCATTTTCCTCTCACTTTCTTTTAACTTGCTTCACATTGGCCTCTTCAGCAGTCTGTTCTTTAATTCTTTCTTCAATCTGGTTCACTAGTTTGTGAGCCATTCTACATGCCTGTTGTATGGAGGCGGGCTCGTGTGAACTTATATCTTCTTGGATTCTTTCCGGTAATCCTTTCACAAACGTGTCGATCTTCTCTTCCTTATCTTCGAATGCTCCAGGACACAATAAGCACAATTCTGTGAATCCTCTTTCATACGTGGTAATATCAAATCCTTGGGTTCGTAACCCTCTAAGTTCTATCTTGAGCTTATTGACCTCGGTTCTGGGACGGTACTTCTCGTTCATCAAGTGCTTGAATGCTGACCACGGTAGTGCGTACGCATCATCTTGTCCCACTTGCTCTAGATAGGTATTCCACCATGTTAACGCAGAACCTGTGAAGGTTTGCGTAGCGTACTTCACTTTGTCCTCTTCAGTACACTTACTTATGGCAAACACCAATTCGACCTTCTCGGTCCACTGTTTCAATCCAATCGGTCCTTCGGTTCCATCAAATTCCAAAGGTTTGCAGGCAGTGAATTCTTTGTAGGTGCATCCTACACGATTTCCTGTACTGCTAGATCCAAGGTTATTGTTGGTATGTAGCGCAGCCTGTACTGCGACTATGTTTGAAGCTAGAAAAGTACGGAATTCCTCTTCATTCATATTCACGGTGTGTCGAGTAGTCGGTGCCATTTCCTTCAAAATAGTCAAATGGAACAAGTTAATCATACAGAATATTAAGAGTAGTTAATAGTATTTCGTAGCATAATATGAACTCATTAATAAAAGCTTTTTCTTCATATTAGCATTTTATAAGTTTAAATTCTGGTAATTCCTACCCGTTAAGTTCATACTTAGTAGCTAATATACAATTCAACTACTACAATTCTATATGAAAAACTGATTATAATAATATTTCGCGTTCAAACTTTTATACAATATTTTACAAACTTACAATACCGCCTATTGTTCATAAAGCATGAAATATAGCACACAATAACTTTGATACAAGATAGTTGTGAAGATAATTCTAGCTAGTACACAAGTAGTTCAGCAAAGGCAATAAAGACACGTAATTCATACGTCCAGAAATAAGTCACGCATTCTGGTTTTACTAGGACTACTTCCCATCCTTGGTCTTGTGGAACATAACCGTTATGGCCGTTGATAAGACAGCGTGTTGTAACGTCATCAAAGGGACGAGGGTTACGTAATGTCCAACAGTCCCGTAACAATCTAAAAACCTCATTTCTTACCCCAATTACCGACTCCGTCACTTGTGGGAACGTTTTGTTTAATAGTTGTAGCCCGATGTTCTTTTTCTCACTTTGGTGAGAAGCGAACATTACTAACCCATAAGCATAACATGCTTCTTTATGTTGCATGTTAGCCGCTTTTTCTAAATCATGAAGTCCTATATTCGGATACATTGAGTCAAAATAATTTCTTAACCCGTTGCGTAAAATAGCATTTGGGTTCCCCGCAATATATGCGTCAAAGTAAACACATAGTAACTTATGGGTTTCCCAATGTGATATCCCCCATCTTTCAAACGAAAGCCTTTTATAAACCAAGGCATTCTTGGAACGTTCTTCGAATGTCTTACAAACTGATTTTGCCATAAATAGTTGTGCCGAGGAATTCTGACCGACTCTAGACAAGATTTCATCAATCATATCTCCGGGTAGGTCTTCTAAAATATTGGGTTGTCTATCCATTTTGTGTTTTTATACTGTAAAATAGACAAGAGTTAGATTCATAAAAGATACTTATTAATACAAGCAATTTTTACATATATCGTAAAGCATAAGCACACTATATTACATATATTACACCGCACAAATACAACTATCTTATTCCGACTCGCTCGTTTCTTCTTTTTCAAACTTGGTTCTTTTTGCTAAGTTTTTAGGGATATATGATGTTCCCCTAATACGAGCCGTCGTTTTCCACATTGGTCTAGAAAAACCTGGTGGTTTAGAGGTTCGCGGGTTATTGTTACAACTTAAGAAATACGGGTGTTGACGATACATATAAAGTTCATCGGGGTTAGAATCAGATTTCTCTATTTTTATGCCCTTTCCCTTATTGTTCTCTTTTGCCTTTTTAAATTCAGTTGGGGTAATTTCTATAACATCATCGGAATCCTCGTCGGGATCCGATTCATCGGAGAATTGGTAATCCTCCCAATATTTTGCTTCCTTGGTGGAAACACCGTTGACCATAATTAACTTTGGTCGGTTGGTTGAAGATTTTCTTTTACTTAACCGTTTTATTATTTCCCCCACCGGTTCTATTTCCTCCTCCGGTTCCTCCTCTTCCGGTTCTGATTCTTCTTCCTGTTCCTCTTCGAGAACTTGTGAATCAGTCCAATATATATTCGACTCTTCGTTATTATTAGGTGAGTCAATGGGATTTGTGCTAGAGGTAGACATCTATCACACAATATCAAACATGTTAAGAGATTAATATATCACATAATATATACATGTTAATAATATATAGTTTCCAACAAAAAGGTTAAGCAATCATTTTTAAAGAAGACACGGTCGAAGTCTAGACTCACTAATGCATCCTAACAAACTCGATAAGATACACTAATGCAAATTTTCTGGTTCTCTAAGACCAACGCTCGGATACCAACTGAAATGTCTCGTTCTTATTGATTAAAAACGTTCCATATTAATTGATTTCGTTGCGAGGTTTTGACCTCTATATGAGACGTTTTTCAAAGACTGCATTCATTTTTAAAACAAACCATAACCTTTATTTCATAAATAAAGGTTTAAAAAGCTTTACGTAGATTATCAAATAATGATAATCTAAAATATCCTGTTTACACACGACCATTACATAATGGTTTACAATACAAATATGTTACATCGAAATCAGTTTCTTGAATGCAGTTTTTACACAATATCATACAAACATGGACTCCAAAACTTGTCCTTATTTTAGTATGCAACAGCGGAAGCTCTTAGTATTCACCTGAGAATAAACATGCTTTAAACGTCAACAAAAATGTTGGTGAGTTATAGGTTTAACCTATATATATCAAATCGTAACAATAGACCACGAGATTTCATATTTCAATATACATCCCATACATAGAGATAAAAATCATTCATATGGTGAACACCTGGTAACCGACATTAACAAGATGCATATATAAGAATATCCCCATCATTCCGGGACACCCTTCGAATATGATATAAATTTCGAAGTACTAAAGCATCCGGTACTTTGGATGGGGTTTGTTAGGCCCAATAGATCTATCTTTAGGATTCGCGTCAATTAGGGTGTATGTTCCCTAATTCTTAGATTACCAGACTTAATAAAAAGGGGCATATTTGATTTTGATAATTCAACCATAGAATGTAGTTTCACGTACTTGTGTCTATTTTGTAAATCATTTATAAAACCTGCACGTATTCTCATCCCAAAAATATTAGATTTTAAAAGTGGGACTATAACTCACTTTCACAGATTTTTACTTCGTCGGGAAGTAAGACTTGGCCACTGGTTGATTCACGAACCTATAACAATATATACATATATATCAAAGTATGTTCAAAATATATTTACATCACTTTTAATATATTTTGATGTTTTAAGTTTATTAAGTCAGATGTCCTCGTTAGTAACCTACAACTAGTTGTCCACAGTTAGATGTACAGAAATAAATCGATAAATATTATCTTGAATCAATCCACGACCCAGTGTATACATATCTCAGTATTGATCACAACTCAAACTATATATATTTTGGAATCAACCTCAACCCTGTATAGCTAACTCCAACATTCACATATAGAGTGTCTATGGTTGTTCCGAAATATATATAGATGTGTCGACATGATAGGTTGAAACATTGTATACGTGTCTATGGTATCTCAAGATTACATAATATACAATACAAGTTGATTAAGTTATGGTTGGAATAGATTTGTTACCAATTTTCACGTAGCTAAAATGAGAAAAATTATCCAATCTTGTTTTACCCATAACTTCTTCATTTTAAATCCGTTTTGAGTGAATCAAATTGCTATGGTTTCATATTGAACTCTATTTTATGAATCTAAAAAGAAAAAGTATAGGTTTATAGTCAGAAAAATAAGTTACAAGTCGTTTTTGTAAAGGTAGTCATTTTAGTCGAAAGAACGACGTCTAGATGACCTTTTTAGAAAACATACTTCCACTTTGAGTTTAACCATAATTTTTGGATATAGTTTCATGTTCATAATAAAAATCATTTTCCCAGAATAACAACTTTTATATCAAAGTTTATCATAGTTTTTAATTAACTAACCCAAAACAGCCCGCAGTGTTACTACGACGGCGTAAATCCTGTTTTACGGTGTTTTTCGTGTTTCCAGGTTTTAAATCATTAAGTTAGCATATCATATAGGTATAGAACATGTGTTTAGTTGTTTTAAAAGTCAATTTAGAAGGATTAACTTTTATTTGCGAACAAGTTTAGAATTAACTAAACTATGTTCTAGTGATTACAAGTTTAAACCTTCGAATAAGATAGCTTTATATGTATGAATCGAATGATGTTATGAACATCATTACTACCTCAAGTTCCTTGTATAAACCTATAGGAAATGAGAAAAATAGATCTAGCTTCAAAGGATCCTTGGATGGCTTGAAAGTTCTTGAAGCAGAATCATGACACGAAAACAATTTCAAGTAAGATTTTCACTCGAAATAAGATTGTTATAGTTATAGAAATTGAATTAAAGTTTGAATATGATTATTACCTTGTATTAGAAATATAACCTACTGTAAGTAACAAAGGTTTCTTGATCTTGGATGATTACTTGGAATGGATTTAGAAAACTTGCAAGTTTACTTCCAACCTTACACTTGTTCAATGACGTTATATGTATTTTTACTACGAAATACAGTATGGTGAGTTTCATTTGCCTTTTTACCCTTTATATTTTTGGGCTGAGAATACATGCGCAATTTTTATAAATGTTTTACGAAATAGACACAAGTAATCGAAACTACATTATATGGTTGAATTATCGAAATCGAATATGCCCCTTTTTATTAAGTCTGGTAATCTAAGAATTAGGGAACAGACACCCTAATTGACGCGAATCCTAAAGATAGATCTATTGGGCCTAACAAACCCCATCCAAAGTACCGGATGATTTAGTACTTCGAAATTTATATCATGTCCGAAGGAGGATCCCGGAATGATAGGGGATATTCTTATATGTATCTAGTTAATGTCGGTTACCAGGTGTTCACCATATGAATGATTATTTTTGTCTCTATGCATGGGACGTATATTTATGAGAACTGGAAATGAAATTCTTGTGGTCTATTACAATGATTATGATAAACTAATGAACTCACCAACCTTTTGGTTGACACTTTAAAGCATGTTTATTCTCAGGTGTTAAAGAAATCTTCCGATGTGCATTTACTCATTTTAAAGATATTACTTGGAGTCTTTCATAGCTTATTTTGAAGAACATTGCATTCGAGTCATTGAGTTCATCAAAGATTATTATTAAATCAATTTATAGTTAGATAGTGGATATTATGAAATGGTATGCATGCCTGTCAATTTTTGATGTAAAGAAAAATTGTCTTTTAAAAACGAATGCAATGTTTGTAAAATGTATCATATAGAGGTCAAATACCTCGCAATGTAATCAACTATTGTGAATCGTTTATAATGTATATGAACGGGTCCTTTCAGTTGGTATCATAGCGGTGGTCTTAGCGAACCAGGTCTGCATTAGTGTGTCTAACTGATAAGTCGACAGGATGCATTAGTGAGTCTGGACTTCAACCGTGTCTGCATGTCAAAAGTTTTGCTTATCATTTTGTGTCGAAAATTAACTACTTATCATCCTCAGGAAATTACTTGCTTATCATTTTTAGCCTAAGACACATCTTGCTGCATTGATTGCATGAATAGTGTATAGACAAAAATTCATATTTTAGCATATCTGCTAAATCATATCTTATCGCATCTGTTACTTTAAACTTTTCCTGACATATCCTGCAAAGTCCTCCGTAATCTACGAAATCTTTTGATCTATATATATATATATATATATATATATATATATATATATATATATATTCTATGTAATTAGAATACCATCAGTTAGCCAAAATCATTTCATATCGAAAAAAATCCTTTATCCAATCGTACGAAATGGAATTCTTCATCAGTTCAAGTCACTCAGATTCCGAAATGGAATCCCATTCAAGCTTCGAAAGCAGTGTGACCGGAATAGATCAACCAATCAGTCATCACCTATTCTGGATGAATTGGGGATGGGTTCGTAGCCTCCTCAATCATTGGAGACAAGAAGAAGGTGATCCCTTCCATCCACCACATTGCCCTCTTGACGAAGAACCTGAAGCACTTACCGGCGAACCTGTCCGAAACACCATGTTCTCGCTCATTTCCAGAGTATCTCGTCACGATTATATATTACATCAAATTTTAGATTTTATTTATCCGCTCGTCCGAACCGACAATCACCCCGGTGTAACAGTAGAAGTCAACGAGCTTCGCGCTCGGGTAGTCGCTTTGGAGAATATGGTGCAGAGATTACAAACACCAGCAGCAGCATAACCAGTACCACCATCATCAACGCCAACAGTACCATTACCACCTCCAACCACAACCGTGTCGTAAACCTCAACTTCACAATCTGTCCCACGAGCATCAACGTCATACGCACCATAGATACCAAGGAGTACCAACAACAATAACTGACGAAGTATTAATTCATAACTTCATTGGAGAAACATTCCGCGGCGATTAAGTAATCTCTAAAGTCTTAGAGATTATCTAATCTAGCCCTAACCATAAATCAGTTAAGCGAACCAAAAAATGATAGAAGGAAGAGTAGAAACCCTGACAAAAATAGTGTGTGATTAACAAGCTAAACTTGCTTTACCAACAGCATCAGCAGTACCGTCAGAGTTACCAGCATCGTCAGTACAGTCAACATCCGAATCAATAACACCGATAACATCACAAACTCCGTCAGTTCAAGAATCACTGTAGACATCATTACGAATCAATAACATGTATATTGTATCAACGAGTTATGAAGAATTAACTCATTCCCTCTGAAGAAATTATATGTATATTAT
The DNA here is from genome assembly GCF_046630445.1 of Rutidosis leptorrhynchoides. Lineage (NCBI taxonomy): Eukaryota > Viridiplantae > Streptophyta > Magnoliopsida > Asterales > Asteraceae > Rutidosis > Rutidosis leptorrhynchoides. The sequence continues at coordinate 297,468,282 of NC_092338.1, read as the reverse complement.
ATATATATATATATATATATATATATATATATATATATATATATATATATATATATATATATATTTGAAATAAATCTTTCCGTGCTAAACTATTGTGTGTGAATCTTAACTACTCGGTTAATTCATATTACAAATATACAATAATGTACGTCCTTCGGCCGCAACTTAACCAGCATTAACTACAATCTCTGTCGCAATTCAACAAATTCCAATTCATAATAAATCAAGTATATATTTGATTTTACACTTTCATCATCGATGTACCCGAAACTTTTCAGATAACATCATTCGTACTTTGCAAAATTCACAAGAATTCCACGAACCGAACATCATACATCAAAAAATAACGAAGTATTGATTCATAATTTCAATGTCATTAAAGAAATACTGCGTAAAAGTTATGTACTTTTTAAAGCCTTTAGGGATTATTAAATTCTAGTTTCAACCGTAAATCAAATGAGTTTAATTTAACATTAACTCATTAAATCTATGTTACATCTGAAGAAAATATACATATATATATTTTCATAAAGACTGTAATAAAATTCTTTTGTACAAAATATTAATTGTGAAATTTTTTTTTAACGGGTAGGTAATACCCGAGAGATATATAAATTCACAAATAATATATTACATTCTTCGAATCTGATTCAGCAAATCATCCATTATACTCCATACTTTCATAACAATATACATTCTTTTATAGAAATCAAAACAACCATACTCATTCAAAATTTAATTACATATTCTGATTTTGAAATCTCAAAATTCAACTCGAGATATGACCAAAATCATCACTCTTAGATCCTTACATCTTTCACAAGCTATATTTTGACTTCAAAACTGTGTTACAACATCAAATGTATGTTAACGATTACAATCTGTGTTCAAACCGTTCGAAAATTTCTGAAGACACTTCGAATGATGAGCAATCGAGATGATGATCCAACCACATGTTACCCACAGTTATGTACCCAAAAAACTCTTGAAACCAAAGTAAAAGTTTAAACAACGTATCCGTGTCATATTCTTTGGCATTTATTAGCAAAAAACTTTGCGACTCCTATTCAAAGTAGTCAGTTTTGTCACAGCTCCAGCAAGTCAACTTCGACTTTTCAGTCAGACTAAACTTATTATAACCTTGAGATATACACCATCGTTACCAGGGAACCTTTTACATTCCACCACATTATTAGCAGATGTACCAACAACTTCATTACCCTTTGACTTTAGCCTCTCCAAAAAGTCATTATAATTATTTATTGAAATCCCATCATTTACTCATTCGCATCTTGTAATGAGAATTGCCATACGAATCATTGGAAATTAGCAATCAGTATTTTGAAATCTCGCAGCATGTCTACGCCAATAGTTATATGTGTATATATAACGTCTATCTTCTGGACTTAATTTGAATGTGAAGTTTCTGAAAAACACTCCGAACTAAGAATTGGTTCTCCGAAAATGGAAAAAATGCTGATGAAGCAGCAAAAAACTAAAAACGACTTTAAACGGTAAAAGCTGAATGATAATGATGAAGTGTGCTGGCAAAGCGCAGAAAAATGGAAGTTTTGGAACTGGAAAACGGATTGAACAAAGTAGGAAGGAGGCTTTGGACAAATTACAAAGACTGAACCTGACTTCAAAGGATCCAAATGATTCAGTACCTACTGAAGTCATTAACGAATACCTTGCTCCTGACTCTAAACCCCTGCGGATAATATTCTTCATCATCCTCTGATATTAGAAATTCTAAAATATCATCATATCTTTCATTATAAATATCCTCCATATTTCTGAAGATATTTTCTTAATTTTTCTTATTTGAAATCATTTACCTCTTCGCACTATCTGTATTACATCATAAAAGAAACTATTTTAGTTTCTAAATTCTAAAACATTCAAGTTTAAAATAGGAATATTTTGAAGTAGTGTTGGGAACTGAAGCATGAATTAGTATAATATAATGACACTTGATCAACGTGATTATATTACAGTAAGTCATGCTGAGTTTCTAAATGGAACGTGATGATTCACAGATCATTATATCATCATGTGCCATGTTATACGACTCTTGTATTCTATTTAACCTCTAAAATATCAAGAAAATATTTCTTGATGATTCGGCCTTTTCCAAGGTATTTTAGTAATTTGACAAGTCAAGATCGTGCCATCACAATTTCCTTCCTAGAACATTAACAATGTTCATTCCGAAATTCATATCTGTGAATTCTGGACCATTACAAGCGGTGCTTAAGCGCAAGAAGAAGAAACAAAAGGACAAAACTCCGAAATAGAAATTGGGGTATAAATTACAGCAAATAAAAGAGAGCATTAACTGTGAATGATAATGATTATAGAAGACAGAAGCAGAGACTTTGAAATATAAGGGAACATATAAAGCCCAACGATAAACCAGAAATTATAAACCATATATATCGATGCATATAGCAATATAAAGACACGGGAGAACTAGAAACACTATAAACCCAAGAGTATAGTAGAAGTAAATAGATTCTTCCGGCGGTAGATGAAAAAGAAGAATGACCGATATGAAAGTTAGAAGTATATCGAGAATCAGAACTGGATATAGCATATTGATGAATACTTTAAAATATGAGTTGAGGGGGAAAGAATAGAAGGTGATGAAACATGACTAGGAACTTAGATATCAACAGATTTAACTCACACAATGGCGGAATAAGTGAATCAAACCCTCTAGTGAATAGGTTAAGTTTTTTTTAATTAATTTAGTCAAACCACAACTAAATCAAGTGTGATTAGATCAACACCTAGAGCTATTATTCACCACCTAGGTGATTTGGACTGAGAGAAAATCGAAGGAGCTCACTAGATCTGAGTGTGTGTAACAAATGAGAGGCTTAACCTAAAATGAAGAACATAAGACTTTATATACCCCTGATGTTGACTCACCCATACGATTCATTCATCACACGTACGAGTTGGCTTCATCAGCCATACGGGTGATCACTCACTCGTGTCTTCTCATTTTGGTTGTAATTGTGACTTAGCTCAGCATCAAACGTGCGTATGAGCCTATCAGCCGTACTAGTGAGGCTTCACTCGTACGTCTGACTAAGTCTAACATAGTCAAACATCTAAATCTCATTCATGCAGTTCCTGTAACCACATACAAACACAGATAGGATAATAACGAGCAATCATGGTGGCCTGTAAACTGTTGTACCTGCAATGGACATGGGTAGATGTCTAGGGACTTGCATAAAATGCATCAATAGAAGGTGTGAGTTGTAACGAAACGAAGGAGGTGAATTTATAAGAAAATCTCCGACAGAACAATTAAAATGGACGATCGCATTTAAAGCGGATCCTAATTCCCTTGATTACCGGAGAGTCAAATCTTATTAAGAAGATTTTCTTCAAATCCATTGAAATCTGGGAATCAATTATATCTACGTCAAATGATAAGATGAATCTACACTTACTCATTTCACTCTTCTATGTTAGCTTCATTCGTACTCTTCATATAAATGGATTGTTTATCCAAATTTTTCGCTGATGATAAAACTCTAATTTTCAGCCCGTATGCATCATGAAAACATACTTATTATCATTCACGACCTTTCCACTCAAATTTCGGGACAAAATTTCTTTAACGGGTAGGTACTGTGACAACCCAGAAATTTCCAACTAAATTTAAACTTTAATCTTTATATGTTTCCGACACGATAAGCAATATTTGTTAAGTTAAATTTCAAGAATTTTAAACTATGTTCATACATTCATTCAACCTCGACCAAGTTCCAACGATTCACGAACCATTAAACGAATATGATTATATATGTATATGTGTATATATATTATAACTTGAAACGTAAAAAATATTAGATTAAATACTTTATATGATTGTATCTGTTTCAAAATGTTTATCAATGGAATTAGAAGATAAGATCAAATGATTGAATTATCAGATATATTGAATTATGATTACAAGTCTCTGTTGAAAGGCCCACGTTGATTTGAGAAATCTTTCCATTTTAACAATATTCGGAAAATGGTAAAGTGATTTATAAATAAGAACAAATTGTCAATCATTGAGAACTAGACAAATGATAGTGGAAGATTGAATCTCATAAAGACTCGATTGATCTATTTAGTTTCAAATGTACAAAAACGTTTTCAGTTTAAAAACAACTTTATTATTAAAACGTATATAACATTTATAAATATCTAGAACCACTTTTGACAACTCATTACTTAACTAGTATGATAAAGATAACGATATTTATATTTTATTTTATTAAATATATATAACGATTTAAATTAATATTATATATATTTATACGCGTATTATACGTACATAGTTTTATACTTTTACTATACTTAAACTTTACCTTTACTTTATTTTTACTTTACTTTAACTTTAATAATTCACTTTAATAATTCATACTTTAATAATTCACTTTAATAATTCACTTTAATAATTCATACTTTAATAATTCACTTTAATAATTCATACTTTAATAATTCACTTTAATAATTCAAAAATCTATTATAAATAGAATTCAATAGGTTTCATTATTTCATAGAAACTTGAAAATATTTTTCTCTAAACTCTCTCAATCGATTTACATATATATATTTACTCCGTATTATTTCAAGATATTATTAGTATACATAAAATATTACGACGGAGTGTTGTCCGAGTGATTTCGAAATTGTTTTTCGAGTGGGATAGGATTAAGGAAATTATGGGTTATAGCTATGTAGGTGATTGAGTATGGTTCATGGGTATGCTCGTGAGGTCAATAGAGTGTTTATCATTTCCGTTGCGTCTACGTACCTTTCCTGTAATATTGAATCTCAATATTGATACGTGAGTACTCATAATTTAACTTTTACATACTAATAGTGTATCCCTGACTAGTGCTCGAGTATTTAGGATTATGCATGCTTGTACTTTTGATATTGCCCTTAGACAGGTTAGGTTGAATGTTGAATTAGTTACACTTGCGGTTGAGATAAGGTATAAGATATGCATGTCCTTGGAAAGCTAGCGAAAAATTAAGAACTTTTCCTTTAGATATCGAATGGTTTCGATGAACGGATTAGAAGTTATAATCAATTGAATTTTTGATATTTTTATTAAAAATGATCATTATTATCGTCGTTTTTATCGTCGTTCTAGTTTTATCTTATTATTATTATTATTATTATCTTTATCAATAAAAGGAATTTATCATTAAAAATTGTTATTTTTTTATTATTACTATTGTTATTATCGTTAAAGTTACAATTAGTATTATTATTATTATTATTATTATTATTATTATTATTATTATTATTATTATTATTATCCAATTATTATTATTATTATTATTATTATTATTATTATTATTATTATTATTATTATTATTATTATTATTATTATTATTATTATTATTATTGGTATTATTATTATTATTTTCATTATTAATATATATATCATTATTTAAAAATGGTTATTGTTATTGTTATTGTTATTATTATTATTACTATATTATCATTAAGATAATTATTAGTATTATCGTTAATAATGTTATAGTAACTATCATTATTAATATTAGTGTAATTAAAACAAATATTTGTAACACCTAATTATTTTGATTACTATTATTATCATTATTATGAACACGATATAAAAGACGATTAAAAGCTATTAAACGAAACGATTAGGAAATAATGGGTAAGAGTATCATGATGAAATTAATATATTATAAGATATTGATTTAGATAAAATTATCGTTCTTATTATTTTTATCATTACTATTATTATTAAAAGTATCGTTAGTATTAAAACTATCATTTTAACAAAAATTATCATTTTAGTAGATATGTCATTGTTACTATAAAATATCATTATTATTATAATTTTAAATAGAATTATTATTTTAAAGATAATATTAAAAATTATCGTAAATATTAAAGTTATCATAATTAGAATTATCGTTTTATCATAATGTCATCTTAGTAATTATAAATATTGATATTTTTATAATAATAATTATTATTACAAAATAATACAACTTTTACTTACTATCATTATAGATATTATTTTATCAAATAAATATGTGATACAAACATATTTTACTACGTGTAATAACTTACTTTAATAATACCTATCATATTATCTTTATGATATTAAATGAACCCTATAAATTTTATTACTTAATATATATAAAAGTATATTTTATTATATAAATTTAATATAAAATTTTATTTATTAATAAATAAAATACATTATTTACTCTAATAAATCTTTTAAAAATATTTAAAAATATAAAACAACGATATTTAAACTATATATTAATCATGTATAGATTTTTAGAAATTATTTTGAGTCAAATTTACTTTTGTTGACTTTTGCATATTAGTCTCGAGCATTAGGATTGTGGTACACTATGACTTGACCTAATTTGTTAGACAAATATTGACCAACACATAAATATATATAATTAATTTAGGTTCGTGAATCCGAGGCCAACCTTACACTTGTTCAATGACGTTATATATATTTTTACTACAAAATACAGTATGGTGAGTTTCATTTGCCTTTTTACCCTTTATATTTTTGGGCTGAGAATACATGCGCAATTTTTATAAATGTTTTACGAAATAGACACAAGTAATCGAAACTACATTATATGGTTGAATTATCGAAATCGAATATGCCCCTTTTTATTAAGTCTGGTAATCTAAGAATTAGGGAACAGACACCCTAATTGACGCGAATCCTAAAGATAGATCTATTGGGCCTAACAAACCCCATCCAAAGTACCGGATGCTTTAGTACTTCGAAATTTATATCATGTCCGAAGGAGGATCCCGGAATGATAGGGGATATTCTTATATGTATCTAGTTAATGTCGGTTACCAGATGTTCACCATATGAATGATTATTTTTGTCTCTATGCATGGGACGTATATTTATGAGAACTGGAAATGAAATTCTTGTGGTCTATTAAAATGATGAAAATAAATGATTATGATAAACTAATGAACTCACCAACCTTTTGGTTGACACTTTAAAGCATGTTTATTCTCAGGTGTTAAAGAAATCTTCTGCTGTGCATTTACTCATTTTAAAGATATTACTTGGAGTCTTTCATAGCATATTTCGAAGAACATTGCATTCGAGTCATTGAGTTCATCAAAGATTATTATTAAATCAATTTATAGTTGGATAGTGGATATTATGAAATGGTATGCATGCCTGTCTAAAGAAAGATTGTCTTTTAAAAACGAATGCAATGTTTGTAAAATGTATCATATAGAGGTCAAATACCTCGCAATGTAATCAACTATTGTGAATCGTTTATAATGTATATGAACGGGTCCTTTCATATCGGACTGACAACCCCAACCGGACTGGACGACCAGCATTCAACGGTTGCACAGTACTTTGTTTCGGTGACTACACTTGGTACAGTGTAGTGAGATTTCATAATGAAGGGAATATACGATGTTGATTAAATGTTAAGTATGGTTACCAAGTGCTCAACCACTTAGAATATTTTTATTAAAATGTTTATGAATATGAAATCTTGTCGTCTATATTTATAACACTGCTAGCATTAAACCTATATCTCACCAACTTTATGTTGACATTTTAAGCATGTTTATTCTCAGGTGATAAATTAAAGCTTCCGCTGCATTATGCCTAATTTAAGCAAGATTTGGACTATGCATATTTGTGTCAAAAATAAAACTGCATTTCGGAAGATTTGTAATGTGAAATATGTTAGAAATCGTATTGTTGTTATCACATGTAAAGTTTGTAAGACTAAGATTATCGCTAAACGATAATCATTATTATGTTGTTTAAATCCTTTGGTTATAATAAAGGTTATGGTTTGTATTATAAAAACGAATGCAGATTTTGAAAAATGTCGCATATAGAGGTCAATACCTCGCAATGAAATCATATGTTATTGTATTCGTCCTTATGGATTAGGACGGGTTTTCACATGTGGTATCAGAGCGGTGGTCTTAGCGAACCAGATTTTTTTGCATAAAACGTCTAAACTAGTTTTGATGCATTAGTGAGTCTGGACTTTGACCGTGACTGATTTCGAAAATTATTGCTTATCATTGTTGGTTAAAAATTAATATGTAAATATTATGTGGTACTAATGTGCTAGTTGTTGTGTGATAGATGTCTGGTTCAAAATTTGTTATCACGTTCAGCCACTCCGAAACAGAATCCCAAGATAGTGTTCCAGTCATTAACCTGTCCGACGATGAAAACGACACCTTTGGGGAAGACTCACAATTTCCGGATGAATCAATTGAAGAGGAACCGGAAAGTGATCATGAGGAGGAAGAAATACAGGAAATTACGAAAGACAAGTTTGAACGAGGAAAGAAACGAAAGGCTACTGAATTGGAAAATCCAAATCCCGAGTTTGGTGAGGATGTTGTGGAACCAACTCCACCAAATACTACTACCCCTATTCCACTAGTTCTATCCCGGCATTCAGTTCTTCGGCCCCTCAGCCAAAATGCAGGGAGATAACCAGGATAAGCGTTAAGCGATTTTTTTGAACACAAACGTTTTGGGTTAAATGATGCGCTGTTGTTTTAAACCATGGGATCATATAACATTTTGTATAATATTACTAGTGTGGTTTGCTTAATATTTGATGTAAGATAAGCATATGTAAAATAGTGAATTGTGAAATGCAATAATTATCCATGGTGGAGTATTATTTGGATGATAGTAATTAATTTCCGTACTAAGCTATTAAGTATGAACTTTAACGGGTATGTACTACCCTAGATATAATTATAAAATGCTAATAAGAAGAAAAGGCTTTTATAATAATAACTGGTTCATATTATTAATAAGCTACGATGTACTGTAAATACACACTACATCTATAATATTCTATGTGAATAATTATTTTTTTCATTCTTATTAAAGAATATGGCGCGATTGAACCGAATGACGGAATAAGAAATCGAGGAACTCATCAATCAGCGAGTGAACGACAGAATGTTATAGGTCGAGGCTGCAAGAGGTGCTGCAGTTAACCCAAATCCTCGTGTGGGATGCACCTACAAAACTTTTCAAGGTTGCAAGCCCTCATCATTCAGTGGAACAGAAGGACTGATCGGTTTAACCCGGTGGATCGAAAAGATTGAGTATGTGTTTAAAATCAATGGTTGTGTTGAGAAGGACATGACCAAGTATGCATCATGCACCTTACAAGATAGTGCACTCACGTGGTGGAAAAACTATGTGAAGGCTGTAGGAGGAGATGTAGCTTATGTACTCCATGGGAAGAATTCAAAACAATGCTAATCAACGAGTATTATCCAACGAACGAGGACAGGAAGTTGGAAGCTGAACTACGAAGCCTAAAAGTTGTGGTACTGAACTCACCAACTACAATCAGCGATTCATGGAATTAGCTTTGCTATGTCCCGAATTGGTACCAATCGAAGAACGGAAGATAGAACTGTACAAAATAGTTTGCCTAAAAATGTCAAGACAAATGTTACAGCATCGAAACCCAAGACTATTCATGGAGCCATCACTATGGTAAACGAGTTGATGGACTAGATTATTCTGGATAAGAACACCGAAGTCAAGACATCGGAAAACAGAAGAAAGTGGGAAGGTACTCATCAACAATCCAACAAGAAACAAGAAACCACGCAAGGTGCGGGTAGTGGTTCAAGCTCAGGTTACAAAGGACGAAATCCTTTATGTAACAGATGCCACAAATATCACTCTGGTTATTGTAATGTGATGTGCAACAATTGTAATCGAAGGGGTCATCTTGCTGAAGATTGTAGGATTCCCGTTACAAATACAAATGGCACCAAGACTCCTACCACCAATGCAAATAGAACTGCCCTGGCCACTGTTACTTGTTATGGATGTGGGAAACAGGGTCATATTAAGAGTAAGTGCTCGAATTCAGAGAAGAATAACGGATCTGCACGTGGAAGAGCATTTATTATTAATGCTAGAGAGGCGTGTGAAGACCCGGAGCTTGTTACGGGTATGTTTACCATTAATAACTTATCAGCATCTATTATATTTGATACTGGTGCTGATAGAAATTACGTGTGTAGAGACTTTTACGCTAAATTGAATTGTTCATCATTATCTCTAGATGCTAAGTAAATGATTGAGTTAGCTAATGGTAAACTAATTAAAGCCGATAAAATTTGCCGTGATTGTAAAATAAATTTAGCCGGAGAAATGTTTAAAATTGATTTGATACCCTAGAATTAGGAAGTTTTGACGTAATAGTCGGCATGGACTGGATGTCCAAAATAGTAGCTGAAGTTGTTTGTGCCAAGAAGGCAATTCGCATTCCTCGTAAGGATAAAATGCCAGTAATGATTTATGGAGAAAAGGGTAACTCAAAGTTAAAACTCATTAGCTGTTTGAAAGCTCAAAAGAGCTTGAAGAAAGGGTGCTATGCTATCCTAGCACATGTTAATAAAGTTGAAACGAAAGAAAAAGAGAAGTGCATCAACGACGTGCCTGTGGCAAAAGATTTTCCTGAAGTCTTTCTGGAAGAATTGCCGGAATTACCTCCATTTGGATATGTAGAATTTCAAATAGATCTAGTACCGGGAGCTGCACCAGTGGCTCGTGCTCCATACAGACTTGCACCGTCTGAAATGAAAGAGTTACAAAGCCAGTTACAAGAATTACTGGACCGTGGATTCATTCGACCGAGCACTTCACCGTCGGGAGCTCCAATTTTATTTGTTAAAAAGAAAGATGGATCTTTTAGGATGTGTATAGATTATCGTGATTTAAATAAGTTAACTATCAAGAATCGGTATCCACTACCGAGAATTGACGACTTATTTGATCAACTGCAAGGATCATGTGTTTACTAGAAAATCGACCTAAGATCTGGCTATCATCAACTACGTGTCAAAGAAGAAGATATTCTGAAAACTGCTTTTCGGACACGCTACGGTCATTAAAAATTTTTGGTCATGCCGTTTGGGTTGACAAATGCGCCAGCTGTATTCATGGACCTCATGAATCGAGTTTGTAGTCTCCGTATTTAGATAAGTTTGTTATTGTTTTAATTGATGATATTCTCATCTATTCCAAGAATGAGAAAGAGCATGAGCAGCACTTAAGGTTGGTATTAGAATTGTTAAGAAAAGAACAGTTATATGCCAAATTTTCTAAATGCATTTTTTGGTTGAAAGAAGTGTAATTTCTTGGCCACGTTGTTAGTAGCAAAGGAATTCAGGTTGATCCAGCTAAAATTGAGGCCATTGAAAAATGGGAGACTCCTAAGACACCAACGCAGATACGTCAATTTTTGGGCTTAGCCGGTTATTATAGAAGGTTTATTCAAGATTTTTCCCGAATAGCTAAACCATTGACAGCGTTAATGCAAAAAGGGAAGAAGTACGAATGGGCCTCTGAGCAGGAGAGTGCACTTCAATTACTGAAGAAGAAGTTGACTACAGCGCCTATTTTATCGTTACCTGAAGGGAACTATGATTTTGAGATATATTGTGATGCTTCGCGACAAGGTTTTGGTTGCGTCCTTATGCAACAAAAGAAAGTTATTGCGTACGCATCCCGACAATTGAAGATTCACGAGCGAAATTATACGACGCATGATCTAGAACTAGGAGCAGTAGTGTTTGCATTGAAGATATGGAGACACTACTTATATGAGGTTAAATGCACTGTGTTTACCGATCATAAAAGCCTCCAACATATTTTCGATCAAAAATAGCTGAACATGAGGCAACGTAGGTGGATCGAGCTGATAAACGACTATGATTGTGAGAATCGCTATCATCCTGGAAAAGCGAATGTAGTGGCTGACGCTCTAAGCAGAAAGGAACGAGAGCCAATTCGAGTACGAGCAATGAACATAAAAATTCGCATAAATCTCAACTCACAAATCAAAGAGGCTCAACGAGAAGCTCTTACTAAAGAAAACATAGGAAATGAAATAATGAAGAAGTATGAGAAGCAACTCATTATACGGGAAGATGGAATTCGATATTTTGCAAAACGTATTTGGGTACCAAAGTTGGGTGGATTAAGGAAGTTGATATTGAACGAAGCACATAAGACAAGATACTCGATACATCCTGGAGTTGGAAAGATGTATCAAGATCTTAAGACGCATTATTGGTGGCCTAATTTAAAGACAGACGTTGCAACATATGTCGGGGAATGTTTAACTTGTTCCAAAGTCAAAACAGTACACCAGAAGCCGTCAGGGTTACTTCAACAACCAGAAATCCTAGAATGGAAGTGGGACGATATTACCATGGATTTTATCACAAAGTTACCCAAGACTGCATGGGGTTATGACACCATTTGGGTAATAGTTGATCGTATCACCAAATCTGCACATTTCTTGCCTATAAAGGAAACGGATAGAATGGAGAAACTATTACGATTATACATAAAGGAAATTGTTTCGAGGCATGGAATACCTATTTCCATTATATCCGATCGTGATAGTAGATTTACATCAAAGTTCTGGCAATCACTACAGGAGGCCCTGGGAACTCGTTTGGATATGAGCACCGCATATCATCAGCAAACTGATTGGCAGAGTTAAAGAAAAATTTAGACTCTTGAAGACATGCTCAGGGCATGTGTGATCGATTTTGGAAACGGATGGGATATATATCTACCATTAGTAGAATTCTCGTATAATAATAGTTATCATGTGAGCTTTAAAGCTGCACCATTCGAAGCACTATATGGAAGGAAGAGTAGATCCCCTATCTGTTGGAATGAAGTAGGAGATCGATGTTTAACTGGTCCCGAGATCATACACGAAACTACTGAGAAGATAGTACAAATTAAGGAGAGATTGAAAACAGCCCGTAGTCGCCAAAAGAGCTACGCCGATGTCCGAAGGAAACCATTAGAGTTTCAGATCGGTGACATGGTTATGCTAAAGGTGTCACCTTGGAAATGTGTAACACGTTTTGGCAAAAGGGGTAAACTGAATCCAAGGAATGTAGGCCCGTTCAAGATCATTGAACGCATTAGACCGGTAGCTTATAGACTCGAGTTACCACAACAACTCGCTGGAGTACATAATATGTTTCACGTTTCAAACCTTAAGAAGTTTCTAGCAAAGGAAGACCTCACCATTCCTCTTGAAGAAATCCAAGTCGACGAGAAACTACAATTCATAGAAGAACTAGTCGAAATCATGGACCGTGAAGTTAAACAGCTCAAGCAGAGCAACATACCAACCGTTAAGGTTCGTTGGAATGCTCGAAAAGGTCCCGAGTTTACTTGGGAATGAGAGGATTAGATGAAACAAAAGTACCCACATTTGTTTCCCGATAACGCAAAATAGGTACAATTTTAAAATTTCGGGACAAAATTTATTTAACGGGTTGGTACTGTAACGACCCGGATTTTTCCGATCATTTTATACATATAAAATTAATATTTACATAAATTAAACATTACTAACATGATAAGAAATCCAAATTGTTGAGTCTTGTGTTTTTGAAAAGAGTTTTACACAACATTTGACCGTCCAATTTGACCGATGATATCATGAACTATATAACATACGATAATTATACGATTGTGTATATATATGTATTTATACATATTTAACTTGATTTAAGGATGGTTTAACATCTCATTGTGTATTAATAACAATGAGTTATAAGTATACTTTGAGACTACTAACTTAAGTTTTCAAAACGGTAACTATACGTAACGTTCTTTGACATATATACCTATAACCTATAATGCTTATACAAGTATCATATAAATACGTATTTAATCACTTTTAAAGGGCTTAAATACATAAAACAATATAAGTATATTCACAAAAGATAGTTATATTTGAATTCTTGTTCCGTTTCCTTAAGATTTCTACAAGTATATCAAGGGTATATGTAACCGTATCATACCCAGTTTCTATACGTATTTACTATTGATATATACAAATCACAATCACTTTAGTAGTAGCCATGAGTCAGAAAATTTTGGATCTTAGTATGCATGATTAATCAACTTGGCATATTACAAGACTTTTGTACAATATTACAAACTTATACATCATTTTACCACCATTTATACTCCATTCCATTTTCATTTTTACTACACATTTTCTCTAGCTAAAAATACCTACTTGTAAGCTTCATTCACCTCTAAGAAATCCAACAAAAACTCTCTCAAGAGTCACCTTAATAACCATCATATTAAGATCAAACAAGAACACTACAAGATACTACTTTCATTTCAAGTCTATATTCTAAGTTTACTTCCAATCTTTCAATCCAACTTCACCACTCTTTAGGATCAAGAGTTATACTTCCTTTCCAGTAGCTTTATCTAAGTAATTTGAGGTAGTAACCTTATTCATAATCTTATTCGATTCATATTTATATAGCTATCTTATTTTGAGTGATAAATTATATCAACAAGAACATAGTTTGAATGATTTCAAACTTGTTCGTAAACTAAATAGATCCTTCTAACTTGACTTTTAAAACATTTCAAGACCTTTAATATATCATAATAATATGCTAACTTAACAAGATACAACTTGATTTTGCAAAAAAACACCTTAAAAACTTAATCTACGTCGTCGGAGTACAAACAGGGGCTGTTTTGGGTTGGATAATTAAAAACTATCTTAAACTTTGAATTGGAAGTTTATATTCTGGCAAAATGATATTTCTTATGAATATGTTAACATATAAAATCTCATGGTTTAACTCAAAGTGTAAGTATTTTTAAAAAATAATCATATAGATGTTGTTTTTATGACGGAAAGGATCACTTTCATAAGATTCACCTAAGTTTGACCTATAACCTGTGATTTTGAATACAAACCAAGGTATTTACTATTTATATTCATAAATAATGGCTCGATCCAAGGAAGTGGTAAGTTGAACCAACAAAAACGGAGTTGTATTGAAGAAACTACGGCTAAAACAAAATCGGGTATCCGAAGCTAGTTTAGCTACGAAAATATTTAAGTAAAACTAAACTAATCATATCCTTGCTAATTAATATGATATTTTATATATATTTACTCATGATTTGATTTTATATATTTCAGGACCACCAGTAAACAACACGTGAAGATTAATTATAAGACCTCATGATTGTACACAACACGTCATTTGACAATACGGTACTTTGGGTCACGATTTTAAATCATAAGACACCATGTGACAACCCGAAAATTTCCAACCAAATTTAAACTTTAATCTTTATATGTTTCCGACACGATAAGCAATATTTGTTAAGTTAAATTGCAAGAATTTTAAACTATGTTCATACATTCATTCAACCTCGACCTTCCAACGATTCACGAACCATTAAACGAATATGATTATATATGTATATGTGTATATATATATTATAACTTGAAACGTAAACAAAATATTAGGTTAAATACTTTATATGATTGTATCTGTTTCAAAATGTTTATCAATGGAATTAGAAGATAAGATCAAATGATTGAATTATCAGATATATTGAATTATGATTACAAGTCTCTGTTGAAAGGCCCACGTTGATTTGAGAAATCTTTCCATTTTAACAATATTCGGAAAATGGTAAAGTGATTTATAAATAAGAACAAATTGTCAATCATTGAGAATTGAATCTCATAAAGACTCGATTGATCTATTTAGTTTCAAACGTACAAAAACGTTTTCAGTTTAAAAAGAACTTTATTATTAAAATGTATATAACTTTTATAAATATCTAGAACCACTTTTGACAACTCATTACTTAACTAGTATGATAAAGATAACGATATTTATATTTTATTTTATTAAATATATATAATGATTTAAATTAATATTATATATATTTATACGCGTATTATACGTACATAGTTTTATACTTTTACTATACTTAAACTTTACCTTTACTTTATTTTTACTTTACTTTAACTTTAATAATTCACTTTAATAATTCATACTTTAATAATTCACTTTAATAATTTATACTTTAATAATTCACTTTAATAATTCATACTTTAATAATTCACTTTAATAATTCATACTTTAATAATTCACTTTAATAATTCATACTTTAATAATTCACTTTAATAATTCAAAAATCTATTATAAATAGAATTCAATAGGTTTCATTATTTCATAGAAACTTGAAAATATTTTTCTCTAAACTCTCTCAATCGATTTACATATATATATTTACTCCGTATTATTTCAAGATATTATTAGTATACATAAAATATTACGACGGAGTGCTGTCCGAGTGATTTCGAAATTGTTTTTCGAGTAGGATAGGATTAAGGAAATTATGGGTTATAGCTATGGAGGTGATTGAGTATGGTTCATGGGTATGCTCGTGAGGTCAATATAGTGTTTATCATTTCCGTTGCATCTATGTACCTTTCCTGCAATATTGAATCTCAATATTGATACGTGAGTACTCATAATTTAACTTTTGCATACTAATAGTGTATCCCTGACTAGTGCTCGAGTATTTAGGATTATGCATGCTTGTACTTTTGATATTGCCCTTAGACAGGTTAGGTTGAATATTGAATTAGTTACACTTATGGTTGAGATAAGGTATAAGATATGCATGTCCTTGGAAAGCTAGCAAAAAATTAAGGACTTTTCCTTTAGATATCGAATGGTTTCGATGAACGGATTAGAAGTTATAATCAATTGAATTTTCGATATTTTTATTAAAAATGATTATTATTATCGTCGTTTTTATCTTCGTTCTAGTTTTATCTTATTATTATCATTATTATTATCTTTATCAATAAAAGGGATTTATCATTAAAAATTGTTAATTTTTTTTATTATTACTATCGTTATTATCGTTAAAGTTATAATTAGTATTATTATTATTATCCAATTATTATTATTATTATTATTATTATTATTATTATTATTATTATTATTATTATTATCATTATTAATATATATATCATTATTTAAAAATGGTTATTGTTATTGTTATTATTATTATTACTATATTATCATTAAGATAATTATAATTATTAGTATTATCGTTAATAATGTTATAGTAACTATCATTATTAATATTAGTGTAATTAAAACAAATATTTGTAACACCGAATTATTTTGATTACTATTATTATCATTATTATGAACACGATATAAAAGACAATTAAAAGCTATTAAACGAAACGATTAGGAAATAATGAGTAAGAGTATCATGATGAAATTAAAATATTATAAGATATTGATTTAGATAAAATTATCGTTCTTATTATTTTTATCATTACTATTATTATTAAAAGTATCGTTAGTATTAAAACTATCATTTTAACTAAAATTTTCATTTTAATAGAAATGTCATTGTTACTATAAAATATCATTATTATTATTATTTTAAATAGAATTATTATTTTAAAGATAATATTAAAAATTATCATAAATATTAAAGTTATCATAATTAGAATTATCGTTTTATCATAATGTCATCTTAGTAATTATAAATATTGATATTTTTATAATAATAATTATTATTACAAAATAATACAACTTTTACTTACTATCATTATAGATATTATTTTATCAAATAAATATGTGATACAAACATATTTTACTACGTGTAATAACTTACTTTAATAATACCTATCATATTATCTTTATGATATTAAATGAACCCTATAAATTTTATTACTTAATATATATAAAAGTATATTATATTATATAAATTTAATATAAAATTTTTTTTATTAATAAATAAATTATATTATTTACTCTAATAAATCTTTTAAAAATATTTAAAAATATAAAATGACGATATTTAAACTATATATTAATCATGTATAGATTTTTGGAAATTATTTTGAGTCAAATTTACTTTTGTTGACTTTTGTATATTAGTCTCGAGCATTAGGATTGTGGTACACTATGACTTGACCTAATTTGTTAGACAAATATTGACCAACACATAATTATATATAATTAATTTAGGTTCGTGAATCCGAGGCCAACTTTGCACTTGTTCAATGACGTTATATGTATTTTTACTACGAAATACAGTATGGTGAGTTTCATTTACCTTTTTACCCTTTATATTTTTGGGACTGAGAATACATGCGCTTTTATAAATGTTTGACGAAATAGACACAAGTAATTGAAACTACATTCTATGGTTGAATTATCGAAATCGAATATGCCCTTTTTATTAAAGTCTGGTAATCTAAGAATTAGGGAACATACACCCTAATTGATGCGAATCCTAAAGATAGATCTATTGGGCCTAACAAACCCCATCCAAAGTACCGGATGCTTTAGTACTTCGAAAATTATATCATGTCCGAAGGAGGATCCCGGAATGATAGGGGATATTCTTATATGTATCTAGTTAATGTCGGTTACCAGGTGTTCACCATATGAATGATTATTTTTGTCTCTATGCATGGGACGTATATTTATGAGAACTGGAAATGAAATTCTTGTGGTCTATTAAAATGATGGAAATAAATGATTATGATAAACTAATGAACTCACCAACCTTTTGGTTGACACTTTAAAGCATGTTTATTCTCAGGTGTTAAAGAAATCTTCCGCTGTGCATTTGCTCATTTTAAAGATATTATTTGGAGTCTTTCATAGCATATTTCGAAGAACGTTGCATTCGAGTCATTGAGTTCATCAAAGATTATTATTAAATCAATTTATAGTTGGATAGTGGATATTATGAAATGGTATGCATGCCTGTCAATTTTCGATGTAAAGAAAGTTTGTCTTTTAAAAACGAATGCAATGTTTGTAAAATGTATCATATAGAGGTCAAATACCTCGCAATGTAATCAACTATTGTGAATCGTTTATAATGTATATGAACGGGTCCTTTCAGTTGGTATCAGAGTGGTCTTAGTGAACCAGGTCTGCATTAGTGTGTCTAACTGATAAGTCGATAGGATGCATTAGTGTGTCTGGACTTCGACCGTGTCTGCATGTCAAAAGTTTTGCTTATCATTTTGTGTCAAAAATTAACTACTTATCATCCTCAGGAAATTACCTGCTTATCATTTTTAGTCTAAGACACGTCTTGCTGCATTGATTGCATGACTAGTGTATAGACAAAAATTCATATCTTAGCATATCTTCTAAATCATATCTTATCGTATCAGTTACTTTAAACTTTGCCTGACATATCCCGCAAAGTCCTCCGTAATCTACGAAATCTTTTGATATATATATATATATATATATATATATATATATATATATATATATATATATATATATATATATATATATATATATATATATATATATTCTATGTAATTAGAATACCATCCGTTAGCCAAAATCATTTCATATCGAAAAAAAAATCCTTTATCCAATCGTACGAAATGGAATTCGTCATTAGTTCAAGTCACTCAGATTCCGAAATGGAATCCCATTCAAGCTCCGAAAGCAGTGTGACCGGAATAGATCAACCAATCAGTCATCACCTATTCTGGATGAATTGGGGATGGGTTCGTAGCCTCCTCAATCATTGGAGACAAGAAGAAGGTGATCCCTTCCATCCACCACATTGCCCTCTTGACGAAGAACCTGAAGCACTTACCGGCGAACCTATCCGAAACACCATTTTCTCGCTCATTTCCAGAGTATCTCGTCACGATTATATATTACATCAAATTTTAGATTTTATTTATCCGCTCGTCCGAACCGACAATCACCCCGGTGTAATAGAAGAAGTCAACGAGCTTCGCGCTCGGGTAGTGGCTTTGGAGAATATGGTGCAGAAATTACAAACACCAGCAGCAGCATCAGCAGCATAACCAGTACCACCATCATCAACGCCAACAGTACCATTACTACCTCCAACCACAACCGCTTCGTAAACCTCAACTTCACAATCTGTCCCACGAGCATCAACGTCATACGCACCATAGATACCAAGGAGTACCAACAACAATAACTGACGAAGTATTAATTCATAACTTCATTGGAGAAACATTCCGCGGCGATTATGTAATCTCTAAAGTCTTAGAGATTATCTAATCTAGCCCTAACCATAAATCAGTTAAGCGAACCAAAATGATAGAAGGAAGAGTAGAAACCCTGACAAAAATGGTGTGTGATTAACAAGCTAAACTTGCTTTACCAACAGCATCAACAGTACCGTCAGCGTTACCAGCATCGTCAGTACAGTCAACATCCGAATCAACAACACCGATAACATCACAAACTCCGTCAGTTCAAGAATCACTGTGGACATCATTACGAATCAATAACGTGTATATTGTATCAACGAGTTATGAAGAATTAACTCATTCCCTCTGAAGAAATTATATGTATATTATATATATATATATATATATATATATATATATATATATATATATATATATATATATATTGAAATAAATCTTTCCGTCATAAGCTATTGTGTGTGAATCTTAACTACTCGGTAAATTCATATTACAAATATGCAATAATACATTATTAAACTCGTCTAACATTTCTCGATATCCGAATGACTTATTCTGTCATTTACTTAATAAATGTCTTTAATGATCTTCAATGACTCGAATGCAACGTTCTTGTAACATGACTTAAATGGTCCCAACTAGTATTCTTTATATGAGCTAATGCACAGCGGAAGTCTTAATTCGTACCTGAGAATAACATGCTTTAAAAAGTCAACATAAAGTTGGTGAGATATATAGGTTTGATGCTAGCAGCGTTATAACAATGGACCACAAGATTTCATATTCATAAGCGTTTAAATAAAAATATTCTAAGTGGTTGAGCACTTGGTAACCATACTTAACAATTAATCACGTCGCATATTCCCTTTAATATGAAATCTTACTACACTGTACCAAGTGTAGTCACGAAACGAAGTACTGTGCAACCGTTGAATACTGGTCGTCCAGTCCGGTTGGGGTTGTCAGGCCCGATAGATCTATCAACAGGATTCGCGTTTACAATACCGCTGTAAATAATAGTTGCCAAGCTACAGGGAAGTATGCCAGTGGTACAACTCAACGTAGAATATATTTTTCAGTTACTTGTGTCCATAACGTAAATCATTTATAAAAACAGCGCATGTATTCTCAGTTCAAAAATATTTAGAGTTCAAAAGGGATCTATATACTCACCTAATGTATTTTGTAGCAAAAATACATATAACACCGTTGAACACTTATAAGGTTGGCCTTCGATTCACGAACCTAATTAATTATATATTTATATATTGGTTAATAACAAAATAAAGTCAATTTACAGTGTTCCACAATCCTAATGCTCGAGACCAATATGTAA
The DNA here is from genome assembly GCF_046630445.1 of Rutidosis leptorrhynchoides. Classification (NCBI taxonomy): domain Eukaryota; kingdom Viridiplantae; phylum Streptophyta; class Magnoliopsida; order Asterales; family Asteraceae; genus Rutidosis; species Rutidosis leptorrhynchoides. Next base: position 297,447,009 of record NC_092338.1, on the reverse strand, counting down.
AAGTTAATAAAAATTCGTTTGACTCAAAAAGATTTCCAAAAATTCTAAATATAACTATATATCACTGTTTTATATCCTCAAATATTTTTACAATACTTATTAAGGTAAATAATAATATAATTCTTTTTATAATATCTTAAAATTATACCAAATTTTGATATAAAGATACTTTTTACTTTTAAACAATATTTTTAAATAATAATTTTAATATTAATATTATTGATGATAATAATTTTATAGTTTTAGTATCAATAATATTTTTAATTACAATAAAAATAATAACTTTATAGTTTTGATAAAAATATTATTTTCTTTGAAATATTAATAACAACAATCATAATAATCGTAAAAATAATATTTTTAGTAAAATGATATTTAATAGTTTTAATAACAATAACCATTAAAATAAAAAATTTATAGTTGTTAATAAAAATATTAGTTTTCGCATAAAAATCATAATATCAATAATAATAGAAATTTATAACATCGACGTAATGTTAAAATATTCATTTTTGATAATTTGTACAAAAGTTCAATTGACTATAACTTCAAATCCATCCGTCGAATCCATTCGACATCTAAATGAAAAGTTTATAGTTTTTCGCCACCTTTCCAAAAACATATTATTCATATACCTTATCTTAACCGCAAGAGTAACTAATTCAGATTCTATCCTAAATATATTTTAACAAAAATAGATATAAAAATGTACACGATCCTAACTTCTCGAGCACTAGTCAGGGACACACTAAAAGTAAATAAAAGTTAAGTTTAGAGTGCTCACGTATCAATATTGAGATTCAATATTGCAGGATATTATTTAAACGCAACGGAGATGACAAACACTAGTTTGTCTCATGAGAAAAACCCCCGATCCATACTCATAACTTTCATAGATTTGACCCATAATCTCCTTAATCTTATCCCATTCATGAAACCAGTTTTGGAACATTTGGGCAGAGCCCCGTCATAACATTTGGTATATTTTTAGAATTAACAACACTCCTAATCTTAAGATTAATAATTTTAATCTTAAGATTAATACTAATAATTATAACAATCATAATATTAATCATAATAATATTAATAATTATAATTATAATAATAATAATAAGTTAAGTATACGGAGTAATAAATATATGTGCGTGTGTGTTAGCGTTGAAATGAAATAAAAGTTATCCTAGAAGGCCTTTTAAAGAAATTTTCGTCACCTACCCACTTTATGTCGGCAAAACATTACACGATTCGTGTAGATGGGTACACGATTCGTGTAAGGTATAGTCACGAAAGTTGTAGATTTTTGAGTTACGGTCGTTTGGACACTAAGATCACCCCTTTTCGAGTCCGAATGAATTAGTTATGATTTTTCTCGTGCAAGTGCGCAGGTTTAGTGATTTACAATGTTTTAACTTACAATCATGTGATGAAATGTTGTAGTCTTTTGGTGTCATTAAAAATCTTTATATTATCTTTATTTTTATTTTTATATTATTGAAAATCCATAAAAATATTTTATAATCAAATTATATTATATCAAAAAAAAAAAAAATGTGTTCGTTGTTTAACTAAGTGTTTTTAAATACAAAACGTTTTATATTTAGTTAAAGACTATATTTAATCATTTTGTAAAATACATAAATATATATTTAATAAACACGTTTTAATTAAATATTTATTTTTATAAAAATCACGGACCGTTACATTTATCGTTTAACAAAAGGTTTCTAGAAAAGTTATGACTTTTAAAATAACGTTAAAACGTTTAATCTTATTAAAATGATTCTTAAATAATTTGACAAAAATGGTTTCAGATATTTATTAAACATATTATCTTTTACTCTTGCCAATATAATAATCTTATTTCAAAACCTATTACATATCTAATACTTTTGTTATCGTTAACTATAAATAATCATATAACACATATACACATAATCATTCGTGAATCGTCAGGCTTGGTCAAAAGGGTAACTAATCTTTCAGATTTAGATTTCAGACTTTCTAGACTCAATCATCAAGGTTTTTGCTTATCGTGTCGGAAACATATAGAGTTTAAGGTTTAAATTTGGTCGGAAATTTCCGGGTCGTTACAGTACCCACCCGTTAAAGAAATTTCGTCCCCGAAATTTGTTAGAGGTCATCATGGATAACAATAGGAATGCTTTCATGACGAATATGAGGTGATAACGGAGTTTTATCATTATTGATAGATATAGATAAAACATTTCGATTATGTGAAGCGTACTAGCGAAGCTATCACAAAAGAGAGTGAAATGAGTAAATATAGAATTGTTGTAACCGATGACGTGATTATGATCGATTTCCGGAATTTAAGGGTTTTGAGGAAAATCTTATGTAATAAGATTTAGTTTTGCGGCGATCAGGATCTTCTTTGATTTAATGTGGTAATCTGTTTCAATTTCTTTGTCGGATATTTCACTATAAAACTACTCCCTTCGTTTCTTCTTCCCGTCCTTGAGTCACGCGAACAATAGTCCGGAATTCGTAGGTATGAGATTTGGAATGAACATAGTTAATGCTCTAAGAAAGAAAAGATATTGGCATGGTTTTGATTTGTTAAATTACCAGAATACCCTGAAAAAGATAAAACTATCAAGACGGTATGTTCCTAATACGTTTGAGAATTGGACAGAATGTAAGAGCCGTGTAACATGGCACATGATAACGGTACTGTGAATCATCACATTCCATTAGAATCTTAACATGGCTTACTATAATATAATGAAGTTGATCAAGTTTTATTATATTATACTAATTCATGTATCAGTTCCCAACACTGCTTCAGAACATTCCTATTTTTAACTCGAAAGTTTTAGAACTTAGAAACTAACGCAGTTTCCTTGGTATTGTAACGCAGAAGTTACGGAAGGATAAATGATCTCAGATAGGAATAGTTGTGAAAATATTTCTAGAAATATGGAGAAAAGGTATGAAGATATCTTATAATATCTAAGATAAGATGATGATGAAGAATATCATCCGGCAAGGTTTAGAATAAAGAGTAGGGTTCTTACTAACGGTTTCAGCAGACACTGAATTATTTGGATTCTTTGAAAGCAGATTCAGTTCTAATGATTTATCCACACCTTCTTTCATACTTTGCTCAATTCATTTTCTAGTTCCAATCCTTCTCCTTTTCTGAGCTTTTCCAACACACTGTACTTTTAGTAAACTTGTGACTTGTTAAAGTCGTTTACAATTTTTGCTGCTTCATCAGCATTTCAAGAACTAGTTCGCAGTTCAGAGTGTTTTTCAGAAACTTCACATTCGATGTATGAAATTCTTAGGGATAGACGTTGTAGATATAACTGGCGAAGTTTTGCGAGATTTTCAAAATACTGATTGCTGTTTTCACCAAAGGGATGAAGATCTGCTGGTACATCTGCTGATAATGTCGTGGAATATAAAAGGTTCTCCAGTAACGTAGGCGAAATAACAACGTGTATATATCAAGGTTGTAATAAGAGTAGTTTTACTGAAATATCGAAGTGGAGCTGTGACAAAATTAGCTGATTAAAAAGGAATCGCATGATTGTTTTTGAATGATAAGGAATTCGATGCGGATACGTTTTAACTATAACTTCGAGTTCGAAAATTTTTCAGGTGCATAACTGTATGTATGAATCTTTCTTCCATAGACGAGGTGCGGCTGGTTCAACTTCTCGATAGAGGTGTTTTCAAGAATCATGAAAGATTTGAACGCGAATTGTAATTGTCGAGGTACAAATGAGGTCTAGGATAAAATCAAGTGGAAAACTTGAAGAATTGTTTAGTTTCATATGTTATAATCAACATTTTAATTCATTTTTAATTGTCCAAAGTTAGCAGTCCAATAGTCCGATGATTCATATACAGTTATAATATTCGAATTAATTAATACGTATCGTGACCCGTGTACCGGTCTCAGTATAGATCACAACTCAAACCATATATATATTTTGGAATCAACTCCGACCCTGTATAGCCAACTCCCACCTTCACATATAGAGTGTCCACGGTTGTTCCGAAATATATATATAGATGGGTCAATATGATAAGTCGAAACCTTGTATACGTGTCCCGTTTATTTAAAGTGCGTAAAATAAATATATATCATGACCCATGTACCATGTTGTCTCAGAATTAATCCGACGTATTGCGTACATGTGTCCCGACTTAAAAATGCATAAAAGTAAATAACAGAAATTAAATGACGATAAATAAAATTGCGAGAAAGTAAATTGCGATAAATTAAATGTCAATCAGTTAACTGGGAACAGTTAGCCGGAACAGTTAGCGTGGAATCCTTAATAGATTTTCAATTAGTTTATCCGTTTGTTTCTAACAAATTTTATTATATCCAATGTTTTCTTCGTTATGCCACTTGTTGGATTCTGATAGGTAAAAATCCAAATATGAAATTTGAATGAAAATGGTTATTCTGAGGTAAGCGGATACGAATATCGGTGATTATAAGTAGGATATTATATAATCGTTGAATCAGATTCAAAGAATGTACAGTGTAACTTATTAATGTGAATTCTAAATATTCCTCGGGTACTACCCACCCGTTAAAATATTTTCATCATTAACAGTTTGTACGAGAGAATTTTTAATTACATTCTTTATGAAAATATACTTGCATATATATTTTCATCGGATGTAATCATGGATTTAATGAGTCAATAAGATATTAAACTCATTTGATTTATCATTAGTACTGGATTACATGATCTCTAAAACATTAGAGATTACGTGATTGCCATGTCGAACGAAGATATATGAGGTAAAACATAAAGCGAAAGTAATCGATTTAGAATAATATGTCAAACAAAAATTTAGTAGATAGAATGATACGTAGAACGGTGACTATACTCAAGGTATAGTTTATGACGTTGAGGTTTACGACGCGGTTGTGGCTGCTGCTGGTGTTTGTAACCGTCGCACCATATTTTCCATAGCCGTCACACGAGCGCGAAGTTTATTAACTTATGCTTGTACACCGGGATGATTGGCGATTGAAGCGAGCGGATGTATAATATTCAGAATATGAAATGATATGTAATTATGATGAGATATCTGTAAAAAGGGGAAAAGAAATGATTTCTCGAACAGGTTCGTCGGTAAGTGTTTCAGGTTTATCGCCAAAAGGATAATTTAGTGGATGGAAAGGTTCCTCGATGTGAAATGATTTTCGGATGTCGTATGATATTCTAACTATATAGAATATCTATATATATTACCAAAAATTTCATAGACTTCAAAGGAATTTACGGCATATGTCCGGCAAATCTAGGATGCGCTAAGATATGAATTTTTGTCTATACACTATCGATGCACTAAATGCAGTAAGACGTGTCTAGACTAAAGAATGATAGGCAGGCAATTCCCTAAGGATGATAAGCAGATGGTTTCCGACTAGAAATGATAAGCAAAACTTTTTAACAGGCAGACACGGTCAAAGTCCAGAATCACTAATGTATCCTAACAACTACCAGTTAGACACACTAATGGGTAACCTGGTTCGCTAAGACCAACGCTCTGATACCAACTGAAAGGATCCGAAACTAATCATCCGGACAGTGTCCATATTGATTACAAACGAATTACAACAGTTGATAACATCGCGAGGTACTAGACCTCTATATGATACATTTTACAAACGTTGCATTTATTCTTAAAAGGCAATCTAACTTTACATCAAACATTATTAAACTCGTCTAACATTTCTCGATATCCGAATGACTTATTCTGTCATTTACTTAATAAATGTCTTTAATGATCTTCAATGACTCGAATGCAACGTTCTTGTAACATGACTTAAATGGTCCCAACTAGTATTCTTTATATGAGCTAATGCACAGCGGAAGTCTTAATTCGTACCTGAGAATAACATGCTTTAAAAAGTCAACATAAAGTTGGTGAGATATATAGGTTTGATGCTAGCAGCGTTATAACAATGGACCACAAGATTTCATATTCATAAGCGTTTAAATAAAAATATTCTAAGTGGTTGAGCACTTGGTAACCATACTTAACAATTAATCACGTCGCATATTCCCTTTAATATGAAATCTTACTACACTGTACCAAGTGTAGTCACGAAACGAAGTACTGTGCAACCGTTGAATACTGGTCGTCCAGTCCGGTTGGGGTTGTCAGGCCCGATAGATCTATCAACAGGATTCGCGTTTACAATACCGCTGTAAATAATAGTTACCAAGCTACAGGGAAGTATGCCAGTGGTACAACTCAACGTAGAATATATTTTTCAGTTACTTGTGTCCATAACGTAAATCATTTATAAAAACAGCGCATGTATTCTCAGTTCAAAAATATTTAGAGTTCAAAAGGGATCTATATACTCACCTAATGTATTTTGTAGCAAAAATACATATAACACCGTTGAACACTTATAAGGTTGGCCTTCGATTCACGAACCTAATTAATTATATATTTATATATTGGTTAATAACAAAATAAAGTCAATTTACAGTGTTCCACAATCCTAATGCTCGAGACCAATATGTAAAAGTTAATAAAAATTCGTTTGACTCAAAAAGATTTCCAAAAATTCTAAATATAACTATATATCACTGTTTTATATCCTCAAATATTTTTACAATACTTATTAAGGTAAATAATAATATAATTCTTTTTATAATATCTTAAAATTATACCAAATTTTGATATAAAGATACTTTTTACTTTTAAACAATATTTTTAAATAATAATTTTAATATTAATATTATTGATGATAATAATTTTATAGTTTTAGTATCAATAATATTTTTAATTACAATAAAAATAATAACTTTATAGTTTTGATAAAAATATTATTTTCTTTGAAATATTAATAACAACAATCATAATAATCGTAAAAATAATATTTTTAGTAAAATGATATTTAATAGTTTTAATAACAATAACCATTAAAATAAAAAATTTATAGTTGTTAATAAAAATATTAGTTTTCCCATAAAAATCATAATATCAATAATAATAGAAATTTATAACATCGACGTAATGTTAAAATATTCATTTTTGATAATTTGTACAAAAGTTCAATTGACTATAACTTCAAATCCATCCGTCGAATCCATTCGACATCTAAATGAAAAGTTTATAGTTTTTCGCCACCTTTCCAAAAACATATTATTCATATACCTTATCTTAACCGCAAGAGTAACTAATTCAGATTCTATCCTAAATATATTTTAACAAAAATAGATATAAAAATGTACACGATCCTAACTTCTCGAGCACTAGTCAGGGACACACTAAAAGTAAATAAAAGTTAAGTTTAGAGTGCTCACGTATCAATATTGAGATTCAATATTGCAGGATATTATTTAAACGCAACGGAGATGACAAACACTAGTTTGTCTCATGAGAAAAACCCCCGATCCATACTCATAACTTTCATAGATTTGACCCATAATCTCCTTAATCTTATCCCATTCATGAAACCAGTTTTGGAACATTTGGGCAGAGCCCCGTCATAACATTTGGTATATTTTTAGAATTAACAACACTCCTAATCTTAAGATTAATAATTTTAATCTTAAGATTAATACTAATAATTATAACAATCATAATATTAATCATAATAATATTAATAATTATAATTATAATAATAATAATAAGTTAAGTATACGGAGTAATAAATATATGTGTGTGTGTTAGCGTTGAAATGAAATAAAAGTTATCCTAGAAGGCCTTTTAAAGAAATTTTCGTCACCTACCCACTTTATGTCGGCAAAACATTACACGATTCGTGTAGATGGGTACACGATTCGTGTAAGGTATAGTCACGAAAGTTGTAGATTTTTGAGTTACGGTCGTTTGGACACCAAGATCACCCTTTTTCGAGTCCGAATGAATTAGTTATGATTTTTCTCGTGCAAGTGCGCAGGTTTAGTGATTTACAATGTTTTAACTTACAATCATGTGATGAAATGTTGTAGTCTTTTGGTGTCATTAAAAATCTTTATATTATCTTTATTTTTATTTTTATATTATTGAAAATCCATAAAAATATTTTATAATCAAATTATATTATATCAAAAAAAAAAAATGTGTTCGTTGTTTAACTAAGTGTTTTTAAATACAAAACGTTTTATATTTAGTTAAAGACTATATTTAATCATTTTGTAAAATACATAAATATATATTTAATAAACACGTTTTAATTAAATATTTATTTTTATAAAAATCACGGACCGTTACATTTATCGTTTAACAAAAGGTTTCTAGAAAAGTTATGACTTTTAAAATAACGTTAAAACGTTTAATCTTATTAAAATGATTCTTAAATAATTTGACAAAAATGGTTTCAGATATTTATTAAACATATTATCTTTTACTCTTGCCAATATAATAATCTTATTTCAAAACCTATTACATATCTAATACTTTTGTTATCGTTAACTATAAATAATCATATAACACATATACACATAATCATTCGTGAATCGTCAGGCTTGGTCAAAAGGGTAACTAATCTTCCAGATTTAGATTTCAGACATTCTAGACTCAATCATCAAGGTTTTTGCTTATCGTGTCGGAAACATATAGAGTTTAAGGTTTAAATTTGGTCGGAAATTTCCGGGTCGTTACAGTACGTCCTTCGGCCGCAACTTAACCAGCGTTAACTACAATCTCTGTCGCAATTCAACAAATTCCAATTCATAATAAATCAAGTATATATTTGATTTTACACTTTCATCATCGATGTACCCGAAACTTTTCAGATAACATCATTCGTACTTTGCGAAATTCACAAGAATTCCACAAACCGAACATCATACATCAACAAATAACGAAGTATTGATTCATAATTTCAATGTCATTAAAGAAATACTGCGTAAAAGTTATGTACTTTTTAAAACCTTTAGGAATTATTCAATTCTAGTTTCAACCGTAAATCAAATGAGTTTAATTTAACATTAACTCATTAAATCTATGTTACATCTGAAGAAAATATACATATATATATTTTCATAAAGACTGTAATAAAATTCTTTTGTACAAAATATTAATTGTGAAATTTTTTTTAACGGGTAGGTAATACCCGAGAGATATATAAATTCACAATTAATATGTTACATTCTTCGAATCTGATTCAGCAAATCATCCATTATACTCCCTACTTTCACAACAATATACATTCTTTTATAGAAATCAAAACAACCATACTCATTCAAAATTTAATTACATATTCTGATTTTGAAATCTCAAAATTCAACTTGAGATATGACCAAAATCATCACTCTTAGATCCTTACATCTTTCACAAGCTATATTTTGACTTCAAAACTGTGTTAGAACATCAAATGTATGTTAACGATTACAATCTGTGTTCAAACCCTTCGAAAATTTCTGAAGACACTTCGAATGATGAGCAATCGAGATGATGATCCAACCACATGTTACCCACAGTTATGTACCCGAAAAACTCTTGAAACCAAAGTAAAAGTTTAAACAACGTATTCGCGTCAGATTCTTTGGCATTTATTAGCAAAAATAACTTTGCGACTCCTATTCAAAGTAGCCAGTTTTGTCACAGCTCCAGGAAGTCAACTTCAACTTTTCAGTCAGACTAACCTTATTATAACCTTGAGATATACACCATCGTTACCAGGGAACCTTTTACATTCCACCACATTATTAGCAGATATACCAACAACTTCATTACCCTTTGACTTTAGCCTCTCCAAAAAGTCATTATAATTATTCATTGAAACCCCATCATTTACTCATTCGCATCTTGTAATGAGAATTGCCATACGAATCATTGGGAATTAGCAATCAGTATTTTGAAATCTCGCAGGATGTCTACGCCAACAGTTATATGTGTATATATAACGTCTATCTTCTGGACTTAATTTGAATGTGAAGTTTCTGAAAAACACTCCGAACTACGAATTGGTTCTCCGAAAATGGAAAAAAAAAATGCTGATGAAGCAGCAAAAACTATAAACGACTTTAAACGGTAAAAGCTGGATGATAATGATGAAGTGTGCTGGCAAAGCGCAGAAAAAGAGAAGTTTTGGAACTAGAAAACGGATTGAGCAAAGTAGGAAGGAGGCTGTGGACAAATTACAAAGACTGAACCTGACTTCAAAGGATCCAAATGATTCAGTACCTGCTGAAGTCATTAACGAATACCTTGCTCCTGACTCTAAACCCCTGCGGACAATATTCTTCATCATCCTCTGATATTAGAAATTCTAAAATATCATCATATCTTTCATTATAAATATCCTCCATATTTCTGAAGATATTTTCTTAATTTTTCTTATTTGAAATCATTTACCTCTTCGCGCTATCTGTATTACATCATAAAAGAAACTATTTTAGTTTCTAAATTCTGAAACATTCAAGTTTAAAATAGGAATATTTTAAAGTAATGTTGGGAACTGAAGCATGAATTAGTACAATATAATGACACTTGATCAATGTGATTATATTACAGTAAGTCATACTGAGTTTCTAAATGGAACGTGATGATTCACAGATCATAACATCATCATGTGCCATGTTATACGACTCTTGTATTCTATTTAACCTCTAAAATATCAAGAAAATATTTCTTGCTGATTCGGCCTTTTCTAAGGTATTCTAGTAATTTGACAAGTCAGGATCGTGCCATCACAATTTCCTTCCTAGAACATTAACGATGTTCATTCTGAAATTCATATCAGTGAATTCTGGACCATTACAAGCGGTGCTTAATCGCAAGAAGAAGAAACGAAAGGACAAAACTCTGAAATAGAAATTGAGGTATAAATTGCAGCAAATAAAAGAGAGCATTAACTGTGAATGGTAATGATTATAGAAGACAGAAGCAAAGACTTTGAAATATAAGAGAACATATAAATCCCAACGACAAACCAGAAATTATATACCATATATATCGATGCATATAGCAATATAAAGACACGAGAGAACTAGAAACACTATAAACCCAAGAGTATAGTAGAAGTAAATAGATTCTTCCAGCGGTAGATGAAAAAGAAGAATGACCGATATGAAAGTTAGAAGTATATCGAGAATCAGAACTGGATGGAGCATATTGATGAATACTTTAAAATATGAGTTGAGGGGGAAAGAATAGAATGTGATGAAACATGACTAGGAACTTAGAAATCAACAGATTTAACTCACACTATGGCAGAATAAGTGAATCAAACCCTCTAGTGAATAGGTTAAGTTTTTTTTGATTAATTTAGTCAAACCACAACTAAATTAAGTGTGATTAGATCAACACCTAGAGCTATTATTCACCACCTGGGTGATTTGGACTGAGAGAGAATCGGAGAAGCTCACTAGATCTGAGTGTGTGTAACAAATGAGAGGCTTAACCTAAAATAAAGAACATAAGACTTTATATACCCCTGCTGTTGACTCACCCATACGATTCATTCATCACACGTACGAGTTGGCTTCATCAGCCATACGGGTGATCACTCACTCGTGTCTTCTCATTTAGGTTGTAATTGTGACTTAGCTCAGCATCAACCGTGCGTATGAGCCTGTCAGCTGTACTAGTAAGGCTTCACTCGTACGTCTGACTAAGTCTAACATAGTCAAACATCTAAATCTCGTTCCTGCAGTTCCTGTAACCACATACAAACACGGATAGGATAATAACGAGCAATCATGGTGGCCTGTAAACTGTTATACCTGCAATGGACGTGGGTAGATGTCTAGGGACTTGCATAAAATGCATCAACAGAAGGTGTGAGTTGTAAGGAAACGAAGGAGGTAAATTTATAAGAAAATCTCCGACAGAACAATTAAAATGGATGATCGCATTTAAAGTGGATCCTAATTCCCTTGATTACCAGAGAGTCAAATCTTATTAAGAAGATTTTCTTCAAATCCCTTGAAATCTGGGAATCAATCATATCTACGTCAAATGATAAGATGAATCTACACTTACTCATTTCACTCTTCTATGTTAGCTTCATTCGTACTCTTCATATAAATGGATTGTTTATCCAAATTATTCGCTGATGATAAAACTCTAATTTTCAGCCCCTATGCATCATGAAAACATACTTATTATCATTCACGACCTTTCCACTCAAATTTCGGGACGAAATTTCTTTAACGGGTAGGTACTGTGACAACCCGGAAATTTCCAACCAAATTTAAACTTTAATCTTTATATGTTTCCGACACGATAAGCAATATTTGTTAAGTTAAATTGCAAGAATTTTAAACTATGTTCATACATTCATTCAACCTCGACCAAGTTCCAACGATTCACGAACTATTAAACGAATATGATTATATATGTATATGTGTATATATATTATAACTTGAAATGTAAATAAAATATTAAATTAAATACTTTATATGATTGTATCTGTTTCAAAATGTTTATCAATGGAATTAGAAGATAAGATCAAATGATTGAATTATCAGATATATTGAATTATGATTACAAGTCTCTGTTGAAAGGCCCACGTTGATTTGAGAAATCTTTCCATTTTAACAATATTCGGAAAATGGTAAAGTGATTTATAAATAACAACAAATTGTCAATCATTGAGAATTAGACAAAAGATAGTGGAAGATTGAATCTCATAAAGACTCGATTGATCTATTTAGTTTCAAACGTACAAAAACGTTTTCAGTTTAAAAAGAACTTTATTATTAAAACGTATATAACTTTTATAAATATCTAGAACCACTTTTGACAACTCATTACTTAACTAGTATGATAAAGATAACGATATTTATATTTTATTTTATTAAATATATATAACGATTTAAATTAATATTATATATATTTATACGCGTATTATACGTACAAAAATTATGGGTTATAGCTATGGAGGTGATTGAGTATGGTTCATGAGTATGCTCGTGAGGTCAATATAGTGTTTATCATTTCCGTTGCGTCTACGTACCTTTCCTGCAATATTGAATCTCAATATTGATACGTGAGTACTCATAATTTAACTTTTACATACTAATAGTGTATCCCTAACTAGTGCTCGAGTATTTAGGATTATGCATGCTTGTACTTTTGATATTGCCCTTAGACAGGTTAGGTTGAATATTGAATTAGTTACACTTGCGGTAGAGATAAGGTATAAGATATGCATGTCCTTGGAAAGCTAGCGAAAAATTAAGGACTTTTCCTTTAGATATCGAATGGTTTCAATAAACGGATTAGAAGTTATAATCAATTGAATTTTCGATATTTTTATTAAAAATGATTATTATTATCGTCATTTTTATCGTCTTTCTAGTTTTATCTTATTATTATCATTATTATTATCTTTATCAATAAAAGGGATTTATCATTAAAAATTGTTATTTTTATTATTATTACTATCGTTATTATCATTAAAGTTATAATTAGTATTATTATTATCCAATTATTATTATTATTATTATTATTATTATTATTATTATTATTATTATTATTATTATTATTATTACTATTATTATTATTACTATTATTATTATTATTATTATTATTATTATTATTATTATTATTATCATTATTAATATATATCATTATTTAAAAATGGTTATTGTTATTGTTATTATTATTATTATTACTATATTATTATTAAGATAATTATTAGTATTATCGTTAATAATGTTATAGTAACTATCATTATTAATATTAGTGTAATTAAAACAAATATTTGTAACACCTAATTATTTTGATTACTATTATTATCATTATTATGAACACGATATAAAAGACGATTAAAAGCTATTAAACGAAACGATTAGGAAATAATGAGTAAGAGTATCATGATGAAATTAAAATATTATAAGATATTGATTTAGATAAAATTATCGTTCTTATTATTTTTATCATTACTATTATTATTAAAAGTATCGTTAGTATTAAAACTATCATTTTAACAAAAATTATCATTTTAATAGAAATGTCATTGTTACTATAAAATATCATTATTATTATTATTATTTTAAATAGAATTATTATTTTAAAGATAATATTAAAAATTATCGTAAATATTAAAGTTATCATAATTAGAATTATCGTTTTATCATAATGTCATCTTAGTAATTATAAATATTGATATTTTTATAATAATAATTATTATTATAAAATAATACAACTTTTACTTACTCTCATTATAGATATTATTTTATCAAATAAATATGTGATACAAACATATTTTACTACGCGTAATAACTTACTTTAATAATACCTATCATATTATCTTTATGATATTAAATGAACCCTATAAATTTTATTACTTAATATATATAAAAGTATATTATATTATATAAATTTAATATAAAATTTTTTTTATTAATAAATAAATTATATTATTTACTCTAATAAATCTTTTAAAAATATTTAAAAATATAAAACAACGATATTTAAATTATATATTAATCATGTATAGATTTTTGGAAATTATTTTGAGTCAAATTTACTTTTGTTGACTTTTGTATATTAGTCTCGAGCCTTAGGATTGTGGTACACTATGACTTGACCTAATTTGTTAGACAAATATTGACCAACACATAATTATATATAATTAATTTAGGTTCGTGAATCCGAGGCCAACCTTGCACTTGTTCAATGACGTTATATGTAGTTTTACTACGAAATACAGTATGGTGAGTTTCATTTGCCTTTTTACCCTTTATATTTTTGGGACTGAGAATACATGCGCTTTTATAAATGTTTGACGAAATAGACACAAGTAATTGAAACTACATTCTATGGTTGAATTATCGAAATCGAATATGCCCCTTTTTATTAAAGTCTGGTAATCTAAGAATTAGGGAACAGACACCCTAATTGACGCGAATCCTAAAGATAGATCTATTGGGCCTAACAAACCCCATCTAAAGTACAGGATGCTTTAGTACTTCGAAATTTATATCATGTCCGAAGGAGGATCCCGGAATGATAGGGGATATTCTTAAATGTATCTAGTTAATGTCGGTTACCAGGTGTTCACCATATGAATGATTATTTTTGTCTCTATGCATGGAACGTATATTTATGAGAACTGGAAATGAAATTCTTGTGGTCTATTAAAATGATGGAAATAAATGATTATGATAAACTAATGAACTCACCAACCTTTTGGTTGACACTTTAAAGCATGTTTATTCTCAGGTGTTAAAGAAATCTTCCGCTGTGCATTTGCTCATTTTAAAGATATTACTTGGAGTCTTTCATAGCATATTTCGAAGAACGTTGCATTCGAGTCATTGAGTTCATCAAAGATTATTATTAAATCAATTTATAGTTGGAAAGTGGATATTATGAAATGGTATGCATGCCTGTCAATTTTTGATGTAAAGAAAGTTTGTGTTTTAAAAACGAATGCAATGTTTGTAAAATGTATCATATAGAGGTCAAATACCTCGCAATGTAATCAACTATTGTGAATCGTTTATAATGTATATGAACGGGTCCTTTCACACCATGTACACAACACATCATTTGACAACACGGTACCATGGGTCGAGATTAATTCCGATCAATACGAATACGATGGGGTCTTTATTTATTTTATTGAGCAACTAACATCGGACTGCTAACTACGGACTATTAGAAATTAAAAGTATTATAAGTATATATGTAACGATTATTTGAAAAGAAAATATGTTGATATATTATATATGGTTAGGTTCGTGATATCTATCGGAGACCAGGTTGTGTTATATATCTTCAAGGCAAAAGTGAGTATTTAGTCCCACTTTTAAACTCTAAATATTTCGGGATGAGAATACATGCATTTTATGATTTACGTTATGGACACAAGTGATAAAAAAATATATTCTACTTTGAGTTGTACCACTGACATATTTCCCTATAGCTTGGTAATTACTATTTACATGTGGTATTGTAAACACGAATCCTATTGATAGATCTATCGGGCCTGACAACCCCAACCGGACTGGACGACCAGTATTCAACGGTTGCACAATACTTCGTTTCGGTGACTACACTTGGTACAGTGTAGTGAGATTTCATAATAAAGAGAATATGCGACGTTGATTAAATGTTAAGTATGGTTACCAAGTGCTCAACCACTTAGAATATTTTTATTAAAATGTTTATGAATATGAAATCTTGTGGTCTATATTTATAATGCTGCTAGCATTAAACCTATATCTCACTAACTTTATGTTGACATTTTAAGCATGTTTATTCTCAGGTGATAAATAAAAGCTTCCGCTGCATTATGCTGAATTTAAGCAAGATTTGGAGTATGCATATTTGTGTCAAAAATAAAACTGCATTTTAGAAGATTTGTAATGTGAAATATGTTGAAAATCGTATTATTGTTATCACATGTAAAGTTTGTAAGACTAAGATTAGCGCTAAACGATAATCATTATTATGTTGTTTAAATCCTTTGGTTATAATAAAGGTTATGGTTTGTATTATAAAAATGAATGCAGATTTTGAAAAATGTCGCATATAGAGGTCAATACCTCGTAATGAAATCATATGTTATTGTATTCGTCCTTAAGGATTAGCACGGGTTTTCACAGTTATGACCTGTATATGAGATATTTTTCAAAGACTGCATTCATTTTTAAAACAACCATAACCCTTATTTTATCGATAAAGGTTTAAAAAGCATTACGTAGATTATCAAATAATGATAATCTAAAATATACCGTTTACACACGACCATTACATAATGGTTTACAATAAGAATATATTACATTAAAAATAAGTTTCTTGAATGCAGTTTTTACATAATATCATACAAGCATGGACTCCAAATCTTGTCCTTCTTTTAGTATGCAACAGCGGAAGCTCTTAATAATCACCTGAGAATAAACATGCTTAAAACGTCAACAAAAATATTGGTGAGTTATAGGTTTAACCTATATATTATCAAATCATAATAATAGACCACAAGATTTCATATTTCAATATACATCCCATACATAGAGATAAAATTCATTCATTTGGTGAACACCTGGTAACCGACATTAACAAGATGCATATAGAATATCCCCATCATTCCGGGACACCCATCGGATATGATAATTTCGAAGTACTAAAGCATTCCAAATTCCAGAATGGGGCTTGTTGGGCCCGATAGATCTATCTTTAGGATTCGCGTCAATTTGGGGGTCTGTTCCCAAATTCTTATGCTACCAAGCTAAAAAGGGGCATATTCGGCTTCGATCATTCACCCATATAATGTAGTTTCATTTACTTGTGTCTATTTCATAAAACATTTATAAAATTGCATGTATTCTCATCCCAAAATATTAGATTTTAAAAGTGGGACTATAACTCACTTTCACATATTTTTACTTCGTCAGGAAGTAAGACTTGGCCACTGGTCGATTCACGAACCTATAACAAATATGTACATATATATCAAAGTATGTTCAAAATATATTTACAATATTTTTAATACGTTTTACTGTTTTAAGTTTATTAAGTCAGCTGTCCTGGTTAGTGACCTACAACTAGTTGTCAATAGTTAGATGTACAGAAATAAATCGATATATATATATTATCTTGAATCAATCCATGACTCAGTGTATACACGTCTCAGGCTAGATCACAACTCAAAGTATATATATTTTTGGAATCAACCTCAACCCTATATAGCTAACTCAAATATTACTGTATATAGAGTGTCTATGGTTGTTCCAAATAATATATATACATGGGTCGATATGATATGTCAAAACATTTGCATACGTGTATATGGTATCTGAAGATTACATAATATATTAGAATACATGAATAATACAATATAAGTTAGCTAGGATATGATTTGTATAGAATTGTTACAATATTTCCCGTAGCTACAACAATCAAAAAATATCCAATCTTGTTTTACCCATAACTTCTTCGTTTTAAATCCGTTTTGAGTGAATCAAATTGCTATGGTTTCATATTGAACTCTATTTTATGAATCTAAACAGAAAAAGTATAGGTTTATAGTCAAAAATATAAGTTACAAGTCATTTTTGTAAGAGGTAGTCATTTCAGTCGAAAGAACGACGTCTTGATGACCATTTTGAAAAACATAATTTCACTTTGAGTTTAACCATGATTTTTGGATATAGTTTTATGTTCATAAGAAAAATCATTTTCCCAGAAGAACAACTTTTAAATCAAAGTTTATTATAGTTTTTAATTAACAAACCCAAAACAGCCCGCGGTGTTACTACGACGGCGTATGTCCGGTTTTACGGTGTTTTTCGTGTTTTCAAGTTTTAAATCATTAAGTTAGCATATAATATAGATATAGAACATGTGTTTAGTTGATTTTAAAAGTAAATTTATAAGGATTAACTTTATTTGCGAACAAATTTAGAATTAACTAAACTATGTTCTAGTGATTACAAGTTTAAATCTTCGAATAAGATAGTTTTATATGTATGAATCGAATGATGTTATGAAAATCATTACTACCTTAATTTTAGTAGGTAAACCTACTGGAAATGAGAAAAATAGATCTAGCTTCAAAGGATCCTTGAATGGCTTGAAAGTTCTTGAAGCAGAATCATGACATGAAAACAAGTTCAAGTAAGATTTCCACTCGAAATAAGATTGTTATAGTTATAAAAATTGAATCAAAGTTTGAATATGAGTATTACCTTGTATTAGAAAGACATCTTACTGTAAATAAGAAAAATTTCTTGAGGTTGGATGATCACTTTACAAGATTGGAAGTAAGCTAGCAAACTTAGAAGTATTCTTGATTTTATGAAACTAGAACTTATAGAATTTATGAAGAACACTTAGAACTTGAAGATAGAACTTGAGAGAGATCAATTAGATGAAGAAAATTGAAGAATGAAAGTGTTTGTAGGTGTTTTTGGTCATTGGTATATGGATTAGATATAAAGGATGTGTAATTTTGTTTACTTGTAAATAAGTCATGAATGATTACTATTATTTTTGTAATTTTATGAGATATTTCATGCTAGTTGCCAAATGATGGTTCCCACATGTGTTAGGTGACTCACATGGGCTGTTAAGAGCTGATCATTGGAGTGTATATACCAATAGTACATACATCTAAAAGTTGTGTATTATACGAGTACGAATACGTGTGCATACGAGTAGAATTGTTGATGAAACTGAACGAGGATGTAATTGTAAGAATTTTTGTTAAGTAGAAGTATTTTGATAAGTGTCTTGAAGTCTTTCAAAATTGTATGAATACATATTAAAACACTACATGTATATACATTTTAACTGAGTCGTTAAATCATCATTAGTCGTTATATGTAAATGTTGTTTTGAAGCCTTTAGGTTAACGATCCTGTTAAGTGTTGTTAACCCATTATTTATTATATCAAATGAGATGTTAAATTATTACATTATCATGATATTATGATGTAGTAATATATCTTAATATGATATATATACAATTAAATGTAGTTACAACGATAATCGTTACATACATGTCTCGTTTCGAAATCCTTAAGCTAGTAGTCTTGTTTTTACATATGTAGTTCATTGTTAATATACTTAATGATATGTTTAATTATCATAATACCATGTTAACTATATATATATATATATATATATATATATATATATATATATATATATATATATATATATATATATAACATCATATAGTTTTTATAAGTTTTAACTTTCGTGAATCATCGATCAACTTGGGTGGTCGATTGTCTATATGAAATGTATTTCACTTAATCAAGTCTTAACAAGTTTGATTGCTTAACATGTTGGAAACACTTAATCATGTAAATAACAATTTCCTTTAATATATATAAACAAGGAAAAGTTCAGGTCACTACAACGGATATCTAATGTTGAGTGAGATTATAGCTTGGTACAAGAGTAAGAATAAGAAGATGTTGAAGTTTAAAGTCAATTTTGAAAAAGCATACGATTCGGTTAACTAGGAGTATTTGTTATTTATGCTCTCGTCTCTTGGTTTTGGTGATAACTAGGATTATTTGTTATTTATGCTCTCGTCTCTCGGTTTTGGTGATAAGACAGGGTGACCCCTTAAGCGTTTTCATGTTCATCATCGTTATGGAGGGTTTACACCTCGCATTTCAACGTGCTATGGAGCTTAATTATATCCGCGGGATACATATTGGGGCTGATAAGATCCATCTTTCTCACTTTATTTATGCGAACGATGTCATTATTTTTTCTGAGTGGAATAATATTGAACTTAAACATATCCTGCTTGTTTTGGAAATTTTTTTACCGCGTTTCAGGACTTAAACTAAATGTTTCAAAGTCTCATTTGTTCGGCATTCGTGTTTCTGATCAAGAGGTTAATTGTCTTGCAAACGCTTTGGGCACTCGGGTAGGTGTTTTTTCGACCATTTATCTTGGTGTTCCTATAGGAGCAAATATGAAACACATTTCCAATTGGGATTCTTCCTGATAGGTTTCGCTCTAAATTGTCTAATTGGAAAGCTAGTCTTATTTCAGCAGGTGGTAGACTCACTTTGATCAAGTCGGTCATGGGTAGTCTCGGGATATATTTTATGTCTCTTTTTAAATGTCCCGAAACTGTTCTTAAACGCTTAGAATCGATCCGGGCTAGATTTTTTGGGGGTGGTAGTAATTCGATTAAAAAACTATCTTGGGTTAAATGGGATCAAGATATTGCTTCATTTGACAAAGGTGGCCTTAATATCGGGAGTCTCAAAGCATTTAATCTAGCTCTAATTTTTAAATGGAGATATCTTACGAAACCGAATGATATGTGGGTGAAAATTATGAAGTCCATTCATGGTGATGTCTTTGAAAAGATGACGGGTTTCAGCAGTACGTGGAACAATATTGTTTCATGCTGCAATGTGTATATTCGAGACGAGCTGTTACCTTCGGATATGATTAAGATGGCAGTCGGGAATGGAGAATCTATTCGCTTTTGGCAGGATTTATGGATTGGTAACGTTCCTCTAGCTACTCGCTTTAATAGATTGTTCCACCTTGATTCTGACCCGAACGGAACTATTGTTTCCAAAGTCGTTAATGGGTCTTGGCATTTTAATTGGTCTCGAGATTTCACAGGTGGCAGAAGCGCCCACCTTTTTTCTTCTCTGATCGACTTGATAGGCACTCCCATGATTGTTGATAAGTCAGATTCTTGGGTTTGTTGGTCACATAAGGAGGGGATTTACACTGTTAAGAATGCGAGACATATTATTGATAGTCGTCATCTTCCATCATCCCATGTACTTACGGCTTGGTTTAAATTTGTCCCGCGTAAAATAAATATTTTTTTTGTGGCGCTTTCGTTTAGATCGTATTCCTGTCCGCTGGAACCTTTCCGCCAAAGGAATAGATGTTGATTCTATTATTTGTCCCGTTTGTTATAATGGTGTTGAAACGAGAGACCATTTATTTTTTTATTGTATTGTGGCTCGTGATATTTGGCACAAAATTCGGATTTGGCTCGGTTGTGGTATGCCAGTTTTAGCTATATGAGACTCGTTTGTGGTTTGGTTAGAAGGCGTCAGGTTATCGAGCACTTCAAAGAACCGGATCATTGCAGTTACGATTACTACTTTGTGGGCATTATGGCGTTACAGGAACGGTGTTGTTTTTCAAGATTCTTTTTGTTCTAGAAGTAGTTTATTTAATGTTATTAGAATGTATTCTTTTCGTTGGATTAAAAATAGAAGTCACTTAGTTTCAAACTGGAACTTGTGGCTTGCTATTCATTTGTAATCATCCCTTAGCGCCTTGCTAGGGATCATTTTTTTTATAAAGTTATTCTTTGGCCGTTAAAAAAAATGGTACAGTAACATAGTTTATATATTAAATTAAATTAAATACAATATATATATATATATATATATATATATATATATATATATATATATATATATATATATATATATATATATATATATATATATATATATATATATATATATATATATATATATATATATGCTGAAGATCCAGAGAGAATTAAGGGTGAGAGAAAACTCAGAGAACTCACATATGAATGCATATGCACATACCATATTCACCCATTCTTTGAAAAAAAAGTCAAAAATAATTTAAAAAACAATCAAAATTTTTTTTTTTGATAAAAATTTTTTTAATTTTTTTTTAAATTCCACGTCAGTAGACTGACTGCCACGTCATAATTAGTCTGCTGATGTGGCAGTCAGTCTGCGCTGACATGGTTTTTCTTTTTTTTTAATTTTAAATTTATTCCCAAAAAATTTTTTCACCCGAAAAAAAAAATTTGAAACTTTTTTTTTCAAAGAATATGTGCATATGATAAGTGAATGTGCATTAATATGTGAGTTCTCTAGGTTTTTTTCCACGGTTAGTTATATATATATATATATATATATATATATATATATATATATATATATATATATATATATATATATATATATATATATATATATATATGTATATATGTATATGTGTGTGTGTGTGTGTATATATATATATATATATATATATATATATATATATATATAGAGAGAGAGAGAGAGGATTCAATGAGCACTTTTTTAGTGTGAGAACTCTAGGAACTCCAAATACAATTAAAATACAACAAAATTTGAGCAAAAAAAGTGGCGGACGAGCAAAAAAAGGAAATTCGAGCAAAAATCAAAAACACGGACGAACAAAAAATTCATAGTCGAGCAAATTTTTTTTTTTTCAAATTTTAAAAATGTAGAACACATTTTTGTTCGACTATCATGTGTTCTACATTTTTTTTGTTCGAATTTCAAACATGTAGAACACATTTTTGTTCGAATTTCACAATTTTTGTTCGCCCGCCTTTTTTTGTTCGAATTTCAAAAATGTAGAACACATTTTTGTTCGACTATCATGTGTTCTACATTTTTTTGTTCGAATTTTAGAAATATAGAACACATTTTTGTTCGAATTTCACAATTTTTGTTCGCCCGCCACTTTTTTGTTCGCCAGCCTTTTTTTTGTTCGAATTTCCCCATTTTTGCTCGAATTCCTTGTTTTTTGCTCGTCCGCCACTTTTTTTTGCTCGAAATTTCAGTGTGTTTTAGTGTTTTTTGAAGTTCTCAGGGTTCTCACACAAAAAAGTTCTCATTTGATCTCTCTACTATATATATATATATATATATATATATATATATATATATATATATATATATATATATATATATATATATATATATATATATATATATATATATATATATATAATAAGGATCTAGTGAGAACTCAGCATGTGTGAGAACCTGAGAACTCCAATTAGAATAATTTTGGTGAAATTCGAGCAATATTTGGTGAAATTCGAGCAATTTTAGTGAAATTCGAGCAATTTTGGTGAAATTCGAGCAAAAAAAATTGGCGGACGAGCAAAAATCAAGAAATTCGAGCAAAAAAATGGCGGGCGAGCAAAAATGGTGAAATTCGAGCAAAAATGGGAGCTGCTGAAAATGTAGAACGGAAATTATAGAACCGAATTTGTAGAACAGAAAAATGTAGAACATGTTCGAATTTCTCTAAATTTGTTCGAATTGCACCTGTTCTACATCAAAATCAACTTTTTTTTCTTTTTAAATTTAGCCCGATTTAGAGTTTAGGGTTTAGGGTTTTGGGTTTACTCCGTAAACCCTCAACCGTAAACTCTAAACCATAAACCATAAACTCTAAACCGTTCGTGTAAAAAAGTCAATCTAAACCCTAAATCTAAACCTTAAAATCTAAACCCTAAACTTAATTTGAAGAAAATCGATGTAGAAATGAGTGTAGAACATGTCGTTCTACAAAAATTGTAGAAACAAAGCAAATGCAACTAAAATTGTAGAATTGTTCTAATAGCTCAAAAATTGCTCGCTCTTCTTTTTTTATTCTAATTCAAACTTTTTTGTTCTAATTCAATAATTTTTGTTCTAATACAAAAAATGCTCGCCCTTCCTTTTTTTTTTTGCTCGAATTTCCTTTTTTTGTTCGCCCTTCTTAGTTCTCAGGGTTCTCAATACAAAAATGGTTCTCATTTGATCCCTTGAGTATATATATATATATATATATATATATATATATAAGTGAAAAGAGCAAACGTTCATGAAATAAAAATATTTTCATGTTCGTTTAATTAAGTAAACTAACAAAAATTCATAATTGTCTTCCTTCGTTTCAAAAAATCATGTTCATGTCCATTCATATAAATTGTGAACAGACACAAACGGTTCGCCTTAAATTACAAAATATTAATCTCAACTAGGTAAACACCCATTCTTTTATTTACATAAATTTTCAAATCGCTTTGCAAGTTGACTATTCACATGACGAAAGGTTGGACAATTAACTTAGAAGCACCTAAAAGCTATATTCAATTGTAAGTGTTTGTATTGATTTTAAAGTTATCAAAAACACATAACCATGATGTAATCCGTTAATTCATAAGCATCGGGCAATTAACAGGGATGATAAGCCCAATGTCAATTGTATTGGTGGATATGCTACGTATTGTTGGACCTGCTACGACTCAAATTATGTAATGTATGTTGTGATGTATGAGATTGGTATAATCATATAAATACCATCTACTCACCTAGTTTCATAATACTTCCCTCACAAATACATCAATACTAACACCTTAGGTTTCACCTAGTTAACCATTTTCCTTTCAACACTTATAACCAATTCTTATTCCTCTTGTAAGAATTCAGCAAACAATAACATTCAGATACATTCTCATCCGATTCTGTTATCAGAATCATTTTCATCATCATTACTATTACATATACACTATATACATACACATATATTACACAACTTGAATCAAATACACGAACACGAATTGAACGAAATCAGATATTAACACGTGGTATCAAAGCGTATGAACATTATGTTCATTGATCCAGAGCTCAATTTGTGTTCAAATTAACCGAAAATCAGATTTCAAGCTTTTTCATGTTTTAAACTGATTTTTGGCGGTCTCGAATTTCAAAGTGTTTTGTTCAAATCAGTTAATAGAGAACGTTTCATAATCATCTCGTGCAACTTCGATCCAAATCTCAGAAGCTAATTCGTTAAATCGAGTTCAAATTTTGAAAAATTCAGCTACAAAGTATTTTTCTCAAAAACGAAATTAAAACTGCAAGTTCTTTGTGTTTTCGGATCGAATTGTTTCTGATTAGTGTTAAACGAGCATAAGGAGTAAATTTCAATAAGTTTTAGTCATTTTACCTTTGATTTGAGTGATTTCAACCTAGAACCACCATAAGACCACTACAAACTACCATAATTGTCACCGGAAACTTCTTGTGTTTCTTCATCTTCTTCAAGAACTACTGTTGATCGATTCACATCTCTGTCGACCAATACACTTCTTCAATCGATAGATACACAAACCCTATAGTCGACTAGAAACCTTGTCTGTGAACCAACTGAGTATCATACCAATTCGAACAATAATAACGAAACTCTGCCCAATTTTTGTTATAAACAACTTAGTAATGATCGACAGATATCACTGCTTCAGTTAATCGAAGTTTTTAAATACCAATTTGAACTGATTTACGAAATTAGGGCTCTTGGTCATATAGAAATCGTTCAAAGAAGAAACAGTGAAAAGAATGAAAAAAAGAATTGAAAACACTTCTTTGCTTACGCTTCGGCAAAAATTACTTACTAAAGACAAAACAGGTCGCTCAGCATTTAACATGTAACGACCCGGATTTTTCCGCTAATATATATAAGATTAATATTTACATAATTAAATGTTTCCAACATATTAAGCAATCAAACTCATTAAGACTTGGTTATTTGGAATGAATTTTATACAAACGTTTGGACACCCAGTCTGTCTGACGATTCACGAACGTCATATATCGTAATAATTAATTAAAGGAATATATATTTGGATATATATATTTATGATTTGATTAAATGATATTTAAGTATCTCATTAAGTATAATAACAATGAGTTATATATATAAGATGAGACTACTAACTTAAAGACTTCGAAACAATATACATATATGTAACGATTATCGTTGTAATAGTATTTCACACATATATATATGATATTAGATATGATAATACACCATGTTAACATGTTAACATAACAATTTAACATCTCATTTAAGTGTAATAACAATGGGTCAATTATATTTAACAAGATCGTTAACCTAAAGGTTTCGAAACAACACTTACATGTAACGACTAACGATGACTTAACGACTTAGTTAAATATATATACATGTAATGTATTATGATGTATTTATACACTTTTAAAAGACTTTAAGACACATATCAAAGTACTTCTAGTTAAAAAAAAATGCTTACAATTACATTCTCATTCATTGTCATCAAAAATTCTACTCGTACATGTATGGTATTGTATTCGTATAATACACAGCTTCTAGATGTATTTACTATTCATCTATACTAATAAAAATCTGCTCCTTAGCAGCCTTAAATGATTAAGGATCATGTGGGAACCATCATTTGTCAACTTGCAAGAATTATTTAGCAAGAAAACAAACTTAAGTATCTTTTTTTCTTTATAAAATGTAAAAAATGTATTCATGAATGCACACCATTTCTTCACTCCATTTTCTCATACTTACACTCCAATTTCTCTCTCAAAATACTCCTAACATCATACTTGATCATCTCTGTAACAACCCGTCCTTATCCACCTGGACAAAGTCATCAACATCTGGTACCATTGCGAGGCGCTGTCCTAAATATGCCATGAGGGACTCCAAGTAATGTCTTTAAAATGAGCAAATGCACAGCGGAAGACTTAATTCGTACCTGAGAATAAACATGCTTAAAAGTGTCAACCAAAAGGTTGGTGAGTTCATAGGTTTATTCTAACAATCATTTCAATATATTAATAGACCACAAGATTTCATATTTATAAACATAATACACTCGCAAGTGTATGTAAAGCATTCTAAGTGGTTGAGCACTTGGTAGCCATACTTAACATTTAATCAACGTCGCATATTCCCTTTATTATGAAATCTCACTACACTGTACCAAGTGTAGTCACTGAAACGAAGTACTGTGCAACCGTTGAATACTGGTCGTCCAGTCCGGTTGGGGTTGTCAGGCCCGATAGATCTATCAACAGGATTCGCGTTTACAATACCCATGTAAATAGTAGTTACCAAGCTACAGGGAGATATGCCAGTGGTATAACTCAACGTAGAATATATTTTAAGTACTTGTGTCTATCTCGTAAACATTTATAAAAGCAGCGCATGTATTCTCAGCCCAAAAATATATATTGCAAAAGCAATTAAAAAGGGAGCAAATGAAACTCACCTTAATTAGCGCAGCAAGACACACAAAACCAAAAATGCATAACGACGTCCTGAAGCGTTTAACCTAGAGCGATTAGGTTGGTCAGTGGTCATACAACACCTTTATAAGTTTTCTTTATATTCTTGTATTTACTTTGCAAATTTGATCATAACCCAGGGACTAAATACGTAAATATAGAATTATATCTTAGTTTTGCCATTTTGTATATCGTAAGGCAACAATAGTTTTTTTTTTTTTTTTTAAATCATGAATCTTTTAATTAAAATTTGGTAAAAGACAATTGATCATAATCATAATACATCACCCACATAAGTAAAACTTTAAGGTCCTATTCTATATAAAGTTTTTCGCTTTAAAACTTTAGAAAATAACCACCAAAGTACTAACTGTGCAACGCTTAGTTTTTGGTCATTTTCGGTTTCATTTAAAATCAAAAATACCAACAACATATGATTAGCGATATCTAAATATGATATTAATATTCAAAATAACATGATATCATCTTCTCATGTTGTTAATATACGTACAGGGAGCATGAAATCAATTTTTTTTTTAAAACCCAAATATTGTAGTATTTGAATTCCTTATGCCTAGTATTATGATTCTATTCAAATCACTGCAAAGGTCTCTTACCAAACTCTAATTAATCCCACATCTTTATAAATTATACATATTTGATTGTTGAAAGAAGACCTCTTTATTGTTTCATTCGTACAACAAATTTTCCAAATATGAACTCTTAAATTTTATACAGACTTTGAATTTTTTTTATATATATATAGATTATCAGCAAATTATATCAGATAACGGAGTAGTTTAAAATTTTAATCCGATTCACACATAAACGACACTTTTAAAGACCGACAACTTTCCAATATCGTAACCGAATCGATCGCGTTAACGGTTGATTTCGGTTGGTTTCGATTCATTTCGAATCGAGATATGAAAACCGTATATTTAATAAATCCTACTAACATAATAATATTCGATTTTTGTTAAGATTTCCCTTTCAAACGAAACCGAGTTTACACCGAAACTTGATCTAGAAAGTATCCTTTTTGTTGGCCTCTCTATGTGTGATATATAGAAGTGTCTTCTGGTTACATTGTTTATTTGAGTATATGAGATGTTATCCTCTTCATGTATATAATTTTAAGTTTGGCCGAGAAAACCAAACTTATGAGAGTAATTAATTTATTATCAAGTGACTTACAGCTGTTTCCATGTATATAATTTTTTTTGCGTGTAGATGTGATAAAGAGGGGAATTAAACTTGATTAATTAATTGGGTTGGTTTCTTCTTTTTAGCCTTGGTGGCCGACACAAGGGAAAGAAGTGGTTGAGCTACTTTTCTTCAACTTTTGACTTCTTCAACATAATTAATAGATTTCAATTCAAAAGAAAGTGGTGTGTGTAAGTTTTAATATAAGTTGGTTGAACTTCGTAACTAGCATTTATTATATTTAATCGAGTAATTTACAAAGTATATCTTCTAGTTTCATTTACTAATACCTCTATTAATAATTAATAAACTGATAAAAACCTCACATCATTAATGTCATAAGTTATAATATTCATAATCATTAAGATCATATGATCTACATTCATATTTCTATTTATTTATTCATTATTATTATTATTATTATTATTATTATTATTATTATTTTATTTTGTGAAATATGGTTTGTGAGTTGTGTATCGGTTGTATGATATTTATATGAATATGAATGATTTTTAAGGAGTCTTTTAGATAGAGTATTAACAATTTGGTCAATTAATGCTCCTTATTTAAATGGGTGAAAACATGACGATAAATGGGTGATTTCAGTCGTTCAATAAGTCTTACTCGTGAGATTTGAATAAGTAACAATTTCCTATTTCATGAAATTAGTTGTGTCAATATATGTAGTTAATTTGTTTAAAATCCAAATACTATGATGTTAACAATAACCTAACTTACTCGGTTTATTTATATTTTCACATCTAACTATGTAAACCACCATGTTGGAATAGTGTTATCATATAAAGATTAAATTTAAATTTGGTCGAAAATTTTCGAGTCGTGACAGTACCTACCCGTTAAAAGAAATTTCGTCCTGAAATTTGGCCGAGGTCGTCATTGTTGACAACAATAATATTCTCACGTACAATACGAGTGGACTAAAAGTAGAATTTATCATCATTTAGTAATATGAATAAAATAATTCGATTACTCGAAGAGTACGAATGAAGCTATCACTAAAAAGTGAAATGAGAAAGACAAATTTCATCATAACTTTTGACTAGTCATGGTTGAATTTTTGGAGAATAAGGTTTGTCTTAACTTTTGACGTTGTCTCGATTAAATTCCGGAATTCAAGAGTTTTAAAAGAAAATCTTGAAAATCTATAGGATTTGATTCTTCGGGATTTATGAAAAATTAGGATCCTCTTTAATTTAATGTGATTATCTGTCTCGATTTCTTTGTCTGGTATCTTCTCTATAAATGAACTTCTTTCGTTTCATTATTTTCACCACTTCAATTCTTTCTTTCTCGATCCATACTTTCAAACGATTGTGAAAATGCTTAATCCTGTTCTGATCCTTGTCCTCATCCTTACTATCGCAACATTCATTCTCCTTTTCCAACTTCCACCAGAGGAATCTACTTTCTTCTACTTCGCCTTTGGGGTTATAGTGTTTTTAATTCTCCCGTGTCTTTATGTTGCGATAAACATTGACATGCACGGTTTGTAATCTATGCGTTGTTATCGGGCTTTATATTCTCCCTTATATTTCGAAGCTCCACGCTTTTGTTTTCTCTTCCCGACTCCAAGTCAAGCGAATAATGGTCCAGAATTTGTAGATATAGAATTTCGAATGATTATAATGTTCTAAGCAGGAAGAAACGTGATAGCACGATTTGATTTTCAAATTTATCAAAATTACTGAAGATAGAACTATCAAGAATATATTCTTCTTGATATGTTCGGAGGTTATGTAGAATAAAAGAGTTATGTAACATGACACATGATGATAGTATAATCTACTGTGAACCATCATCACATTTCATTAGAAACTCAGCATGACTTACTGTAATATAATCACGTTGGCCAAATGTCATTATATTATACTAACCCATGCTTCAATTCCCAATAATTCATTCATAATTCATACTCAGATTTTACAGAAGTTTCCAATATAATGGAATACAGAAAACACGTTTCAGACAAGAATATTTATGAAAATATCCTCAGAAATATCGAAGATATTTATGATGATATTTTGGATTTTCTAAGTTCGAAGGTTGATGAAGAAAAATTTTTCGCAAGATTTTAACATGACTTTGGAGCAAGATATTCTCTAAAGATTTCATCGGATACAAATTTATCTGGATTCTTTGAATATAGGGTTTGGTCCTTGTATTTGTCCTTGGTCTCCTTCCTGGTTAGCTCTATCCATTTTTCAGTACCAAATTTTTTTTTTTAATCGAGCGTTCCCAACACTCTATTCTTTATCATCAACCTCTTGACCATTTAAGCCATCTACAATTTTACTGTTTCGTCTGCATTTAATACAGTCATATCTGAATCGTCGGTTATCAATCAGAGGAGTTTTTAGGAGAATTGTGTTTTTAGATGATTAAACGCTGATGGTAATATGGTGGAATATAAAGGTTCTCTGGCAACAATAAATGAGCACGCATATATATCAAGGTTATAATAAAGTTGTTTCGAATGAAAAGTCAAAGTTGACTTGCTGGAGCTGTGATAAAATTGGCTATTTTGAAAAGAGTTGCAATGTTATTTTTGGTAATAACAATGCCAAAGGAGCTAGCACAGACACGTGTTAAACGTTTACTCAGGTTCCAAGTGTTTTCAGGTGCATAACTATATGCATAAATCTTTTCTTCCGTAGATGAAGTGCGGTTGGATCAACTCTCGATTGAGTCGTTTTCAAGAATCGTGAAAGGTTTGAACGCAGATTGTAATCGTCAAGATACAATGAGATTTAGGATGAAATCAAGTGGCAAACTTGAAGAATTGTTTAGTTCCATATGTTATAATCAATAATTTAATTCATTTTAATTGCCCAATGTCATTAGTCCACAGTCGATAGTCCACAGTAACAGTCCAATAATTCATATATAGTTTAATATATAATATACGAATTAATTAATACGTGTCGTGACCCGTATACGTCTCAGGCTCGATCACAACTCAAACTATATATATTATTGTAGAATCAACCTCAACCCTGTATAGAGAACTCGATCATTACTGCATATAGAGTGTCTATGGTGATTCCAAATAATATATATAGATGCGTCGATATGATATGTCAAAACCTTGTATACGTGTCCCGATATTTAAGTGCGTAAAATAAATAACAGAAATTAAATGCGTAAAGTAAATAACAGAATTTAAATAAAAATAAATAAAATTGCGATAAAATAAATTGCGATAATTAAAATGTAATAAGGAATTAACATTTAGCTAGGAACAGTTAGCTAGGAACAGTTAGCGTGGATTCTTAACAAAATTCCTCATAGTTAATTTGTTTGTTTCTAACAAATTTTATTTTGTCAAATGTTTTCTTCATTATGCCTTTGTTGGATTCTGATAAATCAAAATCCAAATATGAAATTAGATGAATATAGTTATTCTGTGGTGAACAGATTTGTATATCGGTGGATGTAAGTAGGATGGTAAACGACTGTTGAATCAGCTTCGAAGAATGTACATTATAACTTATTAATGTGAAATCTGAATATTCCTCGGGTATTACCTACCCGTTAAAATATTTTCACAATTAACACTTTGTACGAAAGAATTTTTAATTACAATCTTTATGAAAACATATATACATATATATTTTCTTCAGATGCAATCATGGATTTAATGAGTTAATATGATATTAACTCATCTGATTTACCGTTAGAACAAGAATATATAATCTCTAAAACATTAGAAGTTACATAATCACTATGTCGAACTAAGATAAATGATGTAGAACGTCATGTAGAACAATGATTATACTCGAGGTACAGAATGAAATGTCGAAGCTGGTGACGCGGATGTTGTTGGTGGTACTAATGCTTTTGGTGCTGAGGCTGGTGATGTTACTGGTGTTGATGATACTGCTAGTGCTTGCAAATTGTGTACTGTGCTCTCTAAAGTTAACACTCGAACTCGGAGTTCTTTAACTTCTTCTACTATCCCTGGTTGGTTATCAGTGTGAGGTAGAGGTCGGATATCTTCTCTAGTTCCGTTAATGGTAGTCTCAAGACGAAAAATTCTTGCAAAAAGGGTATAAACGGTGTTGCGAACAGGTTCGCCGGTGAGCGGGTCGAGCACTCCGACGTTAGGTGGTAAGTTCGGCTCGTGATATGGAGTACCTTCTTCATTTCTCCATAGGGTAAGTATTTTGCGAACCCATCCCCACTTTCTAAAGAAATCACGGTAGTTGATCGGTTGGTGCGCTCCCGTCATGCTATCTTCGGAGTCAGAAGAACTTGGTCGATTCGTAGAGGCCATAGTACTCGATCACAGAAAAGATTTTTGGTATGAAAAGCTTAGTGACAGCAAATGATAGTTGGATGGTATTCTCAATGCATAATATGCCTAGATATATATAGTACCAGGATCCCTTAAATTACGGAGAAATTTACGGAAGATATCAGGCAAAGTTTACCGTAATAGATACGCTAAGATATAAATTTGTCTATACACTATCTATGCAATAAAGGCAGTAGGGCGTGTCTAGACTTAGGAATGATTAGCAGGAAATTTTCCACTAGGAATGATATACAATACTTATAATATGCAGCTAAGGTCGAAGTCCAGACTGGCTAATGCATCCTAACAACTATCAGTTAGACACACTAATGCAAGACCTGGTTCGCTAGGACCAATGCTCTGATACCAACTGTAACAACCCGTCCTTATCCACCTGGACAAAGTCATCAACATCTGGTCCCATTGCGAGGCGCTGTCCTAAATATGCCATGAGGGACTCCAAGTAATGTCTTTAAAATGAGCAAATGCACAGCGGAAGACTTAATTCGTACCTGAGAATAAACATGCTTAAAAGTGTCAACCAAAAGGTTGGTGAGTTCATAGGTTTATTCTAACAATCATTTCAATATATTAATAGACCACAAGATTTCATATTTATAAACATAATACACTCGCAAGTGTATGCAAAGCATTCTAAGTGGTTGATCACTTGGTAGCCATACTTAACATTTAATCAACGTTCGCATATTCCCTTTATTATGAAATCTCACTACACTGTACCAAATGTAGTCACTGAAACGAAGTACTGTGCAACCGTTGAATACTGGTCGTCCATTCCGGTTGGGGTTGTCAGGCCCGATAGATCTATCAACAGGATTCGCGTTTACAATACCCATGTAAATAGTAGTTACCAAGCTACAGGGAGATATGCCAGTGGTATAACTCAACGTAGAATATATTTTAAGTACTTGTGTCTATCTCGTAAACATTTATAAAAGCAGCGCATGTATTCTCAGCCCAAAAATATATATTGCAAAAGCAATTAAAAAGGGAGCAAATGAAACTCACCTTAATTAGCGCAGCAAGACACACAAAACCAAAAATGCATAACGACGTCCTGAAGCATTTAACCTAGAGCGATTAGGTTGGTCAGTGGTCATACAACACCTTTATAAGTTTTCTTTATATTCTTGTATTTACTTTGCAAATTTGATCATAACCCAGGGACTAAATACGTAAATATAGAATTATATCTTAGTTTTGCCATTTTGTATATCGTAAGGCAACAATAGTTTTTTTTTTTTTTTTTAAATCATGAATCTTTTAATTAAAATTTGGTAAAAGACAATTGATCATAATCATAATACATCACCCAACATAAGTAAAACTTTAAGGTCCTATTCTATATAAAGTTTTTCGCTTTAAAACTTTAGAAAATAACCACCAAAGTACTAACTGTGCAACGCTTAGTTTTTGGTCATTTTCGGTTTCATTTAAAATCAAAAATACCAACAACATATGATTAGCGATATCTAAATATGATATTAATATTCAAAATAACATGATATCATCTTCTCATGTTGTTAATATACGTACAGGGAGCATGAAATCAATTTTTTTTTTTAAAACCAAAATATTGTAGTATTTAAATTCCTTATGCCTAGTATTATGATTCTATTCAAATCACTGCAAAGGTCTCTTACCAAACTCTAATTAATCCCACATCTTTATAAATTATACATATTTGATTGTTGAAAGAAGACCTCTTTATTGTTTCATTCGTACAACAAATTTTCCAAATATGAACTCTTAAATTTTATACAGACTTTGAATTTTTTTATATATATATAGATTATCAGCAAATTATATCAGATAACGGAGTAGTTTAAAATTTTAATCCGATTCACACATAAACGACACTTTTAAAGACCGACAACTTTCCAATATCGTAACCGAACCGATCGCGTTAACGGTTGATTTCGGTTGGTTTCGATTCATTTCGAATCGAGATATGAAAACCGTATATTTAATAAATCCTACTAACATAATAATATTCGATTTTTGTTAAGATTTACCTTTCAAACGAAACCGAGTTTACACCGAAACTTGATCTAGAAAGTATCCTTTTTGTTGGCCTCTCTATGTGTGATATATAGAAGTGTCTTCTGGTTACATTGTTTATTTGAGTATATGAGATGTTATCCTCTTCATGTATATAATTTTAAGTTTGGCCGAGAAAACCAAACTTATGAGAGTAATTAATTTATTATCAAGTGACTTACAGCTGTTTCCATGTATATAATTTTTTTTTGCGTGTAGATGTGATAAAGAGGGGAATTAAACTTGATTAATTAATTGGGTTGGTTTCTTCTTTTTAGCCTTGGTGGCCGACACAAGGGAAAGAAGTGGTTGAGCTACTTTTCTTCAACTTTTGACTTCTTCAACATAATTAATAGATTTCAATTCAAAAGAAAGTGGTGTGTGTAAGTTTTAATATAAGTTGGTTGAACTTCGTAACTAGCATTTATTATATTTAATTGAGTAATTTACAAAGTATATCTTCTAGTTTCATTTACTAATACCTCTATTAATAATTAATAAGCTGATAAAAACCTCACATCATTAATGTCATAAGTTATAATATTCATAATCATTAAGATCATATGATCTACATTCATATTTCTATTTATTTATTCATTATTATTATTATTATTATTATTATTATTTTATTTTGTGAAATATGGTTTGTGAGTTGTGTATCGGTTGTATGATATTTATATGAATATGAATGATTTTTAAGGAGTCTTTTAGATAGAGTATTAACAATTTGGTCAATTAATGCTCCTTATTTAAATGGGTGAAAACATGACGATAAATGGGTGATTTCAGTCGTTCAATAAGTCTTACTCGTGAGATTTGAATAAGTAACAATTTCCTATTTCATGAAATTAGTTGTGTCAATATATGTAGTTAATTTGTTTAAAATCCAAATACTATGATGTTAACAATAACCTAACTTACTCGGTTTATTTATATTTTCACATCTAACTATGTAAACCACCATGTTGGAATAGTGTTATCATATAAAGATTAAATTTAAATTTGGTCGAAAATTTCCGAGTCGTGACAGTACCTACCCGTTAAAAGAAATTTCGTCCTGAAATTTGGCTGAGGTCGTCATTGTTGACAACAATAATATTCTCACGTACAATACGAGTGGACTAAAAGTAGAATTTATCATCATTTAGTAATATGAATAAAATAATTCGATTACTCGAAGAGTACGAATGAAGCTATCACTAAAAAGTGAAATGAGAAAGACAAATTTCATCATAACTTTTGACTAGTCATGGTTGAATTTTTGGAGAATAAGGTTTGTCTTAACTTTTGACGTTGTCTCGATTGAATTCCGGAATTCAAGAGTTTTAAAAGAAAATCTTGGAAATCTATAGGATTTGATTCTTCGGGATTTATGAAAAATTAGGATCCTCTTTAATTTAATGTGATTATCTGTCTCGATTGCTTTGTCTGGTATCTTCTCTATAAATGAACTTCTTTCGTTTCATTATTTTCACCACTTCAATTCTTTCTTTCTCGATCCATACTTTCAAACGATTGTGAAAATGCTTAATCCTGTTCTGATCCTTGTCCTCATCCTTACTATCGCAACATTCATTCTCCTTTTCCAACTTCCACCAGAGGAATCTACTTTCTTCTACTTCGCCTTTGGGGTTATAGTGTTTTTAATTCTCCCGTGTCTTTATGTTGCGATAAACATTGACATGCACGGTTTGTAATCTATGCGTTGTTATCGGGCTTTATATTTTCCCTTATATTTCGAAGTTCCACGCTTTTGTTTTCTCTTCCCGACTCCAAGTCAAGCGAATAATGGTCCAGAATTTGTAGATATAGAATTTCGAATGATTATAATGTTCTAAGCAGGAAGAAACGTGATAGCACGATTTGATTTTCAAATTTATCAAAATTACTGAAGATAGAACTATCAAGAATATATTCTTCTTGATATGTTCGGAGGTTATGTAGAATAAAAGAGTTATGAAACATGACACATGATGATGGTATAATCTACTGTGAACCATCATCACATTTCATTAGAAACTCAGCATGACTTACTGTAATATAATCACGTTGGCCAAATGTCATTATATTATACTAACCCATGCTTCAATTCCCAATAATTCATTCATAATTCATACTCAGATTTTACAGAAGTTTCCAATATAATGGAATACAGAAAACACGTTTCAGACAAGAATATTTATGAAAATATCCTCAGAAATATCGAAGATATTTATGATGATATTTTGGATTTTCTAAGTTCGAAGGTTGATGAAGAAAAATTTTTCGCAAGATTTTAACATGACTTTGGAGCAAGATATTCTCTAAAGATTTCATCGGATACAAATTTATCTGGATTCTTTGAATATAGGGTTTGGTCCTTGTATTTGTCATTGGTCTCCTTCCTGGTTAGCTCTTTCCATTTTTCAGTACCAAATTTTTTTTTTAATCGAGCGTTCCCAACACTCTATTCTTTATCATCAACCTCTTGACCATTTAAGCCATCTACAATTTTACTGTTTCGTCTGCATTTAATACAGTCATATCTGAATCGTCGGTTATCAATCAGAGGAGTTTTTAGGAGAATTGTGTTTTTAGATGATTAAACGCTGATGGTAATATGGTGGAATATAAAGGTTCTCGGGCAACAATAAATGAGCACGCATATATATCAAGGTTATAATAAAGTTGTTTCGAATGAAAAGTCAAAGTTGACTTGCTGGAGCTGTGATAAAATTGGCTATTTTGAAAAGAGTTGCAATGTTATTTTTGGTAATAACAATGCCAAAGGAGCTAGCACAGACACGTGTTAAACGTTTACTCAGGTTCCGAGTGTTTTCAGGTGCATAACTATATGCATAAATCTTTTCTTCCGTAGATGAAGTGCGGTTGGATCAACTCTCGATTGAGTCATTTTCAAGAATCGTGAAAGGTTTGAACGCAGATTGTAATCGTCAAGATACAATGAGATTTAGGATGAAATCAAGTGGCAAACTTGAAGAATTATTTAGTTCCATATGTTATAATCAATAATTTAATTCATTTTAATTGTCCAATGTCATTAGTCCACAGTCGATAGTCCACAGTAACAGTCCAATAATTCATATATAGTTTAATATATAATATACGAATTAATTAATACGTGTCGTGACCCGTATACGTCTCAGACTCGATCACAACTCAAACTATATATATTATTGTAGAATCAACCTCAACCCTGTATAGAGAACTCGATCATTACTGCATATAGAGTGTCTATGGTGATTCCAAATAATATATATAGATGCGTCGATATGATATGTCAAAACCTTGTATACGTGTCCCGATATTTAAGTGCGTAAAATAAATAATAGAAATTAAATGCGTAAAGTAAATAACAGAATTTAAATAACAATAAATAAAATTGCGATAATATAAATTGCGATAATTAAAATGTAATAAGGAATTAACAGTTAGCTAGGAACAGTTAGCTAGGAACAGTTAGCGTGGATTCTTAACAAAATTCCTCATAGTTAATTTGTTTGTTTCTAACAAATTTTATTTTGTCAAATGTTTTCTTCATTATGCCTTTGTTGGATTCTGATAAATCAAAATCCAAATATGAAATTGGATGAATATAGTTATTCTGTGGTGAACAGATTTGTATATCGGTGGATGTAAGTAGGATAGTAAACGACTGTTGAATCAGCTTCGAAGAATGTACATTATAACTTATTAATGTGAAATCTGAATATTCCTCGGGTATTACCTACCCGTTAAAATATTTTCACAATTAACACTTTGTACGAAAGAATTTTTAATTACAATCTTTATGAAAACATATATACATATATATTTTCTTCAGATGCAATCATGGATTTAATGAGTTAATATGATATTAACTCATCTGATTTACCGTTAGAACAAGAATATATAATCTCTAAAACATTAGAAGTTACATAATCACTATGTCGAACTAAGATAAATGATGTAGAACGTCATGTAGAACGATGATTATACTCGAGGTACAGAATGAAATGTCGAAGCTGGTGACGCGGATGTTGTTGGTGGTACTAATGCTTTTGGTGCTGAGGCTGGTGATGTTACTGGTGTTGATGATACTGCTAGTGCTTGCAAATTGTGTACCGTGCTCTCTAAAGTTAACACTCGAACTCGGAGTTCTTTAACTTCTTCTACTATCCCTGGTTGGTTATCAGTGTGAGGTAGAGGTTGGATATCTTCTCTAGTTCCGTTAATGGTAGCCTCAAGACGAAAAATTCTTGCAAAAAGGGTATAAACGGTGTTGCGAACAGGTTCGCCGGTGAGCGGGTCGAGCACTTCGACGTTAGGTGGTAAGTTCGGCTCGTGATATGGAGTACCTTCTTCATTTCTCCATAGGTTAAGTATTTTGCGAACCCATCCCCACTTTCTAAAGAAATCACGGTAGTTGATCGGTTGGTGCGCTCCCGTCATGCTATCTTCGGAGTCAGAAGAACTTGGTCGATTCGTAGAGGCCATAGTACTCGATCACAGAAAAGATTTTTGGTATGAAAAGCTTAGTGACAGCAAATGATAGTTGGATGGTATTCTCAATGCATAATATGCCTAGATATATATAGTACCAGGATCCCTTAAATTACGGAGAAATTTACGGAAGATATCAGGCAAAGTTTACCGTAATAGATACGCTAAGATATAAATTTGTCTATACACTATCTATGCAATAAAGGCAGTAGGGCGTGTCTAGACTTAGGAATGATTAGCAGGAAATTTTCCACTAGGAATGATATACAATACTTATAATATGCAGCTAAGGTCGAAGTCCAGACTGGCTAATGCATCCTAACAACTATCAGTTAGAAACACTAATGCAAGACCTGGTTCGCTAGGACCAACGCTCTGATACCAACTGTAACAACCCGTACTTATCCACCTGGACAAAGTCATCAACATCTGGTCCCATTGCGAGGCGCTGTCCTAAATATGCCATGAGGGACTCCAAGTAATGTCTTTAAAATGAGCAAATGCACAGCGGAAGACTTAATTCGTACCTGAGAATAAACATGCTTAAAAGTGTCAACTAAAAGGTTGGTGAGTTCATAGGTTTATTCTAACAATCATTTCAATATATTAATAGACCACAAGATTTCATATTTATAAACATAATACACTCGCAAGTGTATGTAAAGCATTCTAAGTGGTTGAGCACTTGGTAGCCATACTTAACATTTAATCAACGTCGCATATTCCCTTTATTATGAAATCTCACTACACTGTACCAAGTGTAGTCACTGAAACGAAGTACTGTGCAACCGTTGAATACTGGTCGTCCAGTCCGGTTGGGGTTGTCAGGCCCGATAGATCTATCAACAGGATTCGCGTTTACAATACCCATGTAAATAGTAGTTACCAAGCTACAGGGAGATATGCCAGTGGTATAACTCAACGTAGAATATATTTTAAGTACTTGTGTCTATCTCGTAAACATTTATAAAAGCAGCGCATGTATTCTCAGCCCAAAAATATATATTGCAAAAGCAATTAAAAAGGGAGCAAATGAAACTCACCTTAATTAGCGCAGCAAGACACACAAAACCAAAAATGCATAACGACGTCCTGAAGCGTTTAACCTAGAGCGATTAGGTTGGTCAGTGGTCATACAACACCTTTATAAGTTTTCTTTATATTCTTGTATTTACTTTGCAAATTTGATCATAACCCAGGGACTAAATACGTAAATATAGAATTATATCTTAGTTTTGCCATTTTGTATATTGTAAGGCAACAATAGTTTTTTTTTTTTTTTTTTTAAATCATGAATCTTTTAATTAAAATTTGGTAAAAGACAATTGATCATAATCATAATACATCACCCAACATAAGTAAAACTTTAAGGTCCTATTCTATATAAAGTTTTTCGCTTTAAAACTTTAGAAAATAACCACCAAAGTACTAACTGTGCAACGCTTAGTTTTTGGTCATTTTCGGTTTCATTTAAAATCAAAAATACCAACAACATATGATTAGCGATATCTAAATATGATATTAATATTCAAAATAACATGATATCATCTTCTCATGTTGTTAATATACGTACAGGGAGCATGAAATCATTTTTTTTTTAAAACCAAAATATTGTAGTATTTGAATTCCTTATGCCTAGTATTATGATTCTATTCAAATCACTGCAAAGGTCTCTTACCAAACTCTAATTAATCCCACATCTTTATAAATTATACATATTTGATTGTTGAAAGAAGACCTCTTTATTGTTTCATTCGTACAACAAATTTTCCAAATATGTACTCTTAAATTTTTTACAGACTTTGAATTTTTTTTATATATATATAGATTATCAGCAAATTATATCAGATAACAGAGTAGTTTAAAATTTTAATCCGATTCACACATAAACGACACTTTTAAAGGCCGACAACTTTCCAATATCATAACCGAACCGATCGCGTTAACGGTTGATTTCGGTTGGTTTCGATTCATTTCGAATCGAGATATGAAAACCGTATATTTAATAAATCCTACTAACATAATAATATTCGATTTTTGTTAAGATTTACCTTTCAAACGAAACCGAGTTTACACCGAAACTTGATCTAGAAAGTATCCTTTTTGTTGGCCTCTCTATGTGTGATATATAGAAGTGTCTTCTGGTTACATTGTTTATTTGAGTATATGAGATGTTATCCTCTTCATGTATATAATTTTAAGTTTGGCCGAGAAAACCAAACTTATGAGAGTAATTAATTTATTATCAAGTGACTTACAGCTGTTTCCATGTATATAATTTTTTTTTGCGTGTAGATGTGATAAAGAGGGGAATTAAACTTGATTAATTAATTGGGTTGGTTTCTTCTTTTTAGCCTTGGTGGCCGACACAAGGGAAAGAAGTGGTTGAGCTACTTTTCTTCAACTTTTGACTTCTTCAACATAATTAATAGATTTCAATTCAAAAGAAAGTGGTGTGTGTAAGTTTTAATATAAGTTGGTTGAACTTCGTAACTAGCATTTATTATATTTAATCGAGTAATTTACAAAGTATATCTTCTAGTTTCATTTACTAATACCTCTATTAATAATTAATAAACTGATAAAAACCTCACATCATTAATGTCATAAGTTATAATATTCATAATCATTAAGATCATATGATCTACATTCATATTTCTATTTATTTATTCATTATTATTATTATTATTATTATTATTTTATTTTGTGAAATATGATTTGTGAGTTGTGTATCGGTTGTATGATATTTATATGAATATGAATGATTTTTAAGGAGTCTTTTAGACAGAGTATTAACAATTTGGTCAATTAATGCTCCTTATTTAAATGGGTGAAAACATGACGATAAATGGGTGATTTCAGTCGTTCAATAAGTCTTACTCGTGAGATTTGAATAAGTAACAATTTCCTATTTCATGAAATTAGTTGTGTCAATAT
This sequence comes from Rutidosis leptorrhynchoides, assembly GCF_046630445.1. NCBI lineage: Eukaryota > Viridiplantae > Streptophyta > Magnoliopsida > Asterales > Asteraceae > Rutidosis > Rutidosis leptorrhynchoides. The sequence goes on along the minus strand of NC_092338.1, from coordinate 297,404,739 downwards.
ATGTAGTTAATTTGTTTAAAATCCAAATACTATGATGTTAACAATAACCTAACTTACTCGGTTTATTTATATTTTCACATCTAACTATGTAAACCACCATGTTGGAATAGTGTTATCATATAAAGATTAAATTTAAATTTGGTCAAAAATTTCCGAGTCGTGACAATCTCCAACATTTTCACCATCTTTTAGCTTCAATTACAAGCTTTAATCATCATAAAAACAACCATCTTTCAAGAACACTTCAAGAATCATATCAATTCTTCATGACTACTTCCAAGCTTTCTAATCCATTCTAACTCATCATCTAAGATCAAGAAACCTTTTTTATTTACAGTAGGTTATCTTTCTTATTCAAGGTAATATTCATATTCAAACTTTGATTCAATTTCTATAACTATAACAATCTTATTTCAAGTGGAAATCTTACTTGAACTTGTTTTCGTGTCAAGATTCTACTTCAAGAACTTTCAAGCCATCCAAGGGTCCTCTGAAGCTAGATCTATTTTTCTCATTTCCAGTAGGTTTATCCAGAAAAATGGAGGTAGTAATGATGTTCATAACATCATTCGATTCATCCATATAAAACTATCTTATTCGAAGAGCTAAACTTGTAATCACTAGAACATAGTTTAGTTAATTCTAAACTTGTTCGCAAAAAAAGTTAATCCTTCTAAATTAACTTTTAAAATCAATTGAACACATGTTCTATATCTATATTATATGCTAACTTAATGATTTAAAACCTGTAAACACGAAGAACACCGTAAAACCGAATATACGCCGTCGTAGTACAACCGGGGGCTGTTTTGGTTTGGATAATTAAAAACTATGAAAAACTTTGATTTGAAAGCTATATTTCTGGGAAAATGATTTTTCTTATGAATATGAAACTATATCCAAAAATCATGATTAAACTCAAAGTGAAAGTATGTTTTTCAAAATAGTCATCAAGATGTCGTTCTTTCGACAGAAATGACTACCTCTTTCAAAAACGACTTGTAACTTATATTTACGACTATAAACCTATACTTTTTCTGTTTAGTTTCATAAAGTTAAGTTCAATATGAAACCATAGCCGCTTAAATCACTCAAAACGGATTTGAAACGAAGAAATGACGGGTAAAACAAAATTGTTAAAAACTACTCATTTTAGCTACGTGAAAATTTGTAAGAAATCTATTCCAACCATAACTTAATCAACTTATATTGTATATTATGTAATCTTGAGATACCATAGACACGTATACAATGTTTCGACCTATCATGTCGACCCATCTATATATATATTGCGGAACAACCATAGACACTCTATATGCAAATGTTGGAGTTAGCTATACATGGTTGAGGTTGATTCCAAAAAATATATATATAATTTGAGTTGTGATCAATACTGAGATATGTATACACTGGGTCGTGGATTGATTCAAGATATATATTAAGTTATTCATGTACAGCAAATTATGGACTACTAACATTGGACTGCTAACTGGACAACTAAAATCATCAACACGTAATAAAGAAAATATTGTGAATATATTTCGATCATATTTTAATATATGTATATATTGTTATAGATTCATAAATCAACCCGTGGCCAAGTCTAATTCTCGACGAATTAGTAATCTGTGAAAGTGAGTTATAGTCCCATTTACTATCTAAATTATTTTGGGATGAGAATACATGCAAATTTATAAATGTTTTACAAAATAAGCACAAGTTCATGAAACTACATTCTACGACTGTTTTGTTATACCAAATATCTGTACTTTTTATTATTATACTTGGTAACCTAAGAATTAGTGAAAAACACTAATTGACACGAATCCTAAAGGTAGATCTACGGGCACCAACCACCCCCATTTTCGAATAGTGAAAATGCTTTAGTACTTCGAAGGGTTCTTGTCATACATTTGAATAGTGGAATGTATGATGCCAGATATCTTAAGTGCTCTATGTTAAGGTCGGTTACCAGGTGACTCATCGTATGAATGATTTTTGCAGTTGTAATGATCATGCGCATTTGATTAAATGAAATCTTGTGGCTTATTAAATGTTATGATTATTATATAGAAATTAAACCTATGACTCACCAACATTTTTTTGTTGACGTTTTAAGCATGTTTATTCTCAGGTGAATATTAAAAATGCTTCCGCTGTCGTATGCCAACCCAAGGTCAAGATTTGGAGTCGGCATAATTGTTTATATTGTTTAAACTTGCATTCGGAGTATTTGTTGTAATATATTTGATCATATTGTAATGGGTTGTGTAAAAACTTATTTATTTGAGGAGATTGTCTTTGATAGACAATCTAAATTATGTCATTAAGACCTTTATTCAATAATAAAGGTTATGGTTGTTTTTTTAAAAACGAATGCAAGATTTGAAAAACGTCTCATATAGAGGTCAAAACCTCGCAAAGAAACCAATTAGTATGAAACGTTTATAATTAATATGAACGGGGCATTTCAGTTGGTATCCGAGCGTTGGTCTTAGAGAATCAGAAAATTTTTCATTAGTGTGTCTAACTGATTTTTGATGAATTAGTGAGTCTGGACTTCGACCGTAATTATTTTAAAAATGATTGCTTAATATAATTGTTGGAAACATAAGATCATTAACATATAAATATTATAAGATATATCATTCTCTTAACGTGCCTGCTATTATGTGATAGATGACTTCATCCGATCATATAAGCATCTCTAGTGATTCGGATTTCATTTACTTATCAAGTGATTCGGAGGCTGAGTCAAAGCGTACGACTTATGAACCAACGGAAAAGTTAACTTTTGGTGCTACCATTAAAGTGGAAAATTGTTGGGAAAATTGGGAAGATTCACAATTTCCAGTAGAGGTTCCAGAAGAAGATCCCGAAGAGGAACCCGAAGAAGAGGATCCTGAAGAAGTTGTGGAAATTACCGAACCACAACGTGATTTGGGAAAATCTTTGGTTGTTATACCCGATCCCAAACCCGATGAACCTATTATGACCCAAAATGTTTGTGATCATCCACCTGAACCACCTAAGAGACCAGTTTATAAAATGACCGCTCGTATAACGACTGTTGGTTTTGCCCCCAAACAATTAGCCAAAAGAACCAATTGGGAGAAATTGGAAAAAGAACTATCCAAACGAAAATCCAAACGTTTGGCCAAGAAAGAAACAACGTCAACATCTAAGAAATCTCGCCGTTCTTGAACCATCGGCAGATATCCTGTATTCCATGCATTGTTTAATATGTATTATATTGTGTGTTTAAGTTTGTAAGAAAATCCGCTATGTAATTTTCCTTATGATTGTATAATAATAAGAATAAGCATGGAAGGTTTATTATTATTATTTCAACTTATTATTACGTAGTAACGTAATAATTTACCATAGTTTTTCATATTAGAATTTTAGTAGTTAATTTGTGTGTTAGCTGCTAAGTATGAACATTATTATAGTTATAAAACGCTAATATGAAGAAAAAGCTTTTATAATAATAAGTTCATATTAAGCTAAAAAATACTTTTTGGCTACTTCTAAAATTCTATATGATTAACTCAGTCAGATATTTTTGAAGGAAATGGCTCCTCCAGCTACTAGACAACAACAATTGAACACAGAAGAACTTCAAGCTTTCGCTGCAAATATGGCTGCAGTGGTGAATGCAATGAACAACAATAACCAATCGGGTTCCAGCAGTGGAGGAAACAATGGCAACCGGGTAGGATGTTCCTACAAAGCTTTTATGGCCTGCAAACCCAATGAGTTTGAAGGAACTGAAGGACCCGTTGGACTAAAGTGGTGGACAGAGAAGGTTGAAGCCGTATTCGCATCAGCAACTGCGCAGAAGAGAAAAAAGTTAAATATGCCACACATACTTTCAGGGGTACTGCTTTGACATGGTGGAATACCTACATGGATTACGTAGGACAGAATACCACCTACGCACTTCCATGGTCTGCTTTCAAGCACATGATGACGGAAGAGTACCGTCCCAGAATCGAAATCAACAAGCTCAAGACAGAGCTTAAAGCACTAACAACCCAAGGGTTAGATGTCACTACCTACGAGCGACGTTTCAATGAACTGGCTTTAATGTGTCCTGGAGCATTTGAGGACGAAGAAGCAAAAATTGAAGCATTCATAAAAGGGTTGCCGGAACGAATTCAAGAGCATGTAGGTGCTAACGATCCTGCAACAATGCAGAAAGCGAGCCGTATAACCCACAAATTGATAGGCCAAATTACAAGAAGGATAAAGAAAGAAGCGGCCGAGGAGGCCATAATGAAACAGGGAAAAAGAAAGTGGGAGGAAAGCAGTGATCAGGGTCACCAGTACAACAACAACAATCAAAACAACAACTACAACAACAATCGCAACCACCCCAACAACAGCAATAATTGCAACAACAACCGCAACAATAACCGCAACAACCATCCCAATAATAATAACAACAACAATAATCCCAATCACAACAATAACAACAACAAACGACTCAACAAAAATAACCCTAACAACAACAACAACAACAACAACAAAAACAACAACAACAACAACAACAACAACGACAACGACAACAAAAGGCAAAGAACTATATGCCCCAGGTGTGATACGTTTCATCCGGAATGGTTTTGTAGAGAATTATGTACCAAGTGTAATAGGAATGGCCATATTGCGGAAAAGTGTGAAGTCTACGGACCAAATAGAAACAAAGGAGTAAATAATGCCGGAACAAATAATAACGGCGTTGTTTGCTATGGATGTGGAAAACCGAGCCATACCATAAACCAGTGCAGGAATGGAAATAGGCAAGGCCGTGGGAGAGCCTTCAACATTAATGGGGAGAAAGCACAGGAAGACCCGGAGCTTGTTACGGGTACGTTTCATATCAACAATAAACCTGCTTATGTTTTATTTGATTCGGGTGCCGATAGAAGTTATATGAGTAGAGAATTTTGTGCCAAATTAAATTGCCCGTTAACGTCTTTGGATAAAAAGTGTATAGTTGAAGTAGCAAACGGTAAACTAATTAAGGTTGATAAAATTTTCCAAAATCGAAAAATTAGTTTAGTTAGCGAAATGTTTGCAATTGATTTGATACCGGTGGAATTGGGAAGCTTCGACGTAATTATTGGAATGGACTGGATGTCCATGGTGAAAGCCAAAGTTGTTTGTTATGAGAAGGCGATTCGTATTCCGAGAGAAAACGGGTTACCCTTAATGGTGTACGGAGAAAAGGGTAATGCCAAATTAAATCTTATTAGTAGTTTGAAGGCGCGCAAACTAATAAGAAAAGGTTGCTATGCCATACTAGCACATGTCGAGAAGGTTGAAAATGAAGAAAAGAAAATCGATGACGTTCCTGTTGCAAGAGAATTTCCTGAGGTGTTTCCGGACGAATTACCAGGACTACCTCCACACCGATCCATTGAATTTCAAATAGATCTTGTACCAGGAGCCGCACCAATAGCTCGTGCTCCATATAGACTTGCGCCCACCGAAATGAAAGAATTACAAAGTCAGCTACAAGAATTATTAGAACGTGGTTTTATCCGACCGAGTACGTCACCATGGGGAGCTCCAATTTTGTTCGTTAAAAAGAAAGATGGGTCTTTTCGCATGTGTATCGATTACCGTGAGCTGAACAAAGTAACCATCAAAAACCGATACCCTTTAACCCGAATCGACGACCTATTTGATCAACTCCAAGTTTCGAGCGTATACTCCAAAATCGACTTAAGGTCGGGTTATCATCAACTGGGGGTTAAAGAAGCCGATATACCAAAAACAGCCTTCAGGACTAGTTATGGCCATTACGAATTCATGGTTATGCCATTCGGTCTAACCAATGCACCCGCAGTTTTCATGGACCTCATGCACCGAGTATGTAGTCCATATTTAGATAAGTTTATTATTGTCTTTATTGATGACATCCTTATTTATTCGAAGAATAACCAAGAACACGAACAACACTTGAGACTTGTGTTAGAGTTGTTAAGAAAAGAGCAACTTTATGCTAAGTTCTCTAAATGTGCTTTTTGGTTAAATGAAGTACAATTTCTTGGTCACGTAGTCAGTAGTAATGGAATTAAAGTTGATCCTTCCAAGATCGAATCCATCGAAAATTGGGAAACCCCAAAAACTCCAACGCAAATACGTCAATTTTTGGGTTTAGCTGGTTATTATAGGAGATTTATTCAAGATTTCTCCCGAATAGCCAAACCTTTAACTGCCTTGACACATAAGGGGAAGAAGTATGAATGGACTTCCGAACAAGAGGGTGCCTTCCAATTGTTGAAAAAGAAGTTGACTACGGCACCTATTTTATCGTTACCTGATGGAATGGAAGATTTTTTTATTTACTGCGACGCATCAAGAATGGGTTTTGGGTGTGTGCTTATGCAACGGAAGAAGGTGATTGCATATGCTTCTCGACAACTCAAAATTCATGAACAAAACTACACCACACACGATCTGGAATTGGGCGCCGTTGTTTTTGCATTAAAGATGTGGAGGCATTATCTATATGGGGTCAAGTTTATCGTATACACCGACCACAAGAGTCTCCAACATATTTTAAATCAAAAGAAACTAAACATGAGGCAGCGTAGATGGGTTGAGCTGCTAAATGATTATGATTGTGAAATCCGTTACCACCCGGGGAAAGCAAATGTGGTAGCCGATGCCTTGAGTCGAAAGGAAAGAGAACCTATTCGAGTAAAAGCTACGAACATGATTATTCATACTAATCTTACTACTCGAATAAAAGAGGCACAACAAGAGGTTTTGAAGGAAGGAATTTTTGGAAGGGAAATACACAAAGGATTAGAAAAATAGCTTAATATTCGGAAAGACGGAACCAGGTATTTAGCTGAAAGAATTTGGGTACCAAAGAATGGGGATTTGAGGAAAGTGGTACTAGATGAAGCACATAAAACCAGATATTCAATACATCTCGGAGCGGGGAAAATGTACCAAGACCTCAAGAGAAACTTTTGGTGGCCAGGAATGAAGGCCGATATAGCCACATATGTAGGAGCATGTTTGATTTGTTCTAAAGTCAAAGCTGAGCATCAGAAACCATCGGGTCTACTCCAACAACCTGAAATCCTAGAATGAAAATGGGAAAACATTACCATGGATTTCATTGCTAAGTTACCGAGAACCGCAGGTGGTTATGATATGATTTGGGTAATAGTCGATCGTCTTAATAAGTCAGCACACTTTCTGCCAATAAGAGAAGAGCATGGTATAGAGAAATTAGCACGATTATACCTGAAAGAAGTTGTTTCTAGACATGGTATACCAATCTCTATTATCTCTGATCGTGATAGCAGATTTACTTCCAGATTTTGCTTCATTGGTATCCATGTTTCATGGATTCGAGAGTGACCCAGGTTCGAGTCTAACAACTAACAACTAACAACTAACCTTGCCTTTCAAAAAAAAAAAAAAGATTTTGGCAGGCATTACACGAAGCATTGGGAACTCGTCTAGATTTAAGTACTGCCTATCATTCACAAACTGATGGGCAGAGTGAAAGGATGATTCAGACACTCGAAGACATGCTACGAGCATATGTTATTGATTTTGGAAGCAGTTGGGATCGACATCTACCGTTAGCTGAGTTTTCCTACAACAACAGCTACCAATCTAGTATTGAGGCGGCACCATTCGAGGCACTTTATGGGAGGAAGTGCAGGTCTCCAATTTGTTGGAGTGATGTGGGGGAAAAACAGATTAGAGGTCCGGAAATTATCCAGGAAACTACCGACAAGGTCATTCAGATTCAGCAACGATTGAAAACAGCCCAGAGTCGGCAAAAGAGCTACGCGGATGTTAGAAGGAAACCTTTAGAGTTTGAGGAGGGTGATATGGTTATGCTTAAGGTATCACCTTGGAAAGGGGTTATTCGTTTTGGAAAGCTAGGGAAATTGAGCCCAAGATACATTGGGCCTTTCAAGATTGAAAAACGTATTGGGCCAGTGGCCTATCGACTTGAGCTACCTCCACAATTAGAAAAGATTCATAACACCTTTCATATTTCAAACCTGAAGAAATGCCTAGCTACCGAAGATCTCATTATTCCTTTAGACGAGATTAAAGTTGACGAGAAACTAACTTTCGTCGAAGAACCCGTCAAAATTATGGATCGTGAGGTCAAACGACTAAAACAAAGTAAGATACCAATCGTTAAGGTTCGGTGGAATGCTCGTAGAGGACCTGAATTCACTTGGGAACGAGAAGACCAAATGAAGCAGAAGTATCCACATCTGTTTACCGATATCACACATTAACTGGGTACTATTCCAAATTTCGGGACGAAATTTAATTTAACGGGTGTATAATGTAACGACCCGGATTTTTCCGCTAATATATACTACGTATAAGATTAATATTTACATAATTAAATGTTTCCAACATGTTAAGCAATCAAACTCATTAAGACTTGGTTATTTGGAATGAATTCTATACAAACGTTTGGACACCAAGTCTGTCTGACGATTCACGAACGTCATATATCGTAATAATTAATTAAAGGAATATATATTTGGATATATATATATATTTATGATTTGATTAAATGATATTTAAGTATCTCATTAAGTATAATAACAATGAGTTATATATATAAGATGAGACTACTAACTTAAAGACTTCGAAACAATATACATATATGTAACGATTATCGTTGTAATAGTATTTCACACACACACACACACACACACACATATATATATATATATATATATATATATATATATATATATATATATATATATATATATATATATATATATATATATATATATATATATATATATATATATATATATATATATATAATATTAGATATGATAATACACCATGTTAACATGTTAACATAACAATTTAACATCTCATTTAAGTGTAATAACAAAGGGTCAATTATATTTAACAAGATCATTAACCTAACATGTAACAACTAACGATGACTTAACGACTCAGTTAAATATATATAAATTTTAACGGGTAGGTAATACCCGAGGAATATTTAGATTTCACATTAATAAGTTACACTGTACATTCTTCAAATATGATTCAATATTCATTTACTATCCTACTTACATCTACAAAGATACGAATCCGTTCACCACAGAATAACCATTTTCATTCAATTTCATATTTGAATTTTGACCTATCAGAATACAACAAGTGGCATAATGAAAAAAACATTTCTACAAAATAAAATTTGTTAGAAATAAACAAATTAACTATGAAAAATTTTGTTAAGAATCCACGCTAACTGTTCCTAGTTAACTAATTACATTTTATTTATCGCAATTTAATTATCGCAATTTATATTCTCGCAATTTTATTTATTGTCATTTAATTTCTGTTATTTATTTTTACGCACTTTAAATATCGGGACACGTTTACAAGGTTTTGACATATCATATCGACTCATCTATATATATTATTTGGAATAACCATAGACACTCTATATGCAGTAATGATCGAGTTAGCTATACAGGGTTGAGGTTGATTCTACAATAATATATATACTTTGAGTTGTGATCGAGTCTAAGACATGTACACGGGTCACGATACGTATTAATTAATTCGAATATTATAAACCATGTATGAATTATTGAATTAGTAACTGTGAACTGCTAACTATGGACTACCAATATTGGACAATTAAAATGAATTAAATTATTGATTATAACATATGAAACTAAACAATTCTTCAAGTTTGCCACTTGATTTCATACTAAACCTCATTTGTATCTTGACGATTACAATCTGCGTTCACACCTTTCATAGTTCTTTAAAACACCTTAATCGAGAGGATGAACCAACCATACTTCATCTACGGAAGAAAAGATTGATGCATATAGTTATGCACCTGAAAACACTCGGAACCTGAGTAAACATTTAACACGTATCTGTGCTAATTCCTTTAGTGTTATTATTACCCAAAATAACTTGGTAATTCTTTTCAAAGTAGCAAATTTTGTCACAGCTCCAGCAAGTCAACTTCTACTTTCATTTGAATTAGCCATGGTATAACCTTGATGTATACGATTGCCCTTTCGTCATTGTTACCGGGGAACCTTTAATATTTCACCATATTACCATCAGCGTTTAATCATCTAAAAACACAACTCTCCTGAAACCACCTCGGATTGATAACCGATGATTCAGATATCGTAGCATTAAATGCAGAGGAAACAGAAAAATTGTAGATGGTCTAAACGGCCAAAAGTTTGATGATAAAGTAGGGAGTGTTAGGAACGCTCGATAGAAAATTTGGTACTGAAAAACAGATTAAGTAAACCATGAAGGAGACCAAGGCCAAATACAAGGACCATGCCATATATTCAAAGAAACCAGGTAATTATAGATCCGATGAAACCTTCAACGAATATCTTGATCCGTACACATGTTAAAATCTTTCTGAAAATCTTTCTTCATCAACCATCGAACTTAAAAATTCCAAAATATCATCATAAATATCTTCGATATTTCTGAAGATATTTTCATAAATATTCTCGTTCGAAATTATTTATCTCTTCGTGCTATCTATATTACATCATAAAGGAAACTACTTTAGTTTCTAAATTTCTTTAAAATTTGAGTTTGAAACATGAATGTTTTTGAAGTAGTGTTAGGAACTGAAGCATGAGTTAGTATAAAATAATGACACTTGATCAACGTGATTATATTACAGTAAGTCATGTTGAGTTTCTAATGGAACGTGATGATTCACAAATCTTAACATCATCATGTGCCATGTTACATAACTCTTTCATTCTGCTTAACCTCTGAATATATCAAGAAAGTATATTCTTAATAGTTCTATTCTCAGTGATTCTGATAATTTGATAAATCAAATCGTGCTATTACATTTATTCTTGTTTAGAACATTAAGTGCATTTGAAACTCCATACTTACAAATTCTGGACCGTTACTCGCTTTAATAGAGGCCGAGAAGATAATAAAAAGGCAAAGAGCTCCAAAATATAAGAGAAAATATAAAGCCCAATAACAACACGGAAATTACAAATCGTGTATATCAATGTTTATCGCAACATAAAGACACGGGAGAATTAAAAACACTATAACTCCAATGGCGAAGTAGAAGAAAACAGATTCCTCCGGTGGAAGTTAGAAAAAGAGAATGATTGTTGCGATAGTAAGGATAAGGACAAGGATTAGAACTGGATTAAGCATTATCACAATATTTTGAATTTGGAAATTGAGTATAGAAGTGGTGAAAACTAATGGAACAGAAATGGTAAATTTATAATGGAAATATGAGACGTAGTAATCGGGATGGATCATCGCATTTAATTAAAGAGATCTTAACTTTCCTCAAATCTCGATGAATAAAATCTTATATAGATTTCGAAGATTATCTTTAAATCCCTTAAATTCCAAAAATCAATCGTGAATACGTCACCAGTTAAGACGAACCTTCATTTATTCAATTCATTCTTTAGTGATAGCTTCACTCGTACTCTTCAAATAAACGAATTGTTTTATCCATATTACTCAATGATGATAAAACCCTATGTATCAACTCATATTTGTCAAGAAGACATTTTTTATTGGTAGCCATGCCACCTCACGCAAATTTCGAGACGAAATTTCTTTAACGGGTAGGTACTGTCACAACCCGGAAATTTCCGACCAAATTTAAACTTAATCTTATTATGATTCTACACGATAAGCAAAGTCTATTATGTTGAAGTCTTAACAATTTTGAATTGTGTTCATATTATCAATTACCTATTGACTATTCCTGATGATTCACGAACAATTGTTTGTAAATAAATATGTATATATATATATATATATATATATATATATATATATATATATATATATATATATATAAGTAATTATAATAGTTCAAAATTATAAAATATAATTTAAGCATTAGAGTTAAATACGTAAAAGGCGATACAAAATAATATACAAAATAATTAAATTGCTATTAAAATGAATATATATATATATATATATATATATATATATATATATATATATATATATATATATATATATATATATATAAATAAATAATTAAATATATGCACATGGTTTTCTATACCTAATTAATATTATAGATATGAAATATATATAAGTATTAAACAATTGATATGTGTTATTATGCATAATAGATATTATTAAATACTACATACTTAATAATATGTAAAATCAATATATTTAATTACTAAGAGATAAAATATAATTGCTACATTTATAATATTAGTACTTTCATTAAAATAAGATTTATATTAAAATCAGTATTATTAACACTAATAAAATGATTATATATACATTTTGATACATGTAATTTGATACATGATTATCATTAGCAATATCATTTTAATAGTATTATAAGTAGTGTTATTACTAGTATTAGTTATAATATTAGTGATATCATTTTTATTATGATTATTATTAAACTTATTAACATTATCATTTTTTATCATTATTATTTATTATTTATTATTAATATATTTATTATTATTATTATTGATATTATTATCATTATTATTATTAATTATTAATATTAACTTATTATTATTTATATAATTATTATTAGTATTGATATTATTATTAAAATGCGTATATAGTAATAATAATACAGATTATTATCAGTTGCATTTACGTGCATAAATACAGTATTATATATGTGATTACATATACATATACGTATAGACACAGGTACTGTTATATACAAACATATATATACAAATAATTACATAATCAATTTCAAATCACTATCAAACTGTTTATGATTTGTTCTTCTTTCTTAAGATCGTACGAATCATTGTATCATCACATGAATGAATCCAAAAATTTGTTAACAATCACACTCAACCTTTTATATTTTTTTATAATTTTTGCTGTCCTTGGGAATATGGTTCCGTCGATCAAATTGGCTGTATAACAAATGAATTACCCAATGATTTTAACTAACACATCTAGTTTCTCTCATCATCAATATCATCTATCAAACACAAACACCATTACAGCTTTTATTTAATTAATTTGAAACAGAAATAATGAAGAACACGTATAGTACTCTGTACATGTAACTTTTTGGCTAAATTACGAATTCAAAACAAATTGCAAAAAGTATAAATGCCATTTTGTTAGGAATTCCTTAATGAAACTATCTGTAAGTTTTTAGATTTCAATTTTTCATATTGATTATCAATTTATGAGTCAAAGTTTAGGATTTAAAAGTCAATCGTAGTGTTCCTGGCAAAATTCGTATTCATTTTTGAGTTTATGTATAAATTGATGATTCCAAACGTTTTTATATATGATTTACAAACTAATTCGTGTAGAAACTTTTATATAAAACATTCTCTAATTCAAAATCAAATTTATTATTTTTTTTACAACGTCGAACAGCAGGTATCCATCTTTCTTACTTTCTGTTAATTTCAAACATTAAATTAAATCGTTTCTGTATATAGACTTCAAGTCCTAAAACTAGATAGGTAATTAGTGGTTTGTTTGATTTACATCTGGTTGATTTCGTTATGAAGAAGAAGAAGAAATAAGAAACAAGAAAATACGGGTTTAATATATTTGAGTCTGACATATAATCAGAAAAATCGAAATGGTGCTATGGTTAAGGGTGTTACCGGGCGAGCGGAAGGTCACGGGTTCGAGTCCCGGCATCGAGAGTTTCTTTGTTTTAACTCATTCTAATTAAGGTAGCCTTTTTATTATGGTTTCATTATTATTATTATTATTATTATTATTATTATTATTATTATTATTATTATTATTATTATTATTATTATTATTATTATTATTATTATTATTATTATTATTATTATTATTATTAGTTCAATTATTATTATTGTCATCACAACTATAAGTATTATAACCAGTAGTAGTATTATTATTGATATTGTGATCATTATTAATTATTGTTATTGTTATAACATGATTTTTATTATTATCATTTTAGTTATTATTAAGTAATATCGTTATGAACTAAAAGTATTACTATTATTAATACAAAGTATGATTATTATTATTATTACGAATATGATTAGTATTATTATTGTTCCTATGAAAATAACACAAACTATTATTATTATTATCATTAATATTAGTATTTGTATCATTGTAGACTTATTATTATTATTAACAAAAGTATTATTATAAAGATTATCATTAGTAATAAGATCGTATAATAATAATAATTATTATTAAGTATTATGTATTATTATCAAAATTATTATTTTCATTATCATTATTATTATTATTAAACTTATCATTTTATATAAAATTTGCATTAATATTATTATTATTATTAAATCTAATAGTATTATCATCCATATCTTAATATTTTCATTAATTTAACTAGCAAATGATATTCATATAACGATATATTTAATAACACAAAAGTAAATTATATTAATATCTTATTTATTAAAATAAATAAAATGAATATAATGAAACATATAAGTTATTAATATTAAAACTTATATTACTAATAATATACATATTTGTCCGATTACAAGTATATGTATTAATATATATACGAATGATATAGGTTCGTGAATCCGAGGCCAACCCTACATTGTTCAATGTCTTCATATGTATTTTTACTACAAAATACAGTACCGTGAGTTTCATTTGCTCCCTTTTTAAATGCTTTTGCAATATATAAATTTTTGGGACTGAGAATACATGCGCTTTTATAAATGTTTTACGAAATAGACACAAGTAATCGAAACTACATTCTATGGTTGAATTGTTATACCGGATATCGCCCTTGTTAAACTTGGTAATCTAAGAATTGGTGTTTATTATAATTGCCACCAATTGACGCGAATCCTAAAGATAGATCTATGGGCTATTGACAAGCCCCATTCAGAGAATTTGAACTGCTTTAGTACTTAGATTATATATATGGGGATATTCTAGATGCATTTTGTTAATGTCGGTTACCAGGTGTTCAATCCATATGAATGAATTTTTAAACACTTGCGAGTGTATGCTTATTGAATAAATGAAATCTTGTGGTTTATTAAAATTATGGAAATGATCGATTATGTTAAACTAATGAACTCACCAACCTTTTGGTTGACACTTGAAAACATGTTTATTCTCAGGTATAAAAGAAATCTTCCGCTGTGCATTTGCTTATTTTAGAGATATTACTTGGAGTCACTCATGACATATTTCAAAAGACGTTGCATTCGAGTCGTTGAGTTCATCAAGATTATTATTAAGTCAATTATAGTTGGATATATTATGGTATGTATGCCGTCAACTTTCGATGTAAAGAAAGATTGTCTTTTAAAAACGAATGCAATGTTTGTAAAATGTATCATATAGAGGTCAGAACCTCGTAATGTAATCATATGTTATTGTATTCGTCCTTATGGATTAGGACGGGTCGTCTCATGTACATATATACATATGTATATATATATATATATATACATATACATATACATATACATATGTATATACATATACATATGTATATACATGTACATATGTATATACATGTACATATACATATACAGATGTACATATGTACATATACATGTACATATGTATATACATGTACATATACATATACATATGTACATATACATATACATATGTACATATGTACATATACATATGTATATATGTACATATACATATGTATATGTACATATACATATATATATATATACATATATATATGTATATATATGTACATATATATATATATACATATATATGTGCATATGTACATATACATATGTATATGCACATATGCATATGTATATGTACATATATACATATGTCTATATGTGTATACACACATGTATATGTATATATGTGTATACACACATGTGTGTATGTATACACACATGTATATGTATATATGTGTATACACACATGTGTGTATATATACATATACATATGTATGTATGTATATATATATATATATATATATATATATATGTATATATATATATATATATATATATATATATATATATATATATATATATATATATATATATATATGTTGAGTCCCCTACAGAATTAATGATTTAATTATGACGTATGTATGAACACTAGTTGTAATGTACATGCTGGCTAAGTTTATTTATTTGAAACAACTTGTATGTTGTGTTTATATGTTTAGTGTACTTCCTTCACTATCAGCACAAGATAGTTCAAGATTTAAGGTTACTTCATGACCAGCATAGGATGTATGCAGAACCAGTACGAAGATCAAGTGAAGAACTAATAACTGAAGAACCAGCAGAGGCTGGAGCAATACACAACACTTAGGAAAATCATGCTCCATTACAAGCATGATGGTTTCCTGTGTTGTCTACTTGAATTGACACTGTTGGTTAGTGATCCAATATTAATATTCAAATGTTAACCACTTTATTTTGATGATAACACCAAGTCTTGTGTGCTTGATCCACGGTCGACCGTAGGCCTTACCTTAGATGCCCTGTACAAACATTTTCAAACGATTTTTGAAAATATGATCCATGGTCGACCTCACGGCTGACTGTGGATCGGTCGCAGTTCTTCCTGTTACCAAATCCATTCACTTTGAGTTAGACCACTTTGAGGCATCTATAATTTACAAAACCTTTCTAAATATACTTAGAATAGTTGCTTTCTTTGTTTTCAAAAGAGTTTTGAACAAAAAGATGGTAATCTTGATTAATCACACCTAATGACACCTTAATGACAATTTAACTTGAAATAAGATTAAACACACAAGTGTTATATCTTTTTATCCTATTACATGATGTCATTTAAACATACTAATAATGGTCATTAAAGTCCCAATTAAAAAGGTGCTCTTCCATTACTTTTAAGTATCATTGTATGTAAGTAAATGTAATTAGTTCAAGCTAGTCAAGGTTGTAACAAGGATCATTAAGCTCCAACTAGATTTAAACTAGTTCATTTAAGATGTAACAAGGTTCTAAAGAGTTAGATACTTCCATGAAAGAAAAGACAAGTTGGTGAAGACATGAGGTATGAGGTTTGGAATGTAGTGATGTATCTTTGTGATTAGTTCAACTAGTCAAAGTGTTCTTAAACTAGTTTAATGGAGTTGTAACAAGGTTTCAATGGGAAAGATACTTCCATCAAAGATGAAGAAAAGAGTTTAAAGATTTGGGTAATGAAGTTTGGATGCTAGTGGTTTGTCAAGGGACAAAAATCTGCATTTACCTTATTAGGAAATCAATGACAATGGTCAAGGACATTGGACTTTTCTCTTTAGCTAGCACATGTCAACCTCCATGAATATGTACAAGATTAAATGGGTAATGAAGTTAACTTCTAGGTGTATTAAGCATCTTTTGTAGGCTTGATAATGCTAAAAACGAACATATATTTCAAAGCATTATTCCTCAAGAAAGACAAGCTTTTAGTTGCAACTGTTCTATTTACAAGTGATATTCGTTTAAATAATAATAGGTGAAGACAAAAGACAGATTCGACGAATTGAAGACGCAAACAACCAAAAAGCTCAAAAGTACAAAATACAATCAATGAGGTTCCAATTATTGATAAGAAACGTCTCAAAATTACAAGAGTACAAGATTCAAAACGCAAAGTACAAGATATTAAATTGTACGCAAGGACGTTCGAAAATCCGGAACCGGGACCAGAGTCAACTCTCAACGCTCGACGCAACGGACTAAAAATTACAAGTTAACTATGCACATAAATAAAATATAATATTTAAATAATTCTTATAATTATTTATATATTATATTATTATTTATAAACGTCGGCAAGAAAGAAAACAAAGATATGTGACTTCTCCCAGCTGGCCATGTGATCGCATGGCCTGGAGGCACAAAAGCCATGCGATCGCATGGCTCTGAAATCCAGCCCAGGTCCTATAAATTCAACGCGTTTTGGCCAAAATATATCCACCTATCTCTCTATCCTAAAAACGTATATATATATATATATATATATATATATATATATATATATATATATATATATATATATATATATATATATATATATTATAATTTTAATTTTAATTTTAATTTTAATTCTAATAATAAGGGTATGTTAGCGAATGTTGTAAGGGTGTAAGTCGAAATTCTGTCCGTGTAACGCTACGCTATTTTTAATCATTGTAAGTTATGTTCAACCTTTTTACATTAATGTCTCGTAGCTAAGTTATTATTATGCTTATTTAATCCGAAGTAATCATGATGTTGGGTAATTACTAAAATTGGGTAATTGGGCTTTGTACCATAATTGGGGTTTGGATAAAAGAACGACACTTGTGGAAATTAGACTATGGGCTATTAATGGGCTTTATATTTGTTTAACTAAATGATAGTTTGTTAATTTTAATATAAAGATTTACAATTGAACGTCCCTATAAATAACCATATACACTCAATCCGACACGATGGGCGGGGTATTTATATGTACAAATAATCGTTCATTTAACCGGACACGGGAATGGATTAATAGCCACTAGAATTATTAAAACAGGGGTGAAATTATGTACAAGGACACTTGGCATAATTGTTAACAAAGTATTAAAACCTTGGGTTACACTCAGTCGACATCCTGGTGTAATTATTAAACAAAGTAATAAAACCTTGTTACAGTTTAAGTCCCCAATTAGTTGGAATATTTAACTTCGGGTATAAGGATAATTTGACGAGGACACTCGCACTTTATATTTATGACTGATGGACTGTTATGGACAAAAACTAGACGGACATATTAAATAATCCAGGACAAAGGACAATTAACCCATGGGCATAAAACTAAAATCAACACGTCAAACATCATGATTACGGAAGTTTAAATAAGCATAATTCTTTTATTTCATATTTAATTTCCTTTATTTTATATTTAATTGCACTTCTAATTATCGCATTTTTATTTATTGTTATTGTATTTAATTGCACTTTTAATTATCGTACTTTTTAATTATCGCAAGTTTATCACACTTTTATTATTCATAATTTCATTATCGTTATTTACTTTACGCTTAAAATTAAGTCTTTTATTTATTTAATATTTTACATTTTGTTTTAACTACGACTAAAGTTTTAAAATTGACAAACCGGTCATTAAACGGTAAAAACCCCCCTTTATAATAATAATATCACTTATATATATATTTGTATTTTTATAAAAGTAAACTAATATAGCGTTAAGCTTTGTTTAAAGATTTTCCCTGTGGAACGAACCGGACTTACTAAAAACTACACTACTGTACGATTAGGTACACTGCCTATAAGTGTTGTAGCAAGGTTTAAGTATATCCATTCTCTAAATAAATAAATATCTTGTGTAAAATTATATCGTATTTAATAGTATTTCCTGCTAAAATATAAAGCTATTTTATATACACCTCGCATAACATCAAGGCTCTATATTGGGTAAAGAAGTCAAAAAATTCAAAGAAAAAGGAGCTTTAACGGATATATTGAAAAGTTGTCCAGTAGGAGCGCGGTCGATCCACGGTCGACCGTGCAGTGAGCCATACAGCTTCCAGGCCTTGAAGCATTTGAAAACTACCTCTTTCCAACATTCTTTCAAAGTCATATCTATTGATCTCCTAAACCTCAAGCACATATCAATGGAGAGATTATAAGAGAGAAAGAGAGATTCTACTTACACTAAGTAGAATTACTTTGTAAACTTCATGCTTGTCATTTGTATCTTTAGGTTTACTTTGTAAGACACTTCCTTAGGGGGTCAAGGAAGTTAGATAGTTCTTATGATAGGAAACACCATCTTGCTTAATGATTCAACTTCCTTAAAGGGATCTAGGAAGTTGATCAATTCCATTAGGAATTAAGTTGGTGTGACCTATTAAAGAACTATGAGTGATTGTAAGCTTAGTTTAATTTTAAGCTATCTTCTTAAAGAGATCTAGAAGGTAGTTGTGATTTCACTAGGCTAGAGTATTAGGATCTTGTGGTAAGAGCATTTGGTGTTTGTGAATTCTTCACAGGGACGTAAGGGTTCATAAGTAGCGGCTTATCGAGGAGCTAGTGTTGTATCCGGAAACTCCACTAGATTTGGGGTATCACAGTGAAGAAAAATCTCAATTCGTATAATTGGGGAGTGGATTAAGGAGGATTAGTTAACATTCTCCCGAACCACTATAAATCCTCGTGTTTGTGCACTTACATTCTTTACATACTTGCATTAACAAACACGAAAACTTCCACACTTAAAACTTATCTTTTAATGGCTAAAGATTTTGAAAAGGTTTTAAGAAACCATTAAGTAACTATTCACCCCCCTCTAGTTACTTACAATTGGTATCAGAGCGGTTGCTCTAATCTTTGCTCAAAAAAACATTTTTGTAAAGTCTTAAACTATTTTATGCAAAAACCCGAGTCAAAGATCTTGGAACTAAGCTGTACTTGTTCGGAACGCAAAATATATGTTGGAAAAGTTAGTCTTGCATCACGATGAAAATTTTCGTATGAGATGGTATGGTCAAGACTCAAATGAAGTTGGACCCTTCAAGGAAGAAAATGAAGAAACGCATTATCTAGAAACTTCAAAACACGTACGTGATGAGGAGTCAAAAAAGGAACATGAATGCTCAAACTTACATCCATTACATTGAGGAAAAATACCACCTTTCACATGGTGAGGTAAGTTTGCTTGTTTTTAGTAAAAATCTATAAATTAATAGGTTTATTTAAATGCTTGTGTACTCTATATGTTGTGATAATTAACAAAATATTGATTAAAATGAAAATCGTGAACAAAGAATCATTCTTTGAATAAATCAAGTTAATTTATTCTCACATACTAAGTATGGAAAGAAAAATGTGGGGTTGAGTTAAAATCACAACTATAAGTACAGAATAGAAGCACCTTGAAACTTGTCATGAAACTTTCCATGAAACTTAGGTCAATGCAATATATGTGATAATTGAAATTACTTATGCCTTGAATCCTTGTATGAAAAATGACATGAGTTATTACTTGATGTGTGCTTGATTAATTGATCTTACATGCTATAATACATAGGTTGTCACATATCTTAGAGCCTTAAGTGATAGACATAATATCTAAGATTAGACTCTAAGCATCTCAAAAAGTATTCTAGAAACTCGTATAGTTAAACAAAAGGTTACTTAGTGGTAATAATAATATGAAACCATAATCACTAGCTTATGACTATTTTAAAAAAAATTATATCTTTCTTCAAATAACAAAAAGTGGTAAAAGTGATTTTTAAAGATACCAAATACGCCTTTGTGAATCGATCACAAGCTTTTCAAAAACACGATTTATAAAACTTAACACTTTTAGATGTTGAATATTTTTAAATTGGCTATAACATTAGTTTTACATTATTTATTGACAAGACCTAAAACATTTTCCAATGTGAAGCTTATTAAACTACACTTGTTTAAATGTCAAGTTTTTAACCATAAGTGTGTAGTAAGTGTCAAACAAATATAAGTGTGCAAGTTCAATTGTTCTCACTCAAGACATAAACTTGATTTACCAAATTCTAAAATATAAACATGTCTAAAAGAACAATACTCTATTCATTTGAGAAAGGTACATAGATGAGTTATTATGAGAATATTTGATGTTAACAATCTCGGACCCAAAAAACATTGGGTACCACGTTTTGTGTCTCTAACAAGTTGTAGGTTTGTTAACAAATGTGGTGGAAGACGATGTAATCAAAAGTACTCAAAACACATGTCACACCGAGAACAAAGAACATGTTGATAGTGATGTAATGTTTGATGGACATATTTGAAGGACCATTATCGGTAGATGTAACATTTCTTGCATATAAATGTGCTACTTGAATTCTAGCTTGCTATGTGCATATATCTTAACATGCTAGTTAGGTCACAACTTATTTGAAAATAGAAACATGTTACAATTAGGTAGAATGTCTTATATGCTTGCAAGTGAAATTGGTGAAAGATAAAACATGTCAATATATGCGTTACGTCAATAAATGTTTTCAGTTTGATGGCATATAAGATTAGGACACATGACCATGAAACTAATCACTAGAGATCTACCTAATGTAATTTATGATGATCACTAAGTGAGCTAAAATGTTAAAAAGATCATTCTCATTAAATTACTTTAACCAAGCAAATACTCAAGAAAAGATGCTAGCATTAAGAGAGGATAAAAAGAATCATAACAAATAAATCTTAGGAGACATCAATAGGAAACAAATTAGATCTTAAGTGTGTAGTCTAAGTTCTCCATTTTCTAGGTATAGTGTAGATTTTCAAAGTTCAACTTTGTAGTCTTACTAAAGGGGTTGTATATGATTTCTATATGCTTAATGAGATACATTTGTGATGAAAGAACTCATTATAGGCTTACACTTAAATGATATTATTCTTGTCTAAATTGCTAGAATAGTAGTCATTGGTAAAAAATTTGTTAGTCAAACGCATAAGCGTTTGTTGAGTTGTCAAATGCCTAAAACACACTTAGACATATTAGGACGGATGATTGTTAATCTTTAAGGTTAGAAAACTTTAAGAATAATTCATGCTAATCTAGGATTAGGTTTGCGCCAAATGAACACCTTGAACAAATAACCTTTTAGATAAGTGCTAAGGCATTAGACACACCTATTGAAATCAATGCTAGATTATCACTCAAAGGTGTAGGTGTGACTCTAAAGGCAGGTAGGTCTCTATGATACTCTTTAGAAATTAAAACCTTACAAGGTCAAAATAGACATCCTAGCATGCTAAAGAAATAATCAAATGAAAAGTCCAACACAATGTGATTAATAGTTAAAAATGTCCTTGAACTAAAAACTAGAACTAAATCATTTCAATTATCTAGTTTAACAATCACATCGAAAATAAATGAGAAGTTTCTAAAACCAATCATAATGAAAGAACCCACAAGGATTTTAATTGATTATATGTGTTTCATAAGAATGAAAGCTAAGAATGCATATGGAAATGACTATTGATAGACTTAGGACATTCTTACTTGGTCATGAATGAGAAATGGTAAAAAGTTTACAATACATTATTTGATAAGAAGTATTAGAATGAAATCTTAATTATGCAAATAGATGTTCATGACTTGGTTATTGATCCAATTAACCATTTTCTTTGTGATAAGTTCTTCGAACTCATGGATGATAAGTTTGAAATGTACTTGATAGAGAAACTTGAATGCTTTATGGTATGCTTTACACTCTAGCCTTAACTCTAGGCTTCCGCTCATTATACACTAGGTGTAAACTGCATAATCTTTAACTATTATATATGCCATATATATGTTCATTGCTTGTATAAGTGTGTGTGCAACATCTAGTTGCCATATTTGTATGCTTATGTGTTCGTATATGTGCAAATCTACTTGTCATACTCGCATGCTCATATGATCTTCATGCTTGACAAACTGAGTTATCTCTTTCGAACCTATGTTGCTTGAAACCACCTTGAAAGATGTTACCCTACACACTTAAAGATCTTTAACTTGTTAATTGAATTTTATTTATGAGGACATTGTGCTTAATATTTGCTACATCCAACATGCTATATACTTTTCATCATGCTTATGTGCTTACATGCTTATAATTTATTAACATGTTGAAAAATTATACTTGGATATTTTTGTGCTCTTGATCTAATAGAACACTCTAAATTGTTAACATTATTCATAGTCAAGTTAATAACATATGTTGACATGATGATAAATATCTTAGATCATAATTGTTGAGTGCCTGATAAGTAATTGGATAGTAGCTTGTTTGCCTTGAATTCTGTGATTGGTTGTTATGTTATAACATTTAAGTGCACTTTGGGGCTATGTTTGAAAAGATAACTAAATAAGTAGTGATTTAACGTATATCGTATTTTGATATGAATTGCGAGTTAAATGCCTACCCGATCTAGTTATTTAGGTTATGAATATGCTCATCAAAATTCATGTTATGGAACATGCCTTTATTTGATTATCATGATTACTTTCTTGCTATGCATGATTGTTACTTGTAATGTGAATTCTATTTAAGCTTGTTATGCATGATTGCTTATTTTATTTTGATATATGCTTACTATAATTATTCTCGAGTTCTATGTATGCATATATTTATAACAATGCTTGTGAGACTTCAAACGCACCTATGCTCATCACCCAAGCAAAGGAGAGTCTAAATACGTCACACTTTCGAGCCATTAAAAGGATATTTAGAGAAATCTAAAGGGTTCTATGCATCATGAATATCATGTGCCTTGGAGATTCGGATAATGATGGATAGCTACTATTTAGAAGAGTGGTGTACATGCATTAGTTGGTTTATGCATAACTTCTTGGCTCTCAAAGGAACAAACACCTGTAGCTCTCTCTACTACCAAATTTGAGTATATAGAAATTGAAAGATCATGTGCTAAAGGCTTATGGATGAAACAAACTTTCTCGATTAAGGTACCACTTCTTCTGAATCTCATATATGTATGCATCCTCTTGCTAAAATTGGACTAGTCAACCTAATAAGTGATTTCTTGAACACCAATTTAGCTTTGATAATAACATGATAAATGAAATATTACCATGCTCTATATGTTTAGGTTTTACGTATGTTCATCAATAAGTATACAAAGAGATATGCTCTTAGTTGAATAACTTGAAACTTAGTGTATGATTTTTAAGTTTAGACTTATCATATCTATGTTATTGATCATTATTACTTGACATGCTTCGACTAGTATGCTCAAAAGCATGAATAGAGGTGCCTCATGTGAAATGTCCCGTTCATATCGATTATAAACGTTTCATATTAATTGATTTCGTTGCGAGGTTTTGACCTCTATATGAGACGTTTTTCAAAGACTGCATTCGATTTTTAA
Source organism: Rutidosis leptorrhynchoides (assembly GCF_046630445.1). Taxonomy (NCBI): domain Eukaryota; kingdom Viridiplantae; phylum Streptophyta; class Magnoliopsida; order Asterales; family Asteraceae; genus Rutidosis; species Rutidosis leptorrhynchoides. The sequence continues at coordinate 297,379,867 of NC_092338.1, read as the reverse complement.
AACAAACCATAACCTTTATTTTATTGATAAAGGTTTAATAAGCATCACGAAGATTATCAGATAATAATATTCTAAAATATAGCATTTACACACGACCATTTCATAATGGTTTACAATAATATTACACAACAACTTAAGTCTCCGAATGCAGTTTTTAAAACAATATTATACAAGCATGCAGACTCCAATTCCTGTCTTTATTTAGCATGAAAGAGCGGAAGCTCTTAATAATCACCTGAGAATAAACATGTTTTAAATGTCAACAAAAATGTTGGTGAGTTATAGGTTTAACCTATATATTTATCAAATCGTAATAATAGGCCACAAGATTTCATTTCTCATAAACAACCAGCTGTATAAAAGTCATTCATATGTTTGAACACCTGGTAACCGACATTAATAAAATGCATCTAGAATATCCCCAAAACAGAACCTATAGTGCACTTAAATGTTATACATACATATCAAAGTATGATCGAAATATTTTCACGAACCTATAATAAATATATACATACATATCAAAGTATGATCGAAATATTTTCATAACATTTTTATTACATGTTGATGATTTAAGTTGTTAAATTAAATGTCTAATGTTAGTAGTCCACAATTAGTGGTACATAAATAAATCAATATAATTTTTCGAATCAATCCATGACCCAGTGTATACAAGTCTCAGACTCGATTACAACTCAAAGTATATATATTATTTTGGAATCAACCTCAACCCTGTATAGTGTTGATACCTATTTCCTTATGAGGTAAGACTTAGTGTATCAGCACAATACTAGAAGTATCTAGCTAAGAGTGGGGGAGTGTTGCCGATTGATGTTTACCCTCGGGAAATAATCCCTGCAGACCCGATTCACATGTATAGAAACTTGTGGGGTGGCTTAATCAATCTTTTGTCCGTTTAGCATTAAGCTGTTAGCCGGATGACTTCTAGTGAGAGAAAGTAATATGTGAGAGAGAAAGGTGAAATCTCTACTCACAAGTTGTCAGAGTGTCTGAATATGTAAAATAATGACCCAAGGGGTCTATTTATAGTGATAGATCCACCAGATTGTTCGGGGACACGTGTCAGATGATGATACGTTCTGTTATTTTTGATCCGAAATATGCGCTGGATGTGACGTTCTCCAGTCAGGGCTTAAGCACTAGGCGGCCTTCAGGGCTTATGCATGACGGAAGCAGCCTACACAGCGGAAAACGCTAGAAAGATAGTCTTACAAAACTATTGTTCTCAGTGTTCTTGATGCCAATTTCATGAAAATATTATGCCTTTATGCGTGTATACGATAGGATACACCATTAAGTCCCCCCAGTTTAATGACTAAAGCATTTGAAAACTGGTTAAGTTATTAAACTAAAAATTTGAATTTTAAAATAGGTCGATTCTTGGGTTTCCCGGGAGTAATAGGCGCGTTTATCGAAGGAATTCTGTCCATACACGTGTGTGGGTGAAAATAAAACCCCAAAATTACCATCGGTCACAGCTGTCACATCTTCCTTCCTTTTTAACTACCAAACAACCCTAATCGATCTTTCACTTTTACAACTTTTTCTTACCAATCTTCATCTTTTACCATCAATATCTTCTTCCTTTCCTGTTTTATTAAAACCTTAAATGGCGACAACAAAGGATGTCACAAAGATTCACAGCAGAGTGATTGACAAGTACTTAGCAGTACTGTTGCGACATTTTCCAAGATTAGCTGGTGCTGAGCCAATAATTCCTGCAATTAATGCTAGAGCGTGTTCACCACCTCCTGGTAAGGTTGCTGTCTATGGTTATTCATTTCTCAGCTATTGTTTACGACTGCCTTTCACGCCATTCTTCTTAGAAGTTTGCCAGTTTTACGGAGTCACCGTTGGTCAATTCGAACCAGCAGCTATTCGAAAAATTCTCATATTTGAGATGTATTGTCATGTGAGTAAAATAGTGCCATCTTTGCGGATATTTTGTTCTTTGGTGCGTATAGCATCTTATGAAAAAGGTTGGTTTACATTCAGCAAAGTTGATGGATTTTTGAGACCTGCACTTGATCATCCCTATCATGATTGGCACGATTCTTTTATTTTCATAAATGAGGATGCAATTGCTGATAAGTACTCATCTGTTCGATTTTGGCGTAAATACATTCATCCCGTATCAATTACATTTCCGAGATTAAATAGCAAAGAGAATACTTTGCTTAAAAAGTTAAAGGTGAACAAATCAACGATGTCAAATATGGGGAACATATGCTATCATTGACATCTGTAAGCCAAGATTAGGATATTACGCAAGGCTATGTCTGTGTTCTTCTCGGGAGAAAAAGTAAGTGCTTATTTTTGCCATGTATGCTAATAAAATGCTTCTTATTCACAACTTAATTTTACCACACAAAAATTATTGACGACACTCCCATTCCTGAAAAGGATGCTGCAAGGGAGGAGGAAGAAGAAGAAGAAGAAGAAATGGACATAGGTATGAAATCAATTGCTTCTAGAGAATGTCGTGCCTCGGGTAATAAGAATGATAACATTGAATTATGTAAAATACTAGACCAAAACCTGAATTTGTTTTCTTTTAGGCCCAGTACTGGTGAATTTTATAATCCAAACCCTTCTTTATACATTATGCCACCTTTGAAGTCTTGTGAGTCTTATTGGAACTCATTTATAAGTAATAATTTCCCTTTATCTCAAACAGCTACTGCACCACACCAAGATAATATGCTAGAAACTCTTCCGCCTAACGCCAAGAGAAGAAGAACTGGTCAAAATGCTCCACCATCCGCTCAACAAGAAGCTGGCACTAGTTCTTCTCAAAAACAAATTATGCTTCCCAATCTTGACACAAATATACTTTCCTCCTTTCTAAAAGGACCACCATACTCTTACGAGGGTTTCATGAATTTCTTGAACGCCATGGTATGTCCATCATTAGCCCAATTTTTTAGCAACCTATCTGATGCAGATGCTAAGAAGGTTAAAGCACAAAGTATCATTCTTAACATTTCTTCTGGGTTAAATGACCTTCAACGCCTATCTGAATTGCAGAGCAATGAAATTACCACGAGTAAGGAACTATCGGTTGAAAAGGAGAAAATAACCAAGATGGAACAAGTGGCTACATCCTTAAGAAGTATTACAACATAATGAAGAGGAATTTTTTGAACTGTAACATTCAGAGGGCAGAATATAGTAAACAAGTGAAAGAACTGTCATTCAGAGAAAATCAACACTTGAGCAGGATTGAAGAATTAGTAAAGGTGAATAATGCTATGAAAGAACAGCTTAAAGCCAAAGAGGATAATGAAAGACATCTAATTGTTTGGAATCCTGCTCTTGTTAACAGTATTTTTAACTGCCAGGCGTTATCTCACAGGATTCGTGAGTTTGTCCGCCTTGCTAAATCTGCTGAACGGTTAAGTTTTTTCAATTTTATGAAGAGAAAACTACCAGAACTTCCAAATCCTCTGTCTGAGGTAATTACATTAAAGATCAATGAAAATGCTATCACAGAAGCTGATGCAACCGGTGCTTCAATAGAAAATATGAGGTTTTTTGATCTTGAAAATCTTTGTAAAAATCCGGATGTAACTATTGATGATGTATTAAATTATACCCCCCAAAATGAATGAAATATCATGCTTTCAGTTATATATGCCTTACATAACTTTTAATATTGTATTCGCTGTTATTGCTATGAAGATGCCTTAGGTTATTGACATTTTCTGAGTTAAAAAATGTATAAAATATTGATATTTTACTTTGCAGTCATCATGCCTTGAAATATTGAAATAAGATTTTCCGTTATACGCTTTTCGTCATGAAATTTATGAGGAAAAGTTGTGTATTACCTTTGCCTTCAACTAGTTTGCAGGACGCCATGGTCCGTTATTTGTTTTGCTTTACATTTTGTGTATAAGTTTTGTGTCATGACATTTGTAGATTCGCTTTAACACTTCGATGCTTTAGTGAGTTTTACATGTCTCACTATCGATACAATCATTTTGAGTATGATTGTACTTCTACCACCGAAAGGTTATCTTTCTTTCTGCAGGTACGGATGACACACAACTATGTGACACCTGGGCTAATAAATCCTTGGCCGCATAAAATTTATGAACAATATTGCCATAAGAATAATTGCTGTTATTCATATTTAAAAAGAAATTTTTACATTTATGACTATATCTCATGCATTTGATAGGTGATCAAGCTGTCCATGCATATAGTACTACGCATAATATTTCTTTAAATTCATTGCATTCCAGGCTCTTTCATATTGCTCGCCGGATGGCGCAGCAAGCATGTATGATCCATTATGATTTACTCTTGTGACTTTATAAGGTCCTTCCCATTTTGATGCCACGATCATTGTATACGTGTCTATTGTTGTTCCAAATAATATATGATATGTCAAATAATATAAGGTCTTTCATATTGTACACGATCATTGCATTTTTACTCTTGTGATTTACTCTTCTAACTCGATCATTACCGCATATAGAGTGACTATGATTGTTCCAAATAATATATATAAATGACGTCGATATGATATGTCAAAACATTGTATACGTGTCTATGGTCTATAAAGATTACATAATATATGTTAGAATACATGTATAATACAATATAAGTTAGTTAAGTTATGGTTAGTATAGATTTGTTACAAATTTCACGTAGCTAAAACAAGAAAAAATATCCAATTTTGTTTTACCCATAATTTCTTTGTTTTAAATCCGTTTTGAGTGAATCCAATTGCTATGGTTTCATATCGAACCAAAGATTAATAATATAAACAGAAAAAGTATAGGTTTATAGTCAGAAATATAAGTTACAAGTCGTTTTTATAAGAGGTTGTCATTTTAGTCGAAAGAGCGACGTCTTGATGACCATTTTGAAAAATATACTTCCACTTTGAGTTTAACCATGATTTTTGAATATAGTTTCATGTTCATAAGAAAAATCATTTTCTTAGAAGAAAAACTTTTAAATCAAAGTTTATCATAGTTGTTAATTATCTAACCCAAAACAGCCCCCGGTTTCACTACGACGGCGTAGGTTCGATTTTACGGTGTTCTTCGTGTTTCCAAGTTTTAAATCATTAAGTTAGCATATCAAATAGATATATAACATGTGTTTAGTTGATTTTAAAAGTTAAGTTAGAAGGATTAACTTTGTTTGCGAACAAGTTTAGAATTAACTAAACTATATTCAAGTAAGATTACTACTCGAATTCAGATTGTTATAGTTATAGAAATTGAATCAAAGTTTGAATATGAGTATTACCTTGAATTATAGAGATAACCTACTATAAATAAAAAAGGTTTCTTAATCTTAGATGATTACTTGGAATGAATTAGAAAGCTTGGAAGTAAACTTGCAAACTTGAAAATGTTCTTGATATGTTCTTGAGTAGTTGTTTTGTATGTTGATCTAGGTTAACTAGATTGAGCTAGATTGAGCTAGATTATGAAGAAAATAATGAAGAAAACTTAGAAAATCAAGAGAGAACTTGAGAGAGATGAGTTTGATTCTAGAAAAATTAAATGAGAATGTGTTTATGGAGTGTGCATGTGGACGTGATTTAGGGGAGTCAATATAGGCTCCATTAGTTTGTTGTTTTGTTAGATATTTCACGCTAGTTGCCAAATGATGGTTCCCACATATTTAGGTGACTCATTAAGGCTTATAAGAGCTGATCATTGAAGTGTATATACCAATAGTAAATGCATCTAGAAGTTGGGTATTGTACGAGTACAAATACAGATGGATACGAGTAGAATTGTTGATGAAAGCGAATGAGAATGTAATTGTGACCAACTTTGATAATTATGAGTGTTTTGATATGTGTCTTGAAGTCTTCCAAAAGTGTATTAGTACATCTTAATACACTACATGTATATACATTTTAACTGACTCATTAAATCATCATTAGTCGTTACATGTAAGTGTTGTTTTGAAACCTTTAAGTTAACGATCTTGTTAAATGTAGTTAACCCATTGTTTATTATATCTAATGAGATGTTAAATTATCATATTATCATTATAACATGGTGTATGAATATATCTTAATACGATATATATATATATATATATATATATATATATATATATATATATATATATATATATATATATATATATATATATATATATATATATATATATTAAAACGTCATCACAATGATAATCGTTACATATATAACTTGTTTCGAAATCCTTAAGTTAGTAGTCTTGTTTTACATATGTAATTCATTGTTAACACACTTAATGATATATTTAATTATCATTTTATCATGTTAAACATAGTATATTAATATCTTAATACAATTCATATGTATTTAGTAAGACGTTGTTATAACGATAATCGTTATATATATCGTTTCGAGTTTCTTAATTCACTAGTCTCAATTTTTATGTATATAACTCATTGTTAATATACTTGTGAGATATTTACTTATCATAATATTATGTTAAATATATATATATATATATATATATATATATATATATATATCATCATGTCGTTTTTACAAGTTTTAACGTTCGTGAATCGCCGGTCAACTTGGGTGGTCAATTTTCTACATAAACTCATTTCAATTAAACAAGTCTTAACAAGTTTGATTTGCTTAACATGTTGGAAACATTTAATCATGTAAAGATAGTTTTCATTTAATATATAATCATGGAAAAGATCGGGTCACTACAGTACCTACCCGTTAAATAAATTTTGTCCCGAAATTTTAAGTTGTTGAAGGTGTTGACGAATCTTCTGGAAATAGGTACGGGTATTTCAGCTTCATCTGATCTTCACGCTCCCAGGCGAACTCGGGTCCTCTATAAGCATTCCATAGAACTTTAACAATCGGTATCTTGTTTTGCTTGAGTCTTTTTACCTCACGATCCATTATCTCGACGGGTTCTTCAATGAATTGCATTTTTTCATTGATTTTGATTTCGTCTAAAGGAATAGTGAGATCTTCCTTGGCTAAGCATTTCTCAGATTCGAGACGTGAAAAGTATTATGTACGCCGGCTAATTGTTGAGGTAATTCAAGTCGATAAGCTACCGGTCCGACACGATCAATAATCTTGAATGGCCCAATGTATCTCGGGGTTAGTTTTCCCCATTTTCCAAAACGAACAACACCTTTCCAAGGCGATACTTTAATCATGACCATGTTAGCGATTTCATATTCCAAATCTTTTCTTCTAATGTCCGCGTAGCTCTTTTGCCGATTCTGAGCGGATTTTAGCCGTTGTTGAATATGGATTATTTTCTCGGTAGTTTCTTGGATTATTTCTGGACCCTTAATTTGTCTATCCCCTACCTCACTCCAACAAATCGGAGACCTGCACTTTCTACCATAAAGTGCTTCGAACGGTGCCATTTCGATACTCGAGTGGTAACTGTTGTTGTAGGAAAATTCTGCTAACGGTAGATGTCGATTCTAACTGTTTCCAAAATCAATAACATATGCTAGTAGCATGTCTTCAAGGGTCTGTATCGTCCTTTCACTCTGCCCATCGGTTTGTGGATGATAGGCAGTACTCATGTCTAGACGAGTTCCCAATGCTTGCTGTAATGTCTGCCAAAACCTTGAAACAAATCTGCCATCTCTATTAGAGATAATAGAGATTGGTATTCCATGTCTGGAGACGACTTCCTTCAAGTATAATCGTGCCAACTTTTACATTTTATCATCTTCTCTCATTGGCAGAAAGTGTGCTGACTTGGTGAGACGATCGACTATTACCCAAATAGTATCATAACCACTTGCAGTCCTTGACAATTTAGTAATGAAATCTATGGTAATGTTTTCCCATTTCCATTCTGGGATTTCGGTTTGTTGAAGTACACCAGATGGTTTCTGATGTTCGGCTTTTAATTTAGAACACGTCAAACATTCTCCTACGTACTTAGCAATATCGGCTTTCATACCCGGCCACCAAAAATGTTTCTTGAGATCTCAGTACATCTTTCCCGCTCCGAGATGTATTGAGTATCTAGTTTTATGTGCTTCCCCAAGTACCATTTCTCTCACATCTCCAAACTTTAGTACCCAAATTCTGTCAGCCATATACCGGGTTCCGTCTTCCCGAATATTAAGGTGTTTCTCCGATCCTTTGGGTATTTTATTCTTCAGATTTCCCTCTTTTAAAACTCCCTGTTGCACCTCCTTTATTTGAGTAGTAAGGTTAGTATGGATAATTATATTCATAGCTTTTACTCGAATAGGTTCCCTGTCCTTTCTGCTCAAGGCATCGGCTACCACATTTGCCTTCCCTGGGTGGTAACGAATCTCAAAGTCGTAATCATTTAACAACTCAATCCATCTACGCTGTCTCATATTCAATTGTTTCTGATCAAATATATGTTGGAGACTTTTGTGATCGGTATTTATAATTCTTTCGACCCCATATAAGTAGTGCCTCCAGTTCTTTAATGCAAAAACAACAGCACCCAATTCCAAATCGTGAGTAGTATAATTTTGCTCGTGAATCTTCAATTGTCTAGACGCATAAGCAATTACCTTCGTTCGTTGCATTAATACTGTGACGACCCGAAAATTTCCGACCAAATTTAAACTTAATCTTTATATGAATTCGACACGATAAGCAAAGTTTGTAATGTTGAGTCTCAAAATTTTTGAACTGTTTCATATATTCGATTACCCTTCGACTGTTCTCGACGATTCACGGACAATTGTTTGTAAATAAATAAGTATATATATGTAAATGTAAGGATATATAATAATTAGAAGTAATAAAACATAATTTAAATTAAAAATATAAAATAAAGTACAAAATAAATAGGTTGTAACTTAAAATGAAACTATATATAAAAATATATGATTTCTATAAATAATTATTACGATATGTATATTTGAATATATATAAAAGATATAAATATTATATGTATTATATAATTGTTAAATATTACATAATTAGTAATATGTAATGTTAGTGTATTAATATACAAGTTAAACTATAAGTCGTTATATTAATGATATTACTTTCATTATAATTATTATCAGTATTATTAATATATATATATATATATATATATATATATATATATATATATATATATATATATATATATATTTATATATATATATATATATATATATATATATATATATATATATAATTACATACATTTAATTACTAATATTATTGTTATCATTATTTTATTACTTTTAACATTATTCTTATTATTATTAGTATTATCTTGATGTTACTTCTAGTATTATTATGTGTATTATTTTTATTGATATTATTAATTATTTTTATCATTTATTATTTCTATTACTATGATTATTATTATTATTATTATTATTACATTATCATTAAAAATCATTATTTCTATAGTTATCATAAAAATAAATACAAATACAAATTATTATCATTAATAAAATTATTAATATGATTTTTAGTATTATTTGATAATATTAATATTATCATTATTAATTCTATTATTAATATTATTAGAATTTTATTATTATTATTAATATAATTATAATTATTTATTAATATATAAAATCATATGTACGATTATAGATTCAAATTAAGCTTTACATCTTAATCCAACAGTGTTTAATCTTGTTTGCTATCTCCAATTTGTTAGATACACCTTTCAGATCGTACCAATCAGTGATTTTAGACTATCTTATTATTTTTTTATATTTTCTGATTAAAATCCTGTCTGCAATTGGTTACAGGTCTGTGTCAATGGGCAAATACAAAAAACTGAGATAAATTAAGTTACCATATCACTTCCTCAATCACATTATATGTATAACACTACTACAATTCGCAGAATTAAAAACAAAAAAATAGAAAATTAGTCGATAGTCCCTGTTCTTGATTCAATTTCTTCAAAACTCGATTTTGTAACAATTTTAAAAATCTAAAAATGTAGTCTTGTTAGGAATCCTACAAACAAACTTTCTCTAAAATCTCAACTTTCAATTCTTTGTATCAAGCTTGAATTTTGAGGTTAAAGTTTTATTTCAAAAAGTCAAACGAATGATCTTTGACAAAATTTGAGATATCTGTTATAGTTAGAGTTCAACTAATGTTTGATAAAGTTTCTTTGATTGATTTAACACCTATTTCATTTAGAAATTGTTGTCTAAAACGTTCAGGATTTCGAAATTGAAGATTGAGTTCATGTCGTGTTCTTCACAGAATGTTACAGCTATATTTTTTTTATTTCTGTTCTGTTGTGATTAAATCCAATCACCACTTATGAACGATTATGTTTTGTTTGAATATCCTAAGATTAAATAAATAACTAGTTGATAGATGGGTATTAAAATTCTGGATCGTTTGAAACTAGGAAGAAGAAGAGGGAATAGAAACAGAAAAGAAAAACAGGTTAATTATAAATGGGTTCTGCTTTAAAACGAATATGTTAGCAGCATACGACTGGTTAAGAGGAGTGTCGGGTTAGCTAGAGGTCTCGGGTTCGAGCCCGATCTTGGGCAAATCTTTTTAGAACGATTTCTTTTAAAGGGTATACAATCTTTTTCTTTCTAATTATTATTATTATTATTATTATTATTATTATTATTATTATTATTATTATTATTATTATTATTATTATTATTATTATTATTATTATTATTATTATTATTATTATTATTATTATCATAATTAATATTATTAATAGAATTATAATCATACTTATAAGTATTAAAATCCTTATTACCATTATCATTACTATAATAATTATTAATTTTATCATTTTATTATTAATTTTATCATTTTAGTATTATTATCATTTTATGATTATGAATATTATTATTATTAATATTAACAAAATAATACAACTTATTATTATTTTCATAAATGTTAGCATGAGTATCATTTTTAGCACTATATTTATTATTGTTATTATTAACAAAAGTATTATTAATATGACTGACATTATTAATATTGTTAATATTAAAAATTATTATCGTTTTTACAAAAATTGTTATCATTACAACTATATAATAATAATTATTATTTTTACTACTAGTATCATTATTACTATGATACTTATTATAATTCTTATTATAAGTAATGTTATCATTAATATTATCATTTTAATCAAATACAACTTTTATTTACTATTATTAATATTATATATTATTATAAATTTATAAGTTATATTACATATAAGTATGAACTGATTATATTAATGATCCTTATATAAATATTCATATATAACAAATTAGGTATATATATTTTTTTAATATTTACATATATATAACTATATAAATAATAATCATTTTCAAACAATATATAAATTAAATATATAATATATAAAGTCATAATATATGAAATTGTTCGATTGTGAGTATATGTTTTAATATATATATATATATATGAATGACATAGGTTTGTGAATCCGAGGCCAACCCTACACTTGTTCAATGCCGTCATATGTATTTTTACTACAGAATACCGTACTATGAGTTTCATTTGCTCCCTTTTTAATTGCTTTTGTAATATATATTTTTATGTTGAGAATACATGCGCTGCTTTTATAAATGCTTTACGAAATAGAGACAAGTGATTAAAAATGATATTCTGCGGATTGATGTGCTAGGTAATTTAGTTATATGTTATAAGAGCATGTAAGCGCGAATCCTAAAGATAGATCTATCGGGCTTAACACCCCCATCCTGTAGGCTGCACTAGACATTAGAGCTAGTGGGCAGATGTTTAGTACTTCGAGGATTATTTATACAATTGCGAGTGTACATATCCATCTTTGCGAAGATGACTTATTATATTATTGTTAAGGTTGGTTACTGAGGCCTCAATATAAGCAGAACGGTTTTATACACTTGCGAGTGTACATATATTTATAAACAGAAATCTTGTGGTCTATTAAAATATTGAAATGATTGTTATGATAAACCTATGAACTCACCAACCTTTTGGTTGACACTTTTAAGCATGTTTATTCTCAAGTATGAAAGGAATCTTCCACTGTGCATTTGCTCATGTTACATGGAGTCATTCATGGCATATTTAGGACAACTCCTCCCAATGGGACCAAATGTTGATGACTTCGTCCAGGTGGATTAGGACGGGTTGTTAAAGTTGGTATCAGAGCGGTGGTTGTAGCGAACCAGGTCTTGCATTAGTATGTCTAACAGGTAGTTGTTAGGATGCATTAGTGAGTCTGGACTTCGACCTAGTAGTTGTTAGGTTATATTAATGAGTCTAGACTTGAACCTGGTCTGCATGTCAAAATTTTTGCTTACCGTTCTTTATCAAAAAATATCTACCTATCATATTCAGTCTCGACATGTCTTATTGCAATTATTGCATAGATGGTGTACAGAAAAATTCATATACTATCACACTAAATCTTGTCTGACACGTTTCCTTAATTTCCTCCGTAATCCACGGGATCTTTGGAAGTATGTACAGATATTCTATATATAATTAGAATATCATTCGAAATTCGAAAATCATTTCATATCGAAAACTCTTTACCTAATCGTACACTATGGAACTCGCAACTAATTCAAATTCCTTAGATTTAGATAGCTATTCCGATATGAATATCGACTCCAGCTCCGAAGACAGTGTTACCGAAATGGATCAACCAATTAGCCATCATCAGTTCTGGATGAATTGGGGGTGGGTTCATAGCCTACTTAATCATTGGAGACAAGAAGAAGGTGATCCCTTCCATCCCGCACATTCCCCTCTTGGCGAAGAACTTGAAGCACTTACCGGCGAACCTGTTCGTAATACTATTTTCTCTCTCATTTCCAGGGTATCTTGGCATGACTATATATTATCTTAAATTCTAGATCTTATTCATCCGCTCGTCCGAACCGACAATCATCCCGGTGTAATAGAAGAAGTTAACGAGCTTCGCACTCGGGTAGTGACTTTGGAGAATATGGTGCAAAGATTACAAGCACTGGAGGCAATACCGGTAGCAACAGTACCACCATCAGCAGCACCAGCAGCATAACCAGAACCACAAACAACAACATCCGCATTATACGTATCAACATCACAATCTATACCTCGAACTTAATCATCGTTCTAAGAATCGTTTTAAATCATTTATCTTCGTTCTGCATGATGAATATGTAATTTCTAGTGTTTTAGAGATTATATATATTCTAGTTCTAACGATAAATCAAATGAGATTAATATCATAATTGACTCATTAAATCCATGATTACATCTGAAGAAAATATATATGTATATATATTTTCATAAAGATTGTAATTAAAAGTTCTTTTGTACAAACTGTTAATGGTGAAAATATTTTAACGGGTAGGTAATACCCGAGGAATATTTAGTTTTCACATTAGTAAGTTACACTGTACATTCTTCGAATCTGATTCAATGGTCATTTACTATCCTACTTACATCCACAGATATACGAATCTGTTCACCACAGAATAACCAATTTCATTCAATTTCATATTAGATTTTGACTTATAAGAATCCAACAAGTGGCATAATGAATAAAACATTGGACAAAATAAAAGTTGTTTAAAAAAAACAAATTAACTATGAGAAATTTTGTTAAGAATCCACGCTAACAAAATCCTAGCTAACTGTTCCTAGCTAACTGTTAATTCCTTATTACATCTATTTATCGCAATTTATTTATCGCAATTTTAATTCTCGCAATTTTATTTATCGTCATTTAATTTTTGTTATTTATTTTACATACTTTAAATATCGGGACACGTATATAAGGTTTTAACATATCATATCGATGCATCTATATATATTATTTGGAATAACCATAGACACTCTATATGCGGTAATGATCTAGTTAGCTATACAGGGTTGAGGTCGATTCTATAATAATATATATATACTTTGAGTTGTGATCGAGTCTGAGACATGTATACAATGGGTCACGAATATGTATTAATTAATTCGAATATTATATATTAAACTATATATGAATTATTGAACTGCAAGCTGTGGACTACTAATTGAGGACTAATAACATTGGACAATTAAAATGAATTAAAATATAGATTATAACATATGAAACTAAACACTTCTTCAAGTTTGCCACTTGATTCCATCTTAAACCTCATTTGTATCTTGACAATTACAATATGCGTTCAAACCTTTCATGATTCTTAAAAACACCTAAATCGAGAAGATGAACCAACCGCACTCCATCTACAGAAGGAAAGATTTATGCATATAGTTATGCACCTGAAAACACTCGGAACCTGAGTAAACGTTTAACACATATCTATGCTAGCTCCTTTGGCATTGTTATTACCGAAAATAACATTGAAATTCTTTTCCAAATTAGCCAATTTTGTCACAGCTCCAGCAATTCAACTTCGACTTTCATTCAAATTAGTCTTATTATAACCTTGATATATAAGTTTGCCTTTGTCATCGTTACCGAAGAACCGTTTATATTCCACCATATTAGCAGTAAACTTATCAGCAACCGTAATGATCAAGGATTTTCCTAAAAAGCATTATATTTATCAAAACCCCATCATTTACTTATCTGCATTTTGTAACGAGAATTGCCATACGAATCATTGGGGGTTAGCAATCAGTATTTTGAAATCTCGCAACATATCAACACCAACAGTTATACATATAACATATATCTTCTGGACTTACATACTGCGAATGTGAAGTTTCTGAAAAACACCCTAAACTGCGAACTAGTTCTTGAAATTTTGAAAAATGCTGATGAAGCAGCAAAAACTGTAAACGACTTTAACAATAAAAAGTTTGATGATAAATAATAGTGTGTTGGCAAAGCTCAGAAAAAGAGGAGATTTGGTACTGAAAAACGAATTGAGCAAACCATGAAAGAAGCTGTGGACATATCACAAAGACGAAACCTGCCTTCAAAGAATCCAAATGATTCAGTATCTGCTAAAGTCATTAATGAATATCTTACTCCTGACTCTAAACCCCTGTGGACAATATCCTTCATCATCCTCTGATATTAGAAATTCTAAGATATCATCGTATCTTTCATTATAAATATCCTTCATATTTCTGAAGATATTTTTATAATTATTCTTATCTGAAATCATTTACCTATTCGCACTATCTGTATTACATCATAAAATAAACTATTTTAGTTTCTAAATTCTGAAACCGTCGAGTTTAAAACATGAATGTTTTGAAGTAGTGTTGGGAACTGAAGCATGAGTTAGTATAATATAATGACACTTGATCAATGTAATTATATTATAGTAAGTCATGCTGAGTTTCTAAATGAAACATGATGATTCACAGATCATAACGTCATCATGTGCCATGTTACACGACTCTTGTATTCTATTTAACCTCTAAAAATGTATTCAGTCTTTTCCGAATATTCTAGAAATTTGAAAAATCAAATCGTGCTACTACCTTTCCTTTCTACTTTGTATATTATAACTCCATACTTACGAATTCCGGACCATTACTCGCCTTACTAAAGGTCGAGAATAGAATAAAAAGGCAAAGAGCTCCAAAATATAAGAGAAAATATAAAGCCCAATAACAACACGGAGGTCACAAACTGTGGATATTAATACGAATAGCAATATAAAGACACGGTAGAATTAAGAATAATATCATCCCAAGGTAATAGTAGAAGTAAACAGATTTTTCTGATGGAAGATTGAAAAGAAGGATGACAGAAAAGATAATTAGGAAAATATCAAGGATTAGAACGGGATTAAGCATTTTCAAAATCTTTTGGATGTATGAACTAAGAAAGAAAGTATAGGAATGGTGTGAATAATGGAACGGAAGAGTTTAATTTATAATGGAAATATCAGACAGAGTAATCGAGGCAGATGATCGCATTTAATTAAAGAAATTCAGATTCCCTTAAATCCCGAAGAATTAGATCTTATAGATTTCGAAGATTTTCTTTAATCCCTTAAATTTTGGAAATCCACCGTGACTACGTCAAAAGTTAAATCTCGATCTTAATCTTTTGAGACAGCTTCATCCATACGCTTCGAGTAATAGAATTTTCTTATTCATATTACTCAACGGTGATAAAACTCTATTTAACAACTCGTATTCGTCATGAAAATATTCTTATTGTTAGCCATGATGATCTCTATCAAATTTCAGGGACGAAATTTCTTTAACGGGGAGGTACTGTGACGACCCGGAAATTTCCGACCAAATTTAAACTTAATCTTTATATGAATTCGACACGATAAGCAAAGTCTGTAATGTTGAGCCTCAAAATTTTTGAACTGTTTCATATATTCGATTACCCTTCGACTGTTCTCGACGATTCACGAACAATTGTTTATAAATAAATATGTATATATATGTAAATGTAAGGATATATAATAATTAGAAGTAATAAAACATAATTTAAATTAAAAATATAAAATAAAGTACAAAATAAATAGGTTGTAACTTAAAATGAAACTATATATAAAAATATATGATTTCTATAAATAATTATTACGATATGTATATTTGAATATATATAAAAGATATAAATATTATATGTATTATATAATTATTAAATATTACATAATTAGTAATATGTAATGTTAATGTATTAATATACAAGTTAAACTATAAGTTGTTATATTAATGTTATTACTTTCATTATTATTATTATTAGTATTATTAATATATATACATATATACATACATACATATATATATATATATATATATATATACATATACACACATATATATATATATACATACATATATATATACATATATATATATATATATATATATATATATATATATATATATACATACATATATATATACATATATATATAGGTATATATATATATATATATATATATATATATATGTATATATGTATATATATGTATATATATATATATATGTATATATATGTATATATATGTATATATATGTATATATATGTATATATATATGTATATATATATATATATATAATTAGATACATTTAATTACTAATATTATTGTTATCATTATTTTATTACTTTTAACATTATTCTTATTATTATTAGTATTATCTGGATGTTAATTCTAGTATTATTATGTGTATTATTTTTATTGATATTATTAATTATTTTTATCATTTATTATTTCTATTACTATGATTATTATTATTATTATTACATTATCATTATAAATCATTATTTCTATAGTTATCATAAAAATAAATACAATTTATTATTATTATCATTAATATCATTTTTAGTATTATTTGATAATATTAATATTATCATTATTACTTTTATTATTAATATTATTAGAATTTTATTATTATTATTAATATAATTATAATTATTTATTAATATATAAAATCATATGTACGGTTATAGAATCAAATTAAGCTTTACATCTTAATCCAACAGTGTTTGATCTTGTTTGCTGAAATGTCCCGTTCATATTAATTATAAACGTTACATATTAATTGATTTTGTTGCGAGGTTTTGACCTCTATATGAGACGTTTTTCAAAGACTACATTCGATTTTAAAACAAACCATAACCTTTAAAATATTACGACGATTATCAAATAATGATAATCTAAAATATAGCGTTTTCACACGACCATTACATAATGGTTTACAATAATATTAGACAACAATATATGTCTTCGAATGCAGTTTTTAAACAATATTATACAAGCATGCTGACTCCAACTCTTGTCCATAAATTAGCATGCAACAACGAAAGCTCTTAATAATCACCAAAGAATAAAAATGCTTTAAACGTCAACAAAAATGTTGGTGAGTTATAGGTTTAACCTATATATTTATCAAATTGTAAAAATAGACCACAAGATTTTCATTTCCATTTCTCAATAACATGCAATCTGCATAAAAATCATTCATATGATGAACACCTGGTAACCGACATTAACAAGATGCATATAGAATATCCCCATCATTCCGAGACTCACATCGGATATGATAAATCGAAGTACTAAAGCATCCGTAACTCGGATGAGGCTTGTTGGGCCAAATAGATCTATCTTTAGGATTCGCGTCAGTTGGTGGCAATTATCATAAACACCAATTCTTAGGCTACCAAGCTAAAAAGGGGCATATTCGATTTGATAATTCAACACAGAATGTAATTTCGATCACTTGTGTCTATTTTGTAAAACATTTATAAAACTGCATGTATTCTCATCCCAAAAATAATAGATTTTAAAAGTGGGACTATAACTCACTTTCACAGATTTTCTTCGTCAGAAAAACAACACTTGGCCACGGGTCGATTCACGAACCTATAACAAATATGTACATATATATCAAAGTATGATCGAAATATATTCACAACATTTTTTATTACGTTGTAAACGATTTAAGTTTTTTAAGTTAGCAGTCCAACGTTATTAATCTACAACTAGTTGTTCACAGTTAGAAGTAAAGAAATAAAGAAATAAATATTATCTCGAATCAATCCACGACCCTGTGTATACAAGTCTCAGGCTCGATCATAACTCAAAGTATATATATTATTTTAGAATCAACCTCAACCCTGTATAGCTAACTCAAGCATTACTGCATATAGAGTGTCTATGGTTGTTCCAAAATATATATATAGATGGGTCGTTATGATATGTCAAAACATTGTATACGTGTCTATGGCATCCCAAGATTACATGATATATGTTAGAATACATGCATAATACAATATAAGTTAGTTAAGTTATGATTTGTATAGATTTGTTACAAATTTCACATAGCTACAACAAGCAAAAATATCCAATATTGTTTTACCCATAACTTCTTCGTTTTAAATCCGTTTTGAGTGATTCAAGTTGCTATGGTTTCATAATGAACTGAAATTTATGAAACTAAACAGAAAAAGTATAGGTTTATAGTCATAAATACAGGTTAAAAGTCATTTTTGTAAAGGTAGTCATTTCAGTCGAAAGAATGACGTCTAGATGACCATTTTGGAAAACATACTTCCATTTTGAGTTTAACCATGATTTTTGGATATAGTTTCATGTTCATAAGAAAAATCATTTTCCCAGAAGAATAGCTTTTAAATCAAAGTTTATCATAGTTTTTAATTATCCAAACCAAAACAGCCCCCGTTTTTACTACGACGGCGTATATCCGATTTTAAGGTGTTCTTCGTGTTTTCAGGTTTTAAATCATTAAGTTAGCATATCATATAGATATAGAACATGTGTTTAGTTGATTTTAAAAGGTAATTTAGAAGGGTTAACTTTGTTTGCGAACAAGTTTAGAATTAACTAAACTATGTTCTAGTGATTACAAGTTTTAATCTTCGAATATGATAGTTATATATATATGAATCGAATGATGTTATGAACATCATTACTATCTCAAGTTTAGTAGGTAAACCTACTGGAAGTGACAAGAAATTATCTAGCTTCAAAGGATCCTTGGATGGCTTGAAAGTTCTTGAAGTAGAATCATGACAAAAAAACAAGTTCAAGTAAGATTTTTACTCGAATTAAGATAGTTTAAGTATTACCTTGATTTAGAAAGATAACCTACTATAAATAACAAGGATTTCTTGAGGTTGGATGATCACTTGAAATGGATTTGCAAGATTGAAAGTAAACTAGCAAACTTGAAAGGATTTTTGAAGTGTTCTTGAAGTGTTCTTCCTATGATGATTATAGCTTGATTCTTGAAGTAATTTTTGATGAAGATGATGATTAGTTTACTGGAAATTTCGTTCTTGAGAGTGTGTGTATGTTTAGAGAGAGTTAGAAAGAGAATTGGAAGTGAATGGAGTGGGTGGTGAGTGGTGAGTGGTGAGTGGGGTTAAAAGGAGCTCTTGTTTTGTTTCCTTGCTCATAATCATGCTAGTTGCCAAATGATGGTCCCACATGTGTTGGTGACTCACATGGGCTACTAAGAGCTGATCATTGGAGTGTATATACCAATAGTAAATACATCTAGAAGCTGTGTATTGTACGAGTACGAATACGGGTGCATACGAGTAGAATTGTTGATGAAAACGAATGAGAATGTAATTGTGAACAACTTTGATAAGTATGAGTGTTTTGATATGTGTCTTGAAGTCTTCCAAAAGTGTTTTAATACATCTTAATACACTACATGTATATACATTTTAACTGAGTCGTTAAGTCATCGTTAGTCGTTACATGTAAGTGTTGTTTTGAAACCTTTAAGGTAACGATCTTATTTAATGTAGTTAACCCATTGTTTATTATATTTAGTGAGATGTTAAATTATCATATTATCATTACAACGATATATATATATATATATATATATATATATATATATATATATATATATATATATATATATATATATATATATATATATATATATTAAAATGTCATTACAACGATAATCGTTATATATATAACTCGTTTCGAAACTCTTAAGTTAGTAGTCTTATTTTTACATATGTAGTTTATTGTTACTTACTTAAGGATATATTTAATTATCATTTTATCATGTTAAACATAGTATATTAATATCTTAATATGATACATATGTATTTAGTAATACGTTGTTACAACGATAATCGTTATATATATCGTTTCGAGTTTCTGAATTCACTAGTCTCATTTTTATGTATATAACTCATTGTTAATATACTTAGTGAGATATTTACTTATCATAATCTCATGTTAACTAAATATATATATATATATATATATATATATATATATATATATATATATATATATATATATATATATATATATATATATATATATATATATATCATCATCATGTAGTTGTTACAAGTTTTTAACTTTCGTGAATCGCCGGTCAACTTGGGTGGTCAATTGTCTACATGAAACCTATTTCAATTAATCAAGTCTTAACAAGTTTGATTTCTTAACATGTTGGAAACATTTAATCATATAAATATAAAATTCATTTAATATATAAACATGGAAAAGTTCGGGTCACTACAGTACCTGCCCGTTAAATTAATTTCGTCCCCAAATTTTAAGCAGTTGGAGGTGTTGACGCATCTTCTGAAAATAGGTATGAGTATTTCAGCTTCATCTGATCTTCATGCTCCCAGGTGAACTCGGGTCCTCCACGAGCATTCCATCAAACCTTAACGATCGGTATTTTGTTTTGCTTGAGTCTTTTAACCTCATGATCCATTATCTCGACGGGTTCTTCAACGAATTATAGTTTTTCGTTGATTTTGATTTCGTCTAAAGGAATAGTGAGATCTTCTTTGGCTAAGCATTTCTTGAAATTTGAGACGTGGAAGGTATTATGTACATTGGCGATTCGTTGAGGTAATTCAAGTCGGTAGGCTACTGGTCCGACACGATCTATAATCTTGAATGGTCCAATGTACCTTGGATTTTGTTTCCCCCGTTTACCAAATCGAACAACGCCTTTCCAAAGCGAAACCTTAAGCATGACCATCTCTCCAATTTCAAATTCTATATCTTTCCTTTTAAGGTCCGCGTAGCTCTTTTGTCGACTCTGAGCGGTTTTCAACCGTTGTTGAATTTGGATGATTTTCTCGGTAGTTTCTTGGATTATCTCTGGACCCGTAATCTATCTAGCCCCACCTCACTCCAACAAACTGGAGACATGCACTTTCTACCATAAAGAGCTTCGAACGGTGCCATTTCGATACTCGAGTGGTAACTGTTGTTGTAGGAAAATTCTGCTAACGGTAGATGTCGATCCCAACTGTTTCCAAAATCAATAACACATGCTCGTAGCATATCTTCAAGTGTCTGTATTGTCCTTTCACTCTGTCCATCAGTTTGTGGATGATAGGCAGTACTCATATCTAGACGAGTACCCAATGCTTGCTGTAATGTCTGCCAAAACCTTGAAACAAATCTGCCATCCCTATCAGAGATAATAGAGATTGGTATTCCATGTCTGGAGATGACTTCCTTCAAGTATAATCGTGCCAATTTTTCCATTTTATCATCTTCTCTCATTGGCAGAAAGTGTGCTGACTTGGTGAGACGATCGACTATTACCCAAATAGTATAATAACCACTTGCAGTCCTTGGCAATTTAGTAATGAAATCTATGGTAATGTTTTCCCATTTCCATTCCGAGATTTCTGGTTGTTGAAGTAGACCTGATGGTTTCTGATGTTCAGCTTTGACCTTAGAACACGTCAAACATTCTCCTACGTATTTAGCAATATCGGCTTTCATACCCGGCCACCAAAAGTGTTTCTTGAGATCTATGTACATCTTCCCCGCTCCGGGATGTATTGAGTATCCGATTTTATGTGCCTCCCTAAGTACCATTTCTCGCACATCTCCAAACTTTGGTACCCAAATTATTTCAGCCCTATATCGGTTTCTGTCTTCCAAAATATTAAGATGATTCTCCGATCCTTTGGGTATTTCATTCTTCAAATTCTCCTCTTTTAAAACTCCCTGTTGCGCCTCCTTTATTTGAGTAGTAAGGTTAGTATGAATAATTATATTCATAGCTTTTACTCGAATAGGTTCCCTGTCCTTTCTGCTCAAGGCGTCGGCTACCACATTTGCCTTTCCCGGGTGGTAACGAATCTCAAAGTCGTAATCATTCAACAATTCAATCCACTTACGCTGCCTCATGTTCAGTTGTTTCTGATCAAATATATGTTGGAGACTTTTGTGGTCGGTATATATAATACTTTTGACCCCATATAAGTAGTGCCTCCAGTTCTTTAATGCAAAAACAACAGCACCCAATTCCAAATCGTGAGTCGTATAATTTTTCTCGTGAATCTTCAATTGTCTGGACGCATAAGCAATTACTTTTGTTCGTTGCATTAATACACAACCGAGACCTTGCTTTGATGCGTCATAATAAATAACAAAATCATCATTCCCTTCAGGCAATGACAATATAGGTGCCGTAGTTAACTTTTTCTTCAACAATTGAAACGCTTTCTCCTGCTCATCCTTCCATTCAAATTTCTTCCTTTTATGTGTTAATGCAGTCAAGGGTTTTGCTATTTTGGAAAAATCTTGGATGAATCTTCTGTAGTAACCAGCCAAACCTAAAAATTGGTATATATGCTTCGGAGTTTTCGGGGTTTCCCAGTTTTCAACGGTTTCAATCTTTGCCGGATCAACCTGAATACCTTCTTTGTTCACTATGTGACCGAGGAATTGAACTTCTTCCAACCAAAATGCACACTTTTAAAACTTAGCGTCCAGTTTTTACTTCCTCAAAAATTCTAGCACTTTTCTCAAATGTTCTTCGTGCTCTTGATCATTCCTTGAGTAAATAAGTATGTCATCAATGAAAACAATGACAAAATTGTCAAGATATGGTCCACACACTCGATTCATGAGGTCCATGAACACAGCTGGTACATTAGTTAATCCAAACGGCATAACCTTAAACTCATAATGACCGTAACGCGTTCTGAAAGCAGTCTTCAGAATATCATCCTCCTTCACTCGCATTTGATGATACCCAGAACGTTAATCAATCTTCGAATAAACTGACAAGCCTTGTTGTTGATCAAATAAGTCGTCGATTCTCGGTAGTGGGTAACGGTTCTTGATGGTAAGTTTGTTCAACTCTCGATAGTCGATACATACACTGAATGTACCATCCTTCTTTTTGACAAACAAAACAGGAGCTCCCTGTAGTGACCCGAACTTTTCCATGTTTATATATAATAAATGAAATTGTTATTTACATGATTAAGTGTTTCCAACATGTTAAGCAATCAAACATGTTAAGAATTGATTAATTGAAATAGGTTATATATAGACAATTGACCACCCAAGTTGATCGGTGATTCACGAACGTTAAAACTTTTAAAAAATTTATGATGATATATGAAACGACCCAACCCGTATTAAAACCGGCCCATAAAATTTTTCCTTTTAATACGCTTTAAATAACACTTTAGGTCCCAATTGTGTTTCCATAAACATCTTTAATACAATAGAAGGTTTAATAAACCTTAAAACATTTAATACATTGATTAATTATCTAAACGGACATACACGACCCGACTAGTTTAGTTTCCAACCAAAACCGAGCATGGTGATTTGGGACTACGCTACCCAAATCCTAATCGAATACAAAAGCAAGATCTTCTTAGCAACCTAGCCAAGATCTCTAATCCCCAAGCTTACCCGACCCGCCAAGCATGCGAAACTATAAAAATATCAACAACGAGAGGGTAAGCTAACGCTTAGTGAATGATAATATACTACATACATATATATGTATAAAATGGACACGCCACACAATTATCAAATACCGCATACCGAAGCATCCATGTATAAGGCAACTACACTAAGCATACCGTACGATCTCTAAGCAACAAGCTAAAGATATCAACCAAGTATAAGTTCACCAACGACGATGTGAACAACGCCAATAAGCTACACCCGGAGGGTTAGCTACAACACAACATTACATCAATATATATAACAATATAAAAATGACCAAGGTTAACCGTTTAACCCAATACCGAGAACCAAGTACCACAATGAAGATTGGCTGAACTACACGAGCCCTAGTAATCCGAACCCACACGAGATTACTATCTTCGCAACATCTAGGTTGGCCGAACTACACGAGGCTTAGTAATCCGAAACCACACGAGGTTACTACCTCAATAAGATGACCGAACTACACGAGTCATCGTGAATCCGAACTACACGCGATTCACTTCTCAACATCAAAACCCACAGTCACGGGATTATAAAATCCACCACATCGGGGTCATCCACTTCATAGCAATATCAACCCTTCGCCATTGGGGTTATAACATCCAAATCACAACCACGTGTGATAACGTACACACAAGCGTGTACCTCACCAAAGGTGGTCAACCAAAACGCACAACCGTGCCAATTGGACACATACAAAAGTCCATCAAATCCACCTATATGTGAAGTGAACTCTAATAGTCGAGAATCACTTCACCCGACCCGCACCCATCCTACACATACATATGCATATAGGATATTAACACTCACCTTATCGCCTTGAAGAAATGCTTCCAAGTAATCCGTAACTCATCAATGGAAAGTACCTAATCCATTATCACAAATTCAACAACACATTTAGATTGGATCTACAACCAACCCAATTCGACACTTAGTGCAATTTCGACCCAAATGCACTTCCAAGGACAAACCGCGCCCAAACTACCCAATAATCACTAACACAAGTGATAATGGTCCTAAAATGCCAATTAAACTCGAACACAAGTGTGAAACACTTATCGTACTCAAAATCGTCCATAAACCCTAATTTTTACCCATAAAGTCAAAATCTCACCAATTACAAGTTTTGACCCCAAAACATATTTAACTCGGTTTTATACTTTAACTTAATCCATTTTAAGTTTACAAACCTCATCGATTCGACATTCGGGTCATAATCCTCAACAAACCCTAATTTTGACTCTAGTCAAAATTAGTCAACCACGAAAACCCTAAAAGTCTCCAAAACACCAATAATCACTAATGCTAGTGATTGTACACCATTTACAAGTCTTAAACATGGTTAAATCATTAACCAACCCAAAACCTACCTTTAACAACAATAAACCCGAATATTGGTGTTAATCTCCAATTAACAACTAAATGAGTTTCACCTATGAATCATACAATCAAAAGCCCCAAATTTGAATGATGAACACAAAAATGAAATTCGGAGTTAGAGCTTACCACTAGTATCACCGTGTAGCCAAGAACGAGGAGAACAACCTAGTCAACTACGCCAAAGATCAAATCCCACTTCTTCCTTTCCAAAAATCCCTTTGAAATCAAATGGGTGTTTGAGTTTCTTGGGAGAAAATGAAAGAAAAAGGAAAAGAAAATAAGAATTGAAATGAATGGATGAGGTTAAATCCTCAAATCTGGCTCAAATGTGAAATGACCAATTTGCCCCTGAACCTTATTTAAAATTACAAGAATCTGGTACCAGTTTGCCCGTATTGCCGCGCCGCGGCCTTAAATGTCGCGCCGCGACATTAGCCTAGTTCTGGGATCATTTTTTGTCCTACTTCTGATCTCAATTTCACTCCATTGCCGCGCCGCGGCCTCCTTTGTCGCGCCGCGACACAAAGCACGATCTGAGTAATTTTCTCCTCACACAAGACTTAACACTAGAAAATGTCCCGAACCCTTCATACGCCTATCGTACATACCCAATACACCTATAAATCATATACGGGGAAAACGGGGTGTTACAACTCTCTCCCACTTAGACTCGATCACGTCCTCGTGATCCTCGTCACTTAACCAAACGGACCACACTTCGCTGTCCTCAAACATAAGTCCCAACCGACTTTCCTAAGCAATTCTTCCCACTGAATTACCTTTGACAACTAAATCGTCACCCGCGATTTATCAAATCCACAATCCGAGCACTAAAACTTGCTCAATCCCTCACATCGAGAAATTCAACCAATCTCGTACCAAGATATCGATCCCTTAGCGGACCCTTACCGAGTACAATGCTAAAAGCAACCAGTCTAAACCTATGGTCAACAACCCGAAACGATGAAGACCGAACCAAAACGAATCCTTACGGATAACACCAATCACTAACCATCCCTTGTAGTGCGCAATATGACCAATACGCAACTACCGTAACATCATAACAAAAGGTTAAGACCGATAACGCCCAAAACGACTATGGTAACGTTAATCCCAAGGTGTACAAAATCGACTATTGTCACACCCGTAACAACATGTGAGCGAAACACGGCTATCGCATCACTAATCAGACAACATGGTCCTCACGACCCCACCATCGGCGTATAAAACAACCGATAGTTCACACAACATGGTCCTTACGACCCCACCATTGGTGTATCAAACAACCAATAGATCAAACATCATGGTCCTTACGACCCCACCATTGGTGTATCAAACAACCAATAGATCAAACATCATGGTCCTTACGACCCCACCATCGGTGTATAAAACAACCGACAGATCACACAACAAGAAGGCTGGCCGAAAACACACGCGCCTTAGTGAATCCAAACTACACGCGACTCACTACCTTCACCACAACAACAATCGGGATTGTCCGAACTACACGCGCCTTAGTGAATCCGAACTACACGAGAGTCACTATCCCGGAGGAATGACCGAACTACACGAGTCATTTGTGAATCCGAACTACACGAGACTCACTCCTCAATACAATGACCAAAACCACACGAGTCATTTGTGAATCCGAACTACACGCGACTCACTTCCACAATAAGATGACCGAAACCACACGCGTCATCGTGAATCCGAAACCACATGCGATCCACTACCATGATGAAGTCAGCGGACCTGAAGATCATGCTTCACCAATCTCAACACCGGATGAAGTCAGCGGACCCCGTCAACGGTCATGCTTCACCGATATAACACCTCGCTCATGATGAAGTCAGCGGACCCCGAAGGTCATGCTCCACCAATCGCATACTCCCATGATGAAGTCAGCGAACCCTAAAGGTCATGCTTCATCAATCACCAATACCATGATGAAGTCAGCGTACTCTGAAAGTCATGCTTCATCAATCAACGCCCTTTTGGCCTCGAACGACGAGTAGCGTAACATCGCGCTCTGCTACGCCATAGTGAATCCTAACGGATACCACTAACCATTCACACACTCGAGCCAAAACCACCTATATTAAACATAGGCACAAAACAATAATTCTCTAGAAGAGAATCCGATATACACCTCCCTTAACCGAAGGATTTCACCTTGCTCACCAAACACGTCCATTATCTCTCAACGAGATTTACCACATTACCACCTCGGTGATAATTCAAATCCAAACCATAAGTAAAATTTATACGAAATTATAATCTACCACAAATCGACCAAAACCAGGTCTCGACAACATTTTCCGGATCTACCAAAAGCATCATCCGAAATCTCACACTAAAACTTCCTCGTGCGGGAGTGTAACTCCCCCACTTAGAACTACGTTCCATCTCCACAACTCGTACAACCGTATAATGCTACCAAGGGTAGACTTTACAACAATTGGGTTCACACGACCAATCACCATATCTTGCTCCAACCTTGAGCATACGAAGGATTTTAACCAATCCTTAAACACTTTGAACGAAAAGTGTACCGCAACATACACAAACTATAATCTCGCAATCATCCAATTGCTTTAGCTTGTCAAATTCCACCTAGTCACTCATGTACCTAAGGGTTTCTCTTCGGCACCCTAAGTAAAATGTGACCGCAACACAATCGAAATCGAACACCACGCTAGTAGGTATAAAGAGGCACCTAATGTCACGTCATGTAGACTCCATTATCCACATACATCGTGATTCAAAACACTCGATCTTAAGGGTTCCAATCCACCCGTCGAACCTCATGGTTCATCAAATTCAACACACAAGCGAACACGCTCTTAACAATCGAACACCAAAACCCATTTCCATGACTTGGTAGAAACATTTCCCAAATACTAAGGAATGATTGGTTACGCCAAGTCTTACGCCCTTCGCCCAACAATCAAAACATCACCATAGGGTACTTCCATTAGGAACGTCACCCATAACAACAATATGCACAACACAAGGCATTTTACAACTCAAACACAAACGGCACTTAATAAATAATCAACGGACATATTTATTAAAACGAAACGTACCTTAACGTCTCCTTGCCGCACCCGTCCCCACTAACTTGGGACATTCCGACTTACGATGTCCTTCTTCTTGGCAATTGAAACACACCATACCATCACCCTTTGGTACCGAACATTCCCAAGACTTGTGACCCCTCATGCCACAATTGTAATATCTAGATGCACTAGAATCCGGTATACCCATCCGCGTATCACCCGTGCTCACACTCGGACCCTTAGTCCTGTTACTCGGAGCACCATACGAAACAACCCTTCTCTCACTTGAAGGTTCACCAATCTTTGATCGCGTATACGACTCGAAAACTCTAGCCACGACGAATAATTCCGCAAACAATTTCGCGTGACCCCGGCTAATCTTATTCTTTAAGTCATCATTCAAGGTTCGATAGAAATCTTGCATCAACAAATTATCATTCCCCAAATACTCCGAGCAAAAACGAGCCTTCGCCATAAAGGTCGTCTTGAGAGTATTCAAATCCATAGAACCCTGTTGCAAATTTCGCAACTCATTACGCATTTCCGACAAATCGGCTGAAGTCCGGAACTCCTCGAAGAATTCCTTCTTAAACCCGTCCCACGATAACACCATAAACGGTTCACCACCGACAAGATCAATCTTACCATCCAACCAATCCTTTGCCCTACCCCGCAACAAACTAGTAGCGAGTCTCGTCTTCTTCTCAGGAGGGCATTCAATAGTACGAAAACACCCTTCGACATCCGAGATCCAAGTTGTACTTACCAAAGGATCCGGTTTCCCGTCATACATCGGGGGTTTAGTCCTCATGAAGCTCTTAAGACAACGCTCCATTTCACTACTACCCCGAAATTCAGAATACTTCCTATCCATTTCTTCTCGAAACGCACTCATTTGCTCCGCAACGGCGGCCGCAACTCTAGTGTTATACTCAGCATTGTTCGTCTCGATCCCACTTCCCGTCACCATTCTAAGGAATGTAAAGCGATTAGATCACGAACGTATAAAGCACACACACAATACCGCCCCCATCTTGCTAAACACTCGTCATACATCACTTGTTAGACACGATTTGCACCCGTAATAAGGTTTGCCAGTCCTTATTACGCACACACGCCATTTCAACTCGTTAGTACAACGACCGCCTCGCTCGATGATATAAACAAACACAAACAAAATTCTACGCGATATGCACATACGCGAGAATTATTATCACAACATAATTAATATATTAATAATATCCGCATTACTAATATAAACGTTAGTCCACCTACAAACAAGGCACTAACTATAACCTATTCTGACCCGTAATCCTACAAGTCCCGCAACAAATAAGCACACACAAAAGTCTAAGTCTAGGCACCTATCTCATGTCACCTAAATCCCTTGGACCATGCTCTGATACCACTTGAAATGACCCAACCCGTATTAAAACCGGCCCATAAAATTTTTCCTTTTAATACGCTTTAAATAACACTTTAGGTCCCAATTGTGTTTCCATAAACATCTTTAATACAATAGAAGGTTTAATAAACCTTAAAACATTTAATACATTGATTAATTGTCCAAACGGACATACATGACCCGACTAGTTTAGTTTCCAACCAAAACCGAGCATGGTGATTTGGGACTACGCTACCCAAATCCTAATCGAATACAAAAGCAAGATCTTCTTAGCAACCTAGCCAAGATATCTAATCCCCAAGCTTACCTGAGCTGCCAAGCATGCGAACCTATAAAAATATCAACAACGAGAGGGTAAGCTAACGCTTAGTGAATGATAATATACTACATACATATATATGTATAAAATGGACACGCCACACAATTATCAAATACCGCATACCGAAGCATCCATGTATAAGGCAACTACACTAAGCATACCGTACGATCTCTAAGCAACAAGCTAAAGATATCAACCAAGTATAAGTTCAACAACGACGATGTGAACAACGCCAATAAGCTACACCCGTAGGGTTAGCTACAACACAACATTACATCAATATATATAACAATATAAAAACGACCAAGGTTAACCCTTTAACCCAATACCGAGAACCAAGTACCACAATGAAGATTGGCCGAACTACACGAGCCCTATTAATCCGAACCCACACGAGATTACAATCTTCGCAACATCGAGGTTGGCCGAACTACACGAGCCTTAGTAATCCGAAACCACACGAGATTACTACCTCAATAAGATGACCGAACTACACGAGTCATCGTGAATCCGAACTACACAGGATTCACTTCTCAACATCAAAACCGACGGTCACGGGATTATAAAATCCACCACATCGGGGTCATCCACTTCAAATCAATATCATCCTTTCGCCATTGGGGTTATAACATCCAAATCACAACCACGTGTGATAACGTACACACAAGCGTGGACCTCGCCAAAGGTGGTCAATCAAAACGCACAACCGTGCCAATTAGACACATACAAAAGTCCATCTAATCCACCTATATGTGAAGTGAGCTCTAATAGTCGAGAATCACTTCACCCGACCCGCACCCATCCTACACATACATATGCATATAGGATATTAACACTCACCTTGTCGCCTTGAAGAAATGCTTCCAAGTTATCCGCAACTCGTCAATGGAAAGTACCTAATCCATTATTCCAAATTCAACAACACACTTAGATTGGATCTACAACCAACCCAATTCGACACTTAGTGCAATTTCGACCCAAATGCACTTCCAAGGACAAACCGCGCCCAAACTACCCAATAATCACTAACACAAGTGATAATGGTCCTAATATGCCAATTAAACTCGAACACAAGTGTTAAACACTTATCGTACTCAAAATCGTCCATAAACCCTAATTTTGACCAATAAAGTCAAAATCTCACCAATTACAAGTTTTGACACCAAAACATATTTAACTCGATTTTATACTTCAACTTAATCCATTTTAAGTTTACAAACCTCATCGAATCGACATTCGGGTCATAATCCTCAACAAACCCTAATTTTGACTCTAGTCAAAATTAGTCAACCATGAAAACCCTAAAAGTCTCCAAAACACCAATAATCACTAATGCTAGTGATTGTACACCATTTACAAGTCTTAAACATGGTTAAATCATTAACCAACCCAAAACCCGCCTTTAACAACAATAAACTCGAATATTGGTGTTAATCTCCAATTAACAATTAAATGGGTTTCACCTATGAATCATAAAATCAAAAGCCCCAAATTTGAATGATGAACATGAAAATGAAATTCGGAGTTAGAGCTTACCACTAGTATCACTGTGTAGCTAAGAACGAGGAAAACAACCTAGTCAACTACGCCAAAGATCAAATCCCGCTTCTTCCTTTCCAAAAATCCCTTTGAAATCAAATGGGTGTTTGAGTTTCTTGGGAGAAAATGAAAGAAAAAGGAAAAGAAAATAAGAATTGATATGAATAGATGAGGTTAAATCCTCAAATCTGGCTCAACGTGAAATGACCAATTTGCCCCTGAACCTTATTTAAAATTACAAGAATCTAGTACCAGTTTTCCCGTATTGCCGCACCGCGGCCTTAAATGTCGCACCGCGACATTTGTCTAGTTCTGGGATCATTTTTTGTCCTAATTTTGATCTCAGTTTCAGTCCATTGCCGCGCCGCGGCCTCCTTTGTCGCGCCGTGACAAAAAGCACGATCTGAGTAATTTTCTCCTCACACAAGACTTAACACTAGAAAATGTCCCGAACCCTTCATACGCCTATCGTACATACCCAATACACCTATAAATCATATACGGGGAAAACAGGAAGTTACAATATATATGGATATATATATATATATATATATATATATATATATATATATATATATATATATATATATATATATATATATATATATATATATATATATATATATATATATATATATATATATATATATATATATATAGTTAACTTGATATTATGATAAGTAAGTATCTAATTAGGTATTTTAACAATGAGTTATATACATAAAATTGAGTTTATTGAATTAAGAAACTCGAAATGATATATATAACGATTATCGTTATAACAAAGTCTTACTAAATACATATGAATCATATTAAGATATTGATACACTATGTTTAATCATGATAAATGATAAGTAAACATGTCATTAAGTGTATTAACAATGAACTACATATGTAAAAACAAGACTACTAACTTAATGATTTCGAAACGAGACATATATGTAACGATTATCGTTGTAACAACATTTAACTGTATATATATCAAACTAAGATATAATAATATATCATAATATCATGATAATGTAATAATTTAACATCTCATTAGATATAATAAACATTGGGTTAACAACATTTAACATGATCGTTAACTTAAAGGTTTAAAAACAACACTTACATGTAACGACTAACGATGACTTAACGACTCAGTTAAAATGTATATACATGTAGTGTTTTAATATGTATTTATACACTTTTGAAAGACTTCAAGACACTTATCAAAATACTTCTACTTAACAAAAATGCTTACAATTACATCCTCGTTCAGTTTCATCAACAATTCTACTCGTATGCCCCCGTATTCGTACTCGTACAATACACAGCTTTTAGATGTATGTACTATTAGTATATACACTCCAATGATCAGCTCTTAGCAGCCCATGTGAGTCACCTAACACATGTGGGTACCATCATTTGGCAACTAGCATGAAATATCTCATAAAATTACAAAAATATTAGTAATCATTCATGACTTATTTACATGTAAACAAAATTACACATCCTTTATATCTATTCCATATACCAACGACCAAAAACACCTACAAACAATTTCATTCTTTAATTTTCTTCATCTAATTGATCTCTCTCAAGTTCTGTCTTCTAGTTCTAAGTGTTCTTCATAAATTCTATAAGTTCTAGTTTCATAAAATCAAGAATACTTCCAAGTTTGCTAGCTTACTTCAAATCTTGTAAAGTGATCATCCAACCTCAATAAATCTTTCTTATTTACAGTAAGATATCTTTCTAATACAAGGTAATACTTATATTCAAACTTTGATTCAATTTCTATAACTATAACAATCTTATTTCGAGTGGAAATCTTACTTGAACTTGTTTTTGTGTCATGATTCTACTTCAAGAACTTTCAAGCTATCCAAGATCCTTTGAAGCTAGATCACTTTTTGTCACTTTCAGTAGGTTTACCTACTAAACTTGAGGTAGTAATGATGTTCATAACATCATTCGATTCATACATATAAAACTATCTTATTCGAAGATTTGAACATGTAATCACTAGAACATAGTTTAGTTAATTTTAAACTTGTTCGCAAACAAAAGTTAATCCTTATAACTTGACTTTTAAAATCAACTAAACACATGTTCTATATCTATATGATATGCTAACTTAATGATTTAAAACCAGAAAACACGAAAAACACCGTAAAATCGGATATACGCCGTCGTAGTAACACCGCGGGCTGTTTTGGGTTAGTTAATTAAAAACTATGATAAACTTTAATTTAAAAGGTGTTCTTCTGGGAAAATGATTTTTCTTATGAACATGAAACTATATCCAAAAATCATGGTTAAACTCAAAGTGGAAATATGTTTTCCAAAATGGTCATCTAGACGTCGTTCTTTCGACTGAAATGACTACCTCTTACAAAAACAACTTGTAACTTATATTTCTGACTATAAACCTATACTTTTTCTATTTAGATTAATAAAATAGAGTTCAATATGAAACCATAGCAATTTGATTCACTCAAAACGAATTTAAAACGAAGAAGTTATGGGTAAAACAAGATTGGATATTTTTTTGATTGTTGTAGCTACGGGAAATATTGTAACAATTCTATACAAATCATATCCTAGCTAACTTATATTGTATTATACATGTATTCTAATATATTATGTAATCTTGGGATACCATAACCACGTATACAAATGTTTTGACATATCATATCGACCCATGTATATATATTATTTGGAACAACCATAGACACTCTATATACAGTAATGTTGGAGTTAGCTATACAGGGTTGAGGTTGATTCCAAAAATATATATACTTTGAGTTGTGATCTAGCTTGAGACGTGTATACACTGGGTCGTGGATTGATTCAAGATAATATATATCAATTTATTTCTGTACATCTAACTATGGACAACTAGTTGTAGGTTACTAACGAGGACAGCTGACTTAATAAACTTAAAACATCAAAATGTATTAAAAATGGTGTAAATATATTTTGAACATACTTTGATATATATATATATATATATATATATATATATATATATATATATATATATATATATATATATATATATATATATATGTATATATATATATATATATATATATATATATATATATATATATATATGTATATATTTTTTATAGGTTCGTGAATCGACCAGTGGCCAAGTCTTACTTCCCGACGAAGTAAAAATCTGTGAAAGTGAGTTATAGTCCCACTTTTAAAAATCTAATATTTTGGGATGAGAATACATGCAGTTTTATATATGTTTTACGAAATAGACACAAGTAAATGAAACTACATTATATGGGTGAATGATCGAAGCCGAATATGCCCCTTTTGCTTGGTAGCCTAAGAATTAGTAAACCGATCTACTAATTGACGCGAATTCTAAAGATAGATCTATTGGGCCTAACGAACCCCATCCAAAGTACCGGGTGCTTTAGTACTTCGATGTTGTTTATATCATGTCCGAAGGATTTCCCGGAATGATAGGGGATATTCTTATATGCATCTTGTTAATGTCGGTTACCAAGTGTTCACCATATGAATGATTTTTATCTCTATGTATGGGATGTATATTGAAATATGAAATCTTGTGGTCTATTATTATGATTTGATAATATATAGGTTAAACCTATAACTCACCAACATTTTTGTTGACGTTTTAAGCACGTTTATTCTCAGGTGATTATTAAGAGCTTCCGCTATTGCATACTAATATAAGGACAAGATTCGGAGTCCATGCTTGTATGATATTATGTAAAAAGTGCATTCAAGAAATTTATTTTTGATGTAATATATTCTTATTGTAAATCATTATGTAATGGTTGTGTGTAAATGGTATATTTTAGATTATCATTATTTGATAATCTACGTAATGCTTTTTAAACCTTTATAGATAAAATAAAGGTTATGGTTGTTTTAAAAATGAATGCAGTCTTTGTAAACGTCTCATATAGAGGTCAAAACCTCGCGATGAAATCAATTAATATGGAACGTTTATAATCAATATGAACGGGACATTTCAGTTGGCATCAGAGCTGGTATAATGCCGTCCATGTGGGGCGGGTTAGTCGTAAAGGAGGTTCTCACAGTGTTACCTGTGAGGAAGCGTTGGCTCTTACTCCTTGCGATCCCTTACGAGGGTTGGCCGTAGCCGAGAGGCAGGCCCTAAAATCAGTATCTGAGGTACACTCAGTGGTTACCAGGCGGTTAGCTGGGAAGGCACTGGGTGGGACAGTGGTTGTCCCCAACTGTATTAAAGTTGGTATCCGAGCGTTGGTCTTAGAGAACCAGAAAATTGCATTAATGTGTCTTACCGAGTTTGTTAGGATGCATTAGTGAGTCTGGACTTCGACCGTGTTTTTCTTCAAAAACAATTGCTTAACATTTTTTTGTTGGAAACTATATATTATTAACATATAAATATTATGTGATATATTAATCTCTTACTGTGTTTGATATTGTGTGATAGATGTCCACCACTAGTACAAATCCCATCGATTCACCTAATAATAATGAAGAGTCGAATATATTTTGGGAAGATTCACAAATTCCCGAAGAGGAACCGGAAGAAGAGGAACCGGAAGAAGAGGAACCGGAAGAGGAGGAACCGGAAGAAGAGGAACCGGAAGAGGAGGAACCGGAAGAGGAGGAACCAGAAGAAGAAGAGGTTTTGGAGGAAGAAATATTGATACCTATAGTAAATCGATTAAATAAAAGAAAATCTTCAACCAACGGACCAAAGTTAATAACGGTCAATGGTGTTTCCACCGAGGAAGCAAAATATTGGGAAGATTACCAATTTTCCGATGAATCGGGTCCCGATGAGGATTCCGATGATGTTATAGAAATTACCTCGACCCAATTTAATAAAGCGAAAGCAAAAAAATAAGGGAAAACGTATAAAAATAGAGAAACCCGATTCCAACCCCGATGAACTTTATATGTATCGGCAACATCCGTATTTCCTAAAATGTAACAATGACCCGGGAACCTCTAAACCACCAGGTTTTTCTAAACCATTGTAGAAAACGACAGCTCGTATTAGAGGAACACCATATATTCCTAGAAAATTAGGAAAACGAACCAAGTCTGAAGAAGAAGAAACCAGTGATTCAGATTAGAGGGTTGTAATCATGTTGTGTATTATATGTATTGTAGTGTGCTTGTACTTTTTTGTTATATGTAAAAATTGCTTGTATTATTTGTTAATTATCTTTTACGAATCTAATCTTTGTCTATTTTACAGTATAAAAACAAAATGGACGTTAAGGGTAGACAACCGAATATTTTAGAAGACCTACCACAGGATATGATTGAGGAAATCTTGTCTAGAGTCGGTCAGAATTCATCAGCACATTTAGTTATGGCGAAATTAACTTGTCAAACATTTGAAAGACTTTCCAGAAATGCCTTAGTTTATAAAAGGCTTTCCTTTGATAGGTGGGGTATATCACATTGGGGAGACCGTAAGTTACGTCGTATTTTCTTTAAAGCATTAAATGCAGGGAACCCAAATGCAATTTTACGCTACGGGTTAAGAACCTATTTTGACTCAACATATCCCAACATAGGATTTCGTGAATTAGAAAGAGCTTCTAACATGCAACATAAGGAAGCATGTTATGCTTACGGGTTAGTGATGTTCACTTCTTACAAAGTGAGAAAAAGAACATCGGAATGCAACTTTTAAATAAAACCTTCCCACAAGTGACGGATTCAGTAGTTGTGGTGAGAAACAAGGTTTTTTAGATTATTACGGGGCTGTTGGACATTACAAAACCCTCGTCCTTTTGACGGCATTACAACATGCTTCCTAGACAATGATCATAACGGTTATTTTCCACAAGACCAAGGATGGGAAGTCGTCTTAGTAAAACCAGAATGCATGACTTGTTTTTGGACTTATGAATTACGTGTCTTTATTTCCTTTACTGAACAACTTGCGTATTAACTAGATTCATCTTCAAAACTGTGCTGTATCATTGTGTACTATATTTCATGTTATATGTAATATAGCGAAGTTGTAAGTTTGAAGAATATTTGTATGTGATATATTATTATAATCAGTTTTTCATATGGAATTGTAGTAGTTGAATTGTATATTAGCTACTAAGTATGAACTTAACGGGTAGGTAGTACCCGAATTTAAATTATAAAACGCTAATATGAAGAAAAAGCTTTTATAAATGAGTTCATATTATGCTACGAAATACTATTGACTACTCTTAATATTCTGTATGATTAACTCGATTCAGTTGGCAATTTTGAACGAAATGGCACCGACTACTCGACACACCATGAATATGAGCGAAGAGGAATTTTGTACCTTTTTTACTGCAAACATAGCCGCAGTACAGGCTGCACTACATACCAACAATAACTCTGAATCTAGCAATGCAGCTAACAGCGCAAGAAATCGTGTAGGATGCTCCTACAAAGAATTCACTGCCTGCAAACCTTTGGAATTTGATGGAATCGAAGGACCAATTAGATTGAAACGGTGGACCGAGAAAGTCAAATCGGTGTTTGCCATAAGTAAGTGTACTGAAGAGGACAAAGTTAAGTACGCTACGCATACCTTCACAGGTACTGCGTTAACGTGGTGGAACACCTATCTTGAACAGGTAGGACAAAATGCTGCTTACGCACTACCGTGGTCGGCATTCAAGCAATTGATGAACGAGCAGTACCGTTCAAGAAACGAAGTCAATAAACTCAAGGCAGAACTTAGAGAGTTACGAACACAAGGGTTCGATGTTACCACATATGAATGACGATTCACAGAGTTATGCCTATTGTGTCCGGGAGCATTCGAAGATGAAGAAGAGAAGATCAACGCGTTTGTAAAAGGGTTACCAGTAAGGATTCAAGAAGATGTGAGTTCACACGAGCCCGCTTCTATACAGAAGGCAAGTCGAATGGCTCATAAACTCATAAATCAGATTGAGGGAAGAATTAAAGAGCAGGCGGCCGAAGAAGCCAACACGAAACAACTCAAGAGGAAGTGGGAGGAAAACGGTGACAAGAGTCACCAGTACAACAACAACAACAATTACAACCACAATCGCAACAACTATCCCAACAACCGCAACAACAATCGCAACAATAACTGCAATCCTAACAATAACTACAACAAACATCCAAACAACAACAACTACACCAACCATTTCAACAACAATAACAATCCCAACAACAACCTCAATAACAACAATGGCAACAAAAACCAAAAACAGCCATGTCATAGGTGTGAAGAAAATTATCAGGGGTTTTGCACGACATTTTCTAACAGGTGTAAAAGAAATGGTCATAGAGCGACAAAGTGTGAGGTCTATGGACCAAAGTTTAACAGAACTAAAGGAACAAATAATGTCAGAACAGTAATGCCGAAACGAATAGTGTCGGAGCAAGTAATACCAACCCTGTTTGTTATAAATGTAGAAAACCGGGCCACATTATTAGAAATTGCTCGAATCAGGGGAATACTAATGGGCAGGAGCGTGGAAGAGTTTTCAATATTAATGCGGCAGAAGCACAGGAAGACCCGGAGCTTGTTACGGGTACGTTTCTTATTGACGATAAATCTGCTTATGTTTTATTTGATTCGGGTGTGGATAGAAGCTATATGAGTAGAGAATTTTGTGCTAAATTAAGTTGCCGATTGACGCCTTTGGATAATAAATTTTTACTCGAATTAGCAAACGGTAAATTAATTTCAGCAGATAATATATGTCGGGAGAGAGAAATTAAACTGGGGGACGAAACGTTTAAAATTGATTTAAAACCAGTCGAGTTAGGAAGTTTTGATGTAATAATTGGCATGGACTGGTTGAAAAAGGTGAGAGCAGAGGTCGTTTGTTACAAAAATGCGATTCGCATTATGCGTGAAAAAGGAAAACCTTTAATGGTGTACAGAGAAAAGAACAACGCAAAATTAAATCTTATTAGTAGTTTGAAGGCGCAAAAACTAATAGGAAAAGGTTGTTACGTCATTCTAGCACACATCGAGGAAGTTAAACCTGAAGAAAAGAACATCAGTGATGTTCCCATCGCAAAAGAATTTCCCGATGTATTTCCGAAAGAATTATCGGGATTACCCCCACATCGATCCGTTGAATTTCAAATAGACCTTGTACCAGGAGCTGCACCAATAGCTCGTGCTCCATACAGACTCGCACCCAGCGAAACGAAAGAATTACAAAGTCAGTTACAGGAACTTTTAGAGCGTGGTTTCATTCGACCAAGCACATCACCATGGGGAGCTCCTATTTTGTTTGTCAAGAAGAAAGATGGTACATTTAGGTTGTGTATCGACTACCGAGAGTTGAACAAACTTACCATCAAAAACCGCTACCCACTACCGAGAATCGACGACTTATTTGATCAACTACAAGGCTTGTCTGTTTATTCGAAGATCGATTTACATTCTGGATATCATCAAATGCGGGTGAAGGAGGATGATATTACAAAGACTGCTTTTAGGACACGTTACGGTCATTACGAGTTTATGGTTATGCCGTTTGGATTGACTAACACACTAGATGTGTTCATGGACCTCATGAACCGAGTGTGTGGGCCATATCTTGATAAGTTTGTCATTGTCTTCATCGATGACATACTTATTTACTCGAAGAATGATCAAGAGCACGAAGAACATTTGAGAAAAGTGCTAGAGTTGCTGAGAAAAGAAAAACTGTACGCTAAGCTTTCAAAGTGTGCATTTTGGTTGGAAGAAGTTCAATTCCTCGGTCATATAGTGAAGAAAGAAGGTATTCAGGTGGATCT
This sequence comes from Rutidosis leptorrhynchoides, assembly GCF_046630445.1. NCBI lineage: Eukaryota > Viridiplantae > Streptophyta > Magnoliopsida > Asterales > Asteraceae > Rutidosis > Rutidosis leptorrhynchoides. Next base: position 297,339,295 of record NC_092338.1, on the reverse strand, counting down.
AGCAAAGATTGAAACCGTTGAAAAATGGAAAACCCCAAAAACTCCGAAACACATACGCCAATTTTTAGGGCTAGCTGGTTATTACAGGAGATTCATCCAAGATTTTTCTAAAATAGCAAAACCCTTGACTGCATTAACGCATAAAGGGAAGAAATTTGAATGGAAGGATGAACAAGAGAAAGCGTTTCAGTTATTGAAGAAAAAGTTAACTACGGCACCTATATTGTCATTACCTGAAGGGAATGATGATTTTGTGATATATTGTGACGCCTCAAAGCAAGGTCTCGGTTGTGTATTAATGCAATGAACGAAAGTAATTGCTTATGCATCTAGACAATTGAAGATTCACGAACAGAATTATACGACGCATGATTTGGAATTAGGCGCGGTTGTTTTTGCATTAAAGACTTGGAGGCACTACTTATATGGGGTCAAAAGTATTATATATACCAACCATAAAAGTCTTCAACACATATTTAATCAGAAACAACTGAATATGAGGCAGCGTAGGTGGATTGAATTATTGAATGATTACGACTTTGAGATTCGTTACCACCCGGGGAAGGTAAATGTGGTAGCCGACGCCTTGAGCAGAAAGGACAGAGAACCCATTCGTGTAAAATCTATGAATATAATGATTCACACTAACCTTACTACTCAAATAAAGGAGGCGCAACAAGGAGTTTTAAAAGAGGGAAACTTAAAGGATGAAATACCCAAAGGATCGGAGAAGCATCTTAATATTCGGGAAGACGGAACCTGGTATAGTGCTGAAAGAATTTGGGTACCAAAATTTGGAGATATGAGAGAAATGGTACTTAGAGAAGCTCATAAAACCAGATACTCAATACATCCTGGAACGGAGAAGATGTACAAGGATCTCAAGAAACATTTTTGGTGGCCAGGTATGAAAGCCGATGTTGCTAAATACGTAGGAGAATGTTTGACGTATTCTAAGGTCAAAGCGGAGCATCAGAAACTATCAGGTCTACTTCAACAACCCAAAATCCCGGAATGGAAATGGGAAAACATTATCATGGATTTCATCACTAAATTGCCAAGGACTGCAAGTAGTTTTGATACTATTTGGGTAATAGTTGATCGTCTCACCAAATCAGCACACTTCCAGCCAATAAGAGAAGATGACAAGATGGAGAAGTTAGCACGACTGTATTTGAACGAAGTCGTCTCCAGACATAGAATACCAATCTCTATTATCTCTGATAGGGATGGCAGATTTATTTCAAGATTCTGGCAGACATTACAGCAAGCATTAGGAACTCGTCTAGACATGAGTACTGCCTATCATCCACAAACTAATGGGCAGAGTGAAAGGACGATACAGACGCTTGAAGACATGCTACGGGCATGTGTTATGGATTTCGAAAACAGTTGGGATCGACACCTTCCGTTAGCAGAATTTTCCTACAACAAAAGCTACCATTCAAGCATTGAGATGACGCCGTTTGAAGCACTTTATGGTAGAAAGTGCAGGTCTCCAATTTGTTGGAGTGAAGTGGGGGATAGACAGATTACGGGTCCGGAGATAATACTAGAAACAACCTAGAAGATCATCCAAATTCAACAACGGTTGAAAACCGCCCAAAGTCGACAAAAGAGCTACGCCGACATTAAAAGAAAGGATATAGAATTTGAAATTGGAGAGATGGTAATGCTTAAGGTTGCACCTTGGAAAGGCGTTGTTCGATTTGGTAAACGAGGGAAATTAAATTCAAGGTATATTGGACCATTCAAGATTATTGATCGTGTCGGACCAGTAGCTTACCGACTTGAGTTACCTCAACAACTCGCGGCTGTACATAACACTTTCCACGTCTCGAATTTGAAGAAATGTTTTTCTAAAGAAGATCTCACTATTCCATTAGACGAAATCCAAATCAATGAAAAACTTCAATTCATCGAAGAACCCGTCGAAATAATGGATCGTAAGGTTAAAAGACTTAAACAAAACAAGATACCAATTGTTAAGGTTCGATGGAATGCTCTTAGAGGACCCGAGTTCACCTGGGAATGAATAGATCAGATGAAGAAGAAATACCCGCACTTATTTCCAGAAGATACGTCAACACCTCCAACTGCTTAAAATTGCGGGACGAAATTTATTTAACGGGTAGGTACTGTAGTGACCCAAAATTTTCCATGTTTATATATATTAAATGAAATTGTTATTTACATGATTAAGTGTTTCCATCATGTTAAGCAATCAAACTTGTTAAGAATTGATTAATTGAAATAGGTTTCATATAGACAATTGACCACCCAAGTTGACCGGTGATTCACGAACGTTAAAACTTGTAAAAACTTTATGATGATATATATATGGATATATATATAGTTAACTTGATATTATGATAAGTAAGTATCTCATTAGGTATTTTAACAAGGAGTTATATACATAAAATTGAGTTTATTGAATTAAGAAACTAAAAACGATATATATAACGATTATCGTTATAACAACGTCTTACTAAATACATATGAATCATATTAAGATATTGATACACTATGTTTAATAATGATAAATGATAAGTAAACATGTCATTAAGTGTATTAACAATGAAGTACATATGTAAAAACAAGACTACTAACTTAATGATTTCGAAACGAGACATATATGTAACGATTATCGTTGTAACAACATTTAACTGTATATATATCATACTAAGATATATTAATATATCATAATATCATGATAATGTAATAATTTAACATCTCATTAGATATAATAAACATTGGGTTAACAACATTTAACATGATCGTTAACTTAAAGGTTTCAAAACAACACTTATATGTAACGACTAACGATGACTTAACGACTCAGTTAAAATGTATATACATGTAGTGTTTTAATATGTATTTATACACTTTTGAAAGACTTCAATACACTTATCAAAATACTTCTACTTAACAAAAATGCTTACAATTACATCCTCGTTCAGTTTCATCAACAATTCTACTCGTATGCACCCGTATTCATACTCGTACAATACACAGCTTTTAGATGTATGTACTATTGGTATATACACTCCAACGATCAGCTCTTAGCAGCCCATGTGAGTCACCTAACACATGTGGGAACCATCATTTGGCAACTAGCATGAAATATCTCATAAAATTACAAAAATATTAGTAATCATTCATGACTTATTTACATGTAAACAAAATTACACATCCTTTATATCTAATCCATATACCAACGACCAAAAACACCTACAAATACTTTCATTCTTCAATTTTCTTCATCTAATTAATCTCTCTCAGGTTCTATCTTCAAGTTCTAAGTGTTCTTCATAAATTCTATAATTTCTAGTTTCATAAAATCGAGAATACTTCCAAGTTTGCTAGCTTACTTCCAATCTTGTAAAGTGATCATCCAACCTCAAGAAATCTTTCTTATTTATAGTAAGATATATTTCTAATACAAGGTAATACTCATATTCAAACTTTGATTCAATTTCTATAACTATAACAATCTTATTTCGAGTCGAAATCTTACTTGAACTTGTTTTTGTGTCATGATTCTACTTCAAGAACTTTCAAGCTATCCAAGATCTTTTGAAGCTAGATCATTTCTTGAGGTAGTAATGATGTTCATAACATCATTCAATTCATACATATAAAACTATCTTATTCGAAGATTTGAACATGTAATCACTAGAACATAGTTTAGTTAATTCTAAACTTGTTCGCAAACAAAAGTTAATCCTTCTAACTTGACTTTTAAAATCAACTAAACACATATTCTATATCTATATGATATGCTAACTTAATGATTTAAAACCGGAAAACACGAAAAACACCGTAAAACCAGATATACGCCGCCGTAGTAACACCACGGGCTGTTTTGGGTTAGTTAATTAAAAACTGTGATAAACTTTTATTTAAAAGTTGTTCTTCTGGAAAAATGATTTTTCTTATGAACATGAAACTATATCCAAAAATCATGGTTAAACTCAAAGTGGAAGTATGTTTTCCAAAATGGTCATCTAGACGTCGTTCTTTCGACTGAAATGACTACCTCTTACAAAAACAACTTGTAACTTATATTTCCGACTATAAACCTATAATTTTTCTGTTTATATTAATTAAATAGAGTTCAATATGAAACCATAGCAATTTGATTCACTCAAAACGGATTTAAAACGAAGAAGTTATGGGTAAAACAAGATTGAATATTTTTTTGATTGTTGTAGCTACGGGAAATATTGTAACAATTCTATACAAATCATATCCTAGATAACTTATATTGTATTATACATGTATTCTAATATATTATGTAATCTTGGGATACCATAGACACGTATGCAAATGTTTTGACATATCATATCGACCCATGTATATATATTATTTGGAACAACCATAGACACTCTATATGAAGTAATGTTGGAGTTAGCTATACAGGGTTGAGGTTGATTCCAAAAATATATATACTTTGAGTTGTGATCTAGCCTGAGACGTGTATACACTGGGTCGTGGATTGATTCAAGATAATATATATATATCAATTTATTTCTGTACATCTAACTATGGACAACTAGTTGTAGGTTACTAACGAGGACAGCTGACTTAATAAACATAAAACATCAAAATGTATTAAAAATGTTGTAAATATATTTTGAACATACTTTGATATATATATGTATATATTTGCTATAGGTTCGTGAATCGACCAGTGACCAAGTCTTACTTCCCGACGATGTAAAAATCTGTGAAAGTGAGTTATAGTCCCCTTTTAAAAATCTAATATTTTGGGATGAGAATACATGCAGTTTTATAAATGTTTTACGAAATAGACACATGTAAATGAAACTACATTATATGGGTGAATGATCGAAGCCGAATATGCCCCTTTTGCTTGGTAGCCTAAGAATTAGTAAACCGATCTACTAATTGACGCGAATCCTAAAGATAGATCTATTGGGCCTAATGAACCCCATCTAAAGTACCGGATGCTTTAGTACTTCGATGTTGTTTATATCATGTCCGAAGGATTTCCCGGAATGATAGGGGATATTCTTATATGCATCTTGTTAATGTTGGTTACCAGGTGTTCACCATATGAATGATTTTTATCTCTATGTATGGGATGTATATTGAAATATGAAATCTTGTGGTCTATTATTATGATTTGATAATATATAGGTTAAACCTATAACTCACCAACATTTTTGTTGACGTTTTAAGCATGTTTATTCTCAGGTGATTATTAAGAGCTTCCGCTGTTGCATACTAATATAAGGATAAGATTTGGAGTCCATGCTTGTATGTATTATGTAAAAACTGCATTCAAGAAATTTATTTTTGATGTAATATATTCTTATTGTAAACCATTATGTAATGGTCATGTGTAAACGGTATATTTTAGACTATCATTATTTGATATTCTACGTAATGCTTTTTAAACCTTTATAGATAAAATAAAGGTTATGGTTGTTTTAAAAATGAATGCACTCTTTGAAAAACGTCTCATATAGAGGTCAAAATCTCGTGACGAAATCAATTAATATGGAACGTTTATAATCAATATAAACGGGACATTTCACTCCCCACGGTGATGTGCTTGGTCGAATGAAACCACGTTCTAAAAGTTCTTGTAATTAGCTCTCAAGTTCCTTCATTTCGCTGGGTGCGAGTCTGTATGGAGCACGAGCTATTGGTGCAGCTCCCGGTATAAGGTCTATTTGAAATTCAACGGATCGGTGTGGAGGTAGTCCCGGTAATTCTTTCGAAAATACATCGGAAAATTCTTTTGCGACGGGAACATCATTGATGTTCTTTTCTTCGGAATTAACTTTCTCGACGCGTTCTAGCACAGCATAGCAACCTTTTCTTATTAGTTTTTACGCCTTCAGGTTACTAATAAGTTTTAACTTCGCCTTGCTCTTTTCTCCGTACACCATTAAGGGGTTTCCTTTTTCTTGTACAATGCGAATTGCATTTTTGTAACAAACAATCTCTGATTTCACTTCTTTCAACCAGTCCATACCGATTATCACAAAACTCCCTAACTCTACTCGTATCAAATAAATTTTAAACGTTTCGCTAACCAGTTTAATTTCTCGATTCATATATTATCTGCTGAAATTAATTTAACGTTTACTAATTTTAGTAGAAATTTATTATTCAAAGGCGTCAATGGACCACTTAATTTAGCACAAAAATCTCTACTCATATAGCTTCTATCTACACCCGAATCAAATAAAACATAAGCAGGTTTTTCATCGATAAGAAACGTACCCATAACAAGCTCCGGGTCTTCCTGCGCTTCTTCCGCATTAATGTTAAAAACTCTCCCACGGCTTTGCCCATTATTATTTCCCTGGTTTGAGCACGTAGTTTTGAAGTGGCCCTTCTTCCCGCATCCGAAACAAACAATGTGGGCGTTATTTGTTCCTCCAGTCGTTGGTCCGAAAGTTTCACACTTCGTCGCACAATGACCCGGTCTTTTACATTTGGTATATACAACCTTACAGAATTTATCCGGATGATATCCATCACACCTATAGCATGGAGTTTTCTGATTGTTGTCGCCATTGTTGTTATTGAGATTGTTGTTGGGATTGTTGTTGTTGTTGCTATTGTTGTTGGGACGGTTATTGTAGTTGTTGTTGGGACGTTTGTTGTAGTTGTTGTTCGGATTGCGATTATTGTTGTTGCGATTGATGTTGCGGTTGTTGGTTTAGTTATTGCGATTGTGGTTGTGATTGTTGTTGTTGTTGTTGTATTGGTGACTCTTGTCACTGGTTTCGTCCCACTTTCTCTTGACTTGTTTCATGTTAGCCTCTTCGGCCGCCTGCTCTTTAATCTTTCCTTCAATCTGGTTCACTAGTTTGTGACCCATTCGACTTGCCTTTTGTATGGAGACGGGCTCGTGTGAAATCACAACTTCTTGAATCTTTCCGGTAACCCTTTTACAAATGCATCGATCTTCTCTTCTTCGTCTTTGAACGCTCTGGGACACAATAGGCACAACTCTATGAATCGTCGTTGGTACATGGTGATATCAAAACCTTGATTTCGTAATCCTCTAAGCTCTACCTTGAGCTTATTGACCTCGTTTCTGGGACGATACTGCTCGTTCATCAAGTGCTTGAATGCTGACCATGGTAGTGCGTAAGCAGCATCTTGTCCCATCCGCTCGAGGTAGGTATTCCACCATGTTAACGCAGTACCTGTGAAGGTATGCGTAGCGTACTTTACTTTTTCTTCTTCAGTACATTTACTTATGGCAAACACCGATTCAACCTTCTCGGTCCACCGTTTCAATCCGATTGGACCCTCGGTTCCATCAAATTCCAAAGGTTTGCAGGCAGTGAATTCTTTGTAGGAGCATCCTACACGATTTCTAGTGGCGTTAGATCCATTGCTAGTTTCAGAGTTATTATTGTTATTTCGCATTGCAGCCTGCACTGCGGCTACGTTTGCAGCAAGGAAAACACGGAAGTCTTCCTCGGTCATATTCAGAGTATTTCGAGTAGTCGGTGCCATTTCCTTCAAAAATAACCAAATGAATCAAGTTAATCATACAAAATATTAAGAGTAGTTAATAGTATTTCGTAGCATGATATGAACTCATTTATAAAAGCTTTTTCTTCATATTAGCGTTTTATAATTTATAATTTGGGTAATACCTACCCTTTAAGTTCATACTTAGTAGCTAATATACAATTTAACTACTACAATTCTATATGAGAAACTGATTACAATAATATTTCACATTCAATATTTTTCAAACTTACAATTCCGCTATTTTACATATAACATGAAATATAGCACACAATAACTTGATACAAGACAGGTTTGAAATTAACTCTAGTTAATACGCAAGTCGTTCAGCAAAGGCAATAAAGACACGTAATTCATACATCCAGAAACAAGACATGCATTCTGGTTTTATTAATACTATCTCCCATCCTTGGTCTTGTGGAACGTAACCGTTGTGGTCGTTGACAAGACATCATGTAGTAATGTTTTCAAAAGGACGGGGGTTACGTAATGCCCAACAGCCCTGTAATAATCTAAAAACCTTATTTCTCACCTCAACTACCGAATCCGTCACTTGTGGGAATGTTTTATTTAAAAGTTGCAACCCAATGTTCTTTTTCTCAATTTGGTGAGAAGCGAACATCACTAACCCGTAAGCATAACATGCTTCTTTATGTTGTATGTCAGAAGTTCTTTCTAAAAACTGGAGTCCTATGTTGGGATATGTTGAGTCAAAATAGGTTCTTAACCCGTAGTGTAAAATTGCATCTGGGTTTCCCGCACTAAATGCCTTAAAGAAAACTCGGTGTAACTTAAAGTCTCCCCAATGTGATATACCCCATCTTTCAAAGGAAAGCCTTTTATAAAATAAGGCATGCCTGGAATGTCTTTCAAACATTCGACAAACTAATTTCACCGAAAATAATTGTGCCGATGAATTTTGCCCGACACTAGACAAGATTTCATCGATCATATCCCCTGGTAGGTCTTCTACAATTTTTGGTTGTCTATCCTTAACGTCCATTTTTGTTTTTATACTGTAAAATAAACAAGGATTAGATTCGTAAAAGATAATTAACAAATACAAGCAATTTTTAGATATATCTTAAAAGTACAAGCACACTACAATACATATATTACACAGCATGATTACAACTCTTTATTCCGACTCACTCGCTTCTTCTTCTTCGAACTTGGTTCGTTTGGCTAATTTCCTAGGGATACATGGTGATCCTCTAATACGAGCTGTCATTTTCACAAACAGTTTAGAAAAACCTGGGGGCTTAGATGTTCCCGGATCATTGTTAAGATTTAAGAAATACGGGCGTTTACGATACACATAAAGTTCATCGGGGTCGGAATCAGGTTTCTCTTGTTTGATGCCCTTTCCCTTATTATTCTCTTTTGCCTTATTAAATTGAGTTGGGGTAATTTCTATAACATCATCGGAATCCTCGTCGGGATCCGATTCATCAGAAAATTGGTAATTTTCCCAATATTTTGCTTCCTTGGCGGAAACACCATTGAACATTTTAAACTTTGGTCCATTGATTGAGGATATTCTTTTATTTAATCGTTTTACTGTAGGTATTAATATTTCTTCCTCTGGAACCTCTTCTTCTTTCGGTTCCTCTTCTTCCGGTTCCTCCTCTTCCGGTTCCTCTTCGGGAACTTGTGAATCTTCCCAAAATATATTCGACTCTTCATTATTGTTAGGGGAGTCGATGGGATTTGTACTAGAGGTAGACATCTATCACACGATATCAAACACGTTAAGAGATTAATGTATCACATAATATTTACATGTTAATAATATGTAGTTTCCAACAAAAAGTGTTAAGCAATCGTTTTTAAAGAAAACACGATCGAAGTTCAGACTCACTAATGCATCCTAACAAACTCAGTAAGACACACTAATGCAATTTTCTGGTTCTCTAAGACCAACGCTCGGATACCAACTGAATGTCCCGTTCATATTGATTATAAATGTTCCATATTAATTGATTTCGTTGCGAGGTTTTGACCTCTATATGAGACGTTTTTCAAAGACTGCATTCGATTTTAAAACAAACCATAACCTTTAAAATATTACGACGATTATCAAATAATGATAATCTAAAATATAGCATTTTCACATGACCATTACATAATGGTTTACAATAATATTACACAACAATATATGTTTTCGAATGCAGTTTTTAAACAATATTATACAAACATGCTGACTCTAACTCTTGTCCATAAATTAGCATGCAACATCGGAAGCTCTTAATAATCACCTGAGAATAAACATGCTTTCAACGTCAACAAAAATGTTGGTGAGTTATAGGTTTAACCTATATATTTATCAAATCGTAATAATAGACCACAAAATTTTCATTTCCATTTCTCAATAACATGCAATCTGCATAAAAATCATTCATATGATGAACACCTGGTAATCGGATATGATAAATCGAAGTACTAAAGCATCCGTAACTCGGATGAGGCTTGTTGGGCCAAATAGATCTATCTTTAGGATTCGCGTCAATTGGTGGCAATTATCATAAACACCAATTCTTAGGCTACCAAGCTAAAAAGGGGCATACTCGGTTTGATAATTCAACATAGAATTTAATTTCGATCACTTGTGTCTATTTTGTAAAACATTTATAAAACTGCATGTATTCTCATCCAAAAAAAAAATAGATTTTAAAAGTGGGACTATAACTCACTTTCACAGATTTCCTTCGTCGGAAAAACAACACTTGGCCACTGGTCGATTCACGAACCTATAACAAATATGTACATATATATATCAAAGTATGATCGAAATATATTCACAACATTTTTTATTATGTTTTAAACGATTTAAGTTTGTTAAGTTAGCAGTCCAACATTAGTAATCTACAACTAGTTGTCCACAGTTAGATGTACAGAAATAAAGTAATATATATTATCTTGAATCAATCCACGACCCAGTGTATACAAGTCTCAGGCTCGATCACAAGTAAAATTATATATATTATTTTGAAATCAACCTCAACCCTGTATAGCTAGCTCAAGCATTATTGCATATAGAATGTCTATGGTTGTTTCGAAATATATATATAGATGGGTCGATATGATATGTCAAAACATTGTATACGTGTCTATGGTATCCCAATATTACATGATATATGTTAGAATACATGTATAATACAATATAAATTAGTTACGTTATGATTTGTATAGATTTGTTACAAATTTCACGTAGCTACAACAAGCAAAATTATCCAATCTTGTTTTACCCATAACTTCTTCGTTTTAAATCCGTTTTGAGTGATTCAAGTTGCTATGGTTTCATAATGAACTAAAATTTATGAAACTGAACATAAAAATTATAGGTTTATAGTCGGAAATACAGGTTAGAATTCGTTTTTGTAAAGGTAGTCATTTCAGTCGAAAGAACGACGTCTAGATGACCATTTTGGAAAACATACTTCCATTTTGAGTTTAACTATGATTTTTGGATATAGTTTCATGTTCATAAGAAAAATCATTTTCCCAGAAGAATAGCTTTTAAATCAAAGTTTATCATAGTTTTTAATTATCCAAACCAAAACAGCCCCCGGTTTTACTACGACGGCGTATATCCGGTTTTACGGTGTTCTTCGTGTTTCCAGGTTTTAAATCATTAAGTTAGCATTTCATATAGATATAGAACATGTGTTTATTTTCTTTTAAAAGTTAAGTTAGAAGGATTAACTTTGTTTGCGAACAAGTTTAGAATTAACTAAACTATATTCTAGTGATTACAAGTTTTAATCTTGGATTAAGATAGTTATATATATATATGAATCAAATGATGTTATGAACATCATTACTACCTCAAGTTTAGTAGGTAAACCTACTGGAAGTGACAAGAAATGATCTAGCTTCAAAGGATTCTTGGATGGCTTGAAAGTTCTTGAAGTAGAATCATGACACGAAAACAAGTTCAAGTAAAATTTTTACTCGAATTAAGATAGTTTATAGTTATAGAAATCGAATCAAAGTTTGAATATGAGTATTAACTTGATTTAGAAAGATAACGTACTATAAACTAAAAGGATTTCTTGAGGTTGGATGATCACTTGAAATGGATTTGCAAGATTGAAAGTAAACTAGCAAACTTGAAAGGATTTTTGAAGTGTTCTTGAAGTGTTCTTCCTATGATGATTATAGCTTGATTCTTGAAGTATTTTTTTTATGAAGATGATGATTAGTTTACTAAAAATTTCGTTCTTGAGAGTGTTTGTGTGTTTAGAGAGAGTTAGAAAGAGAATTGGAAGTGAATGGAGTGGGTGGTGAGTGGTGAAGGGTGAGTGGGGTTAAAATGAGCTCTTGTTTTGTTTCCTTGCTCATAAGTCATGCTAGTTTCCAAATGATGGTTCTCACATGTGTTGGTGACTCACATGGGCTGCTAAGAGCTGATCATTGGAGTGTATATACCAATAGTAAATACATCTAGAAGCTGTGTATTGTACGAGTACGAATGCGGGTGCATACGAGTAGAATTGTTGATGAAAATGAATGAGAATGTAATTGTGACCAACTTTGATAAGTATGAGTGTTTTGATATGTGTCTTGAAGTCTTCCAAAAGTGTATTAATACATCTTAATACACTATATGTATATACATTTTAACAGAGTCGTTAAGTCATCGTTAGTCGTTACATGTAAGTGTTGTTTTTGAAACCTTTAAGTTAACGATCTTATTTAATGTAGTTAACCCATTGTTTATTATATTTAGTGAGATATTAAATTATCATATTATCATGATAACATGGTGTATGAATATATATTAATATGATATATATATTAAATGTCGTTACAACGATAATCGTTATATATATAACTCGTTTCGAAACTCTTAAGTTAGTAGTCTTGTTTTTACATATGTAGTTTATTGTTACTCACTTAAGGATATATTTAATTATCATTTTATCATGTTAAACATAGTATATTAATATCTTAATATGATACATATGTATTTAGTAAGACGTTGTTATAACGATAATCGTTATATATATCGTTTAGAGTTTCTGAATTCACTAGTCTCATTTTTATGTATATAACTCATTGTTAATATACTTAGTGAGATATTTACTTATCATAATCTCATGTTAACTATATATATATATATATATATATATATATATATATATATATATATATATATATATATATATATATATATATATATATATATATATATATATATCATGTAGTTGTTACACGTTTTTAACGTTCGTGAATCGCCGGTCAACTTGGGTGGTCAATTGTCTACATGAAACCTATTTCAATTAATCAAGTCTTAACAAGTTTGACTGCTTAACATGTCGGAAACATTTAATCATATAAATATTAAATTCATTTAATATATAAACATGAAAAAGTTCGGGTCACTACATTTTCTATTTCCAATTTGTTAGCTACACCTTTCAGATCGTACCAATCAGTGATTTTAGACTATCTTTTTATTTTTTATATATTTTCTGTTTAAAATCCTGTCTGCAATCGGTTACAGGTCTGTGTCAATGGGCAAATACAAACAACTGAGATAAATTAAATTACCATATCACTTCCTCAATCACATTATATGTATAGCACTACTACAATTCACAGAATTAAAAACAGAAAAATAGAAAATTAGTCGATAGTCCCTGTTCTTGACTCAATTTCTTCAAAACTCGATTTCGTAACAATTTTAAAAATCTAAAAATGTAGTCTTGTTAGGAATCCTACAAAAAAACTTTCTGTAAAATCTCAACTTTCAATTGTTTGTATCAAGCTTGAATTTTGAGGTCAAAGTTTTATTCCAAAAAGTCAAACGAATGATCTTTGATAAAATTCGAGATATCTGTTATAGTTAGAGTTCAACTGATGTTTAATAAAGTTTCTTTGATTTATTTAACACCTATTTCATTTAGAAATTATTGTCTAAAATGTTCGGGATTTCGAAATTGAAGATTGAGTTCATGTCATGTTCTTCAAAGAATGTTACAGCTATATTTTTTTTATTTCTGTTCTGTTGTGATTAAATCCAATCACCACTTATGAACGATTATGTTTTGTTTGAATATCCTAAGATTAAATAAATAACTAGTTGATAGATGAGTATTAAAATTCTGGATCGTTTGAAACTAGGGAGAAGAAGAGGGAATAGAAACAGAAAAGAAAAACAGGTTAATTATAAACGGGTTCTGCTTTAAAACGAATATGATAGCAGTAGACGACCGGTTAAGAGGAGTGTCGGGTTAGCTAGAGGTCTCGGGTTCGAGCCAGATCTTGGGCAAATATTTTTAGAACGATTTCTTTTAAAGGGTATACAATCTTTTTCTTTCTAATTATTATTATTATTATTATTATTATTATTATTATTATTATTATTATTATTATTATTATTATTATTATTATTATTATTATTACTATTATTATTACTATTACTATTATTATTATTATTATTACTATTATTATTATTATTATTATTATTATTATTATTATAATTATTATTATTATTATTATTATTATTATTATTATTATTATTATTATTATTATTATTATTATTATTATTATTATTATTATTATTGTTATTATCATCATTATTATTATTATTATTATTATTATTGTTATTATTATTATTATTATTATTATTATTATTATTATTATTATTATTATTATTATGATTATTATTATTATTAGTGTTATTGTTATTATCATAATTAATATTATTAATAGAATTATAATCATACTTATAAGTATTAAAATCCTTATTACCATTATCATTACTATAATAATTATTAATATTAGCATTAGTATTAATAATTTTATCATTTTAGTATTATTAGCATTTTATGATTATGAATATTATTATTATAAATATTAACAAAATAATACAACTTATTATTATTCTCATAAATGTTAGCATGAGTATCATTTTTAGTACTATATTTATTATTGTTATTATTAACAAAAGTATTATTAATATGACTGACATTATTAATATTGTTAATATTAAAAATTATTATCGTTTTTACAAAAATTGTTATCATTACAACTATATAATAATTATTATTATTTTTACTACTAGTATCATTATTACTATGATACTTATTATAATAATTATTATAAGTAATGTTATCATTAATATTATCATTTTAATCAAATACAACTTTTATTTACTATTATTAATATTATATATTATTATAAATTTATAAGTAATATTACATATAAGTATGTATTGATTATATTAACGATCCTTATATAAATATTCATATATAACAAATTAGGTATATTTTTTTTAATATATACATATATATAACTATATAAAAAATAATCATTTTCAAACAATATACAAATTAAATATATAATATATAAAGTCATAATATATGAAATTGTTCGATTGCGAGTATATGTTTTAATATATATATGAATGATATAGGTTCGTGAATCCGAGGCCAACCCTACACTTGATCAATGCCGTCATATGTATTTTTACTACATAATACCGTATTGTGAGTTTCATTTGCTCCCTTTTTAATTGATTTTACAATATATATTTTTGGGCTGAGAATACATGTGATAATGCTAAAAATGAACATATATTTCATAGCATTATCCTTCAAGAAAGACAAGCTTTTGGTTGAAATTGTTCTATTTACAAGTGATATTCGTTTAAATAATAAAAGGTGAAGACAAAAGACAGATTCGACGATTTGAAGACGCAAATGACCAACACGCTAAAAAGTACAAAGTACAATCTAAGAGGTTCAATTTATTGATGAGAAACGACTAAAAGTTACAAGCGTACGAGCCACGAAACACAAAGTACAAGATATTAAATAGTACGAAAGGACGTTCGAAAATCCGGAATCGGGACATGAACCAACTATCAACGCAAGACGCAACGAAGCTAAAATGACAAGTCAACTATGCACATGAATATAATATAATATATAAATAATTCTTAAAATTATATATATATTATATTATATATTAAAAACCGTCGACAAACTAGCAAACAAGTGAATGTGAGCTGTCCCAGGGGGCCATGCGATCGCATGGTCTGGAAGAGCAATTGCCATGCGATCGCATGGTAGCTAAATGATGGTCAGGTCCTATAAATAGCCAACGAATTCGACGAGTAATGTACACAATATAATTCAATCTCTTTCACTCTCAAATATATATATATATATATATATATATATATATATATATATATATATATATATATATATAATTTTAATTTAAGAATAATAATAATAAGGTTATAGTGGCGAATGTTGTAAGTTTGTAAGTCGAAATTCTGTCCGTGTAACGCTACGCTATTAATACTCATTGTAAGTTATGTTCAACCTTTTTAAATTAATGTCTCATAGCTAAGTTATTATTATGTTTATTTAAATCGAAGTAATCATGATGTTGGGGTAAATATTAAAGACAAAGTTATTGGGCTTTATACCATAATTGGGGTTTAGACAAAAGATTGACACTTGTAGAAATTGGACTATGAACTATTAATGGGCTTTATATTTGTTTAACTGAATGATAGTTCGTTAATTTAATATAGAGATTTACAATTTGACGTATCTTTTAATAACCATATACACTCGATCGGACACGATGGGCGGGATATGTATAAATATTAATAATCGTTCATTTAACCGGATACGGGGATGGATTAATAGTCAATGGAGTCATTAAAACAGGGGTGGATTACATACAATGGCATTTGGTGTAACTGATAATAAAGTATTAAAACCTTGGATTGCACACAGTCGATAACCTAGTGTAATTATTAACAATGTATTAAAACTTTATTATAGTTTAAGTCCCCAATTAGTTAGAATATTTGACTTCGGGTATAAGGATAATTTGACGAGGACACTCGCACTTTATATTTATGACTGATGGACTGTAATGGAAAAAAAACGTATGGACATATTGAATAATCCAGGACAAAGGACAATTAACCCATGGTAATAAACTAAAATCAATACGTCGAACATCATGATTACGGAAGTTTAAATAAGAATAATTCCTTTATTTTATATTTATCGTCATTTTAATTATCGCACTTTTTAATTATCGCAATTTTATTTATCGTCATTTTAATTATCGCACTTTTTAATTATCGCAATTTTATTTATCGTCATTTTAATTATCGCACTTTTTAATTATCACACTTTTATTTATCCTCATTTTAATTATAGTACTTTTAATTATCGAAATTTTATTTACCGTCATTTTATTTATAGTTATTTACTTTACGCTTTAAATTAAGTTATATTTATATTTAATATTTTACATTAGGTTTTAATTGCGACTTAAGACATAAAATCGACAAACCGGTCATTAAACGGTAAAACCCCCTTTTATAACAATAATAATATTACTTATATATATATATATATATATATATATATATATATATATATATATATATATATATATATATAGTTTAAAATAAATATAGCCTTCAACTTGGCTAGCTCCCTATGGAACGAACCGGACTTACTGAAAACTACACTACCGTACGATTAGGTACACTGCCTATAAGTGTTGTAGCAAGGTTTAGGTATATCCATTCAATAAATTAATAAATAACTTGTGTAAAATTGTATCGTATTTAATAGTATTTCGTAGTAAAAATATAACAATTTCGTATACACCTCGCATAACATCAACATGCGCCGCTTTTATAAATGATTTACGAAATAGAGACAAGTGATTAAAAAATAAATTCTGCGGATTGATGTGCTAGGTAATTTAGTTATATGTTATAAGAGAATGTAAGCGCGAATCCTAAAGATAGATCTATCGGGCTTAACACCCCCATCCTGTAGGCTGCACTAGACGTTAGAGCTAGTGGGCGGATGTTTAGTACTTTGAGGATTATTTATACACTTTCGAGTGTACATATCCATCTTTGCGAAGATGACTTATTATATTATTGTTAAGGTTGGTTACTGAGGCCTCAACATAAGCAGAACGGTTTTATACACTTGCGAGTGTACATATATTTATAAACAGAAATCTTGTGGTCTATTAAAATATTGAAATGATTGTTATGATAAACCTATGAACTCACCAACCTTTTGGTTGATACTTTTAAGTATGTTTATTCTCAGTTATGAAAGAAATCTTCCGATGTGCATTTGCTCATGTACATGGAGTCATTCATGGCATATTTAGGACAGCACCTCGCAATAGGACCAGGTCAAGGTGGATTAGGACGGGTTATTAAAAATACACATCCGAGACCTTGCTTTGATGCGTCACAATAAATCACAAAGTCATCATTCTCTTCCGGCAATGACAATATAGGTGCGGTAGTTAACTTTTTCTTTAACAGTTGAAACGCTTTCTCTTGCTCATCCTTCCATTCAAATTTCTTCCCTTTATGCGTTAATGCAGTCAAGGGTTTTGCTATTTTGGAAAAAAAATCTTGGATGAATCTTCTATAGTAACCAGCCAACCCTAAAAATTGATGTATATGCTTCGGAGTTTTTAGGGTTTCCCAGTTTTCAACAGTTTCAATCTTTGACAGATCAACCTGAATACCTTCTTTGTTTACTACGTGTCCGAGGAATTGAACTCCTTCTAACCAAAATGCACACTTTGAAAATTTTGCATACAGTTATTCCTTCCTCAACAATTCTAGCACTTTTCTCAAATGTTCTTCGTGCTCTTGATCATTCTTTGATTAAATAAGTATGTCATCGATGAAAACAATGACAAACTTGTCAAGATATAGCCCACACACTCGGTTCATGAGGTCCATGAACACAGCTAGTGCGTTAGTCAAACCAAACGGCATAACCATAAACTCGTAATAACCGTAACGCATTCTAAAAGAAGTCTTGGGAATATCATCCTCCTTCACCCGCATTTGATGATACCCGGAACGTAAATCGATCTTTGAATAAACCGACGAGCCTTGTAGTTGATCGAATAAGTCGTCGATTCTCAGTAGTGGATAACGGTTCTTGATGGTAAGTTTGTTCAACACTCGGTAGTCGATACACAACCTAAATGTACCATCCTTCTTTTTGACAAACAAAACAGGAGCTCCCCACGGTGATGTGCTTGGTCGAATGAAACCAAGTTCTAAAAGTTCTTGTAATTGACTTAGTAATTCTTTCATTTCGCTGGGTGCAAGTCTGTGAGCAGCACGAGCTATTGGTGCAGCTCCTGGTACAAGATCTATTTTAAATTCAACGGGTCGGTGTGGTGGTAGTCCCGGTAATTCTTTCGGAAATACATCTGGAAATTCTGTTGCGACGGGAACATCATTGATGTTCTTTTCTTCGGGTTTGACTTCTTCGATGTGTGTTAGCACGGCATAGCAACCTTTTCTTATTAGTTTTTGTGCCTTCAAATTACTAATAAGATTTAGCTTTGCGTTGCTCTTCTCTCCGTACACCATTAAGGTTTTTCTCTTCTCGCGCATAATGCATATCGTATTTTTGTAACAAACGGTATCTGCTTTCACCTCTTTTAACCAGTCCATGCCAATTATCACATCAAAACTCCCTAACTCTACTGGTATCAAATCAATCTTAAATGTTTTACTAACCAGTTTAATTTCTCGATCCCGACATATTTTATCTGCTGTAATTAATTTACCATTTGCTAATTCGAGTAAAAATTTATTATCCAAAGGCGTCAATGGACAACTTAATTTAGCACAAAAATCTCTACTCATATAGCTTCTATCCGCACCCGAAATCAAATAAAACATAAGCACATTTATCGTCAATAAGACACGTACCCGTAACAAGCTCCGGGTCTTCCTGTGCTTCAACCGCATTAATGTTGAAGACTCTTCCACGGCCTTGCCCATTATTATTCCCTTGTTTTGGGCATGCTTTGCTGAAATGGCCCGAATTTCCGCATCCGTAGCAAACAATAGAATTATTTGTTTTATTATTTTTATAGGCTGTCGGTCCATAGAAGTCACATTTTGTTGCACCATGACCGGGTCTGTTACACTTGGTACACACTACAACACAGTACTTATCTGGATGGTATCCGTCACACCTTCTGTATCGAGTCTTCTGATTGTTGTTATCGTTGTGGTTGTTGTTGTTATTGGGGCATTTGTTATAATTATTGTTGTTGGGACGTTTGTTGTAGTTGTTGTTGGGATTGCGATTGTTGTTGTTGTTGTTGCGATTGATGTTGCGGTTGTTGGGATAGTTGTTGCGATTGTGGTTGTAATTGTTGTTGTTGTATTGGTGACTCTTGTCACTATTTTCCTCCCATTTTCTCTTGACTTGTTTCATGTTGGCTTCTTCGGCCGCCTGCTCTTTAATCCTACCCTCAATCTGGTTTGCCTTTTGTATAGAGGTGGGCTAGTTTGAACTCACATCTTCTTGAATTATTTCTGGTAGTCCTTTCACAAACGCGTCGATCTTCTCTTCTTCATCTTCGAACACTCTTGGACACAATAGGCACAACTCCGTGAATCGTCGTTCGTAGGTGGTAATATCGAATCCTTGCGCCCGTAATCCTCTAAGCTATACCTTGAGCTTATTGACCTCATTTCTGGGATGGTACTGCTAAGTCATCATGTGTTTGAATGCTGAGCACGGTAGTGCGTAAGGAGTATCTTATCCCACCTGCTCGAGATAGGTGTTCCACCATGTTAACGCAGTACCTGTGAAGGTATGCGTAGCGTACTTCACCCTATCTTCTTCGGTACATTTACTTATGGCAAACACCGATTCGACCTTCTCGGTCCACCGTTTTAATCCGATTGGTCCTTCGGTTCCATCAAATTCTAAAGGTTTACAGGCAGTGAATTCTTTGTAGGAGCATCCTACACGAGTTCTTGTGGCGTTAGTTCCATGGCTGGATTCAGAGTTATTGTTGTTTTGCATCACAACCTGTACTGCGGCTATGTTTGCTGCAAGGAAAACACGGAACTCTTCCTCATTCATGTTTAAATTCTGACGAGTAGTCGGTGCCATTTCCTTCAAAAATAGCCAAAAGAATTAAGTTAATCATATAGAATATTAAGAGTAGTCAATAGTATTTCGTAGCATAATATGAACTCATTTATAAAAGCTTTTTCTTCATAATAGCATTTTATAAGTTTTAATTCGGGTGATACCTACCCGTTAAGTTCATACTTAGTAGCTAATATACAATTCAACTACTACCATTCTATATGAAAAACTGATAATAATAATTCGCGTTTAAACTTTTATACAATATTTTACAAACATACAATACCACTATTTTACATACAAGATGAAATATAGCACACAATGACTTTGATACAAGGCGATTGTGAAGACAATTCTAGTTAATACGCAAGTCGTTCAGCAAAGGAAATAAAAACACGTAATTCATAAGTCCAGAAACAAGTCATGCATTCTGGTTTTACTATTATTTCCCATCCTTGGTCTTGTGGAGAATAACCGTTGTGGCCGTTGGCTAGACAGCATGTTGTAACGTTGTAACGTCGTCAAAATGATGAGGGTTACGTAATTCCCAACAGACCCGTACCAATCTAAAAACCTTGTCTCTCACTCTAACTACTGAATTCGTCACTTGTGGGAATGTTTTATTTAACAGTTGCAATCCGATGTTCTTTTTCTCAATTTGGTGAGAAGCAAACATCACTAATCCGTAAACATAACATGCTTCTTTAAGTTGCATGTTGGAAGCTCTTTCTAAAGAACGAAGTCCTATGTTGGGATAGGTGGAGTCAAAATAGGCTCTCAACCCGTAGCGTAAAATTGCATTTGGGTTCCCCGCACTTAATGCTTTAAAGAAAACACGACGTAACTTAAGGTCTCCCCAATGTGATATACCCCATCTTTCAAAGGAAAGCCTTTTATAAACTAAGGCATGCCTGGAATGTCTTTCAAACGTTCGACAAACTAATTTTGCCGTAAATAATTTTGCCGATGAATTCTGACCAACTTTAGAGAAGATTTCATCAATCATATCCCCTGGTAGGTCTTCTAAAATATTTGGTCGTCTATCCTTAACATCCATTTGTGTTTTTATACTGTAAAATAGACGAAGATTAGATCCGTAATAGATAATTAACAAACATTACAAGCAATTTTTACATATACCATAAAAGTACAAACACACTACAATACATATATTACACAACATGATTACAAATCTTTAATCCAACTCACTCGTTTCTTCCTCTTTGGACTTGGTTCATTTTGCTAACTTCCTAGGGATATATGGTGTTCCTCTAATACGAGCCGTTGTTTTCACAACCAAAATGCACACTTTGAAAAATTAGCGTACAGTTTTTCTTTTCTTAGTAACTCTAGCAGTTTTCTCAAATTTTCTTCGTGCTCTTGATCATTCTTCGAGTAAATAAGTATGTCATCGATGAAAACAATGACAAACTTGTCAAGATATGGCCCACACACTCGGTTCATGAGGTCCATGAACACAGCTGGTGCGTTAGTCAATCCAAACGGCATAACCATAAACTCGTAATGACTGTAACACATCCTAAAAGCAGTCTTCGAAATGTCATCCTCTTTCACCCGCATTTGGTGATATCCAGAATGTAAATCGATCTTCGAATAAACCGACGAGCCTTGTAGTTGATCAAATAAGTCGTCGATTCTCGGTAATGGGTAACGGTTCTTGATGGTAAGTTTGTTCAACTCTCGGTAGTCGATACATAACCTGAATGTACCATCTTTCTTCTTGACAAACAGAACAGGAGCTCCCCATGGTGATGTACTTGGTCGAATGAAACCACGCTCCAAAAGTTCCTGTAACTGACTTTGTAATTCTTTCATTTCGATGGGTGCGAGTCTGTATGGAGCACGAGCTATTGGTGCAGCTCCTGGTACAAGGTCTATTTGAAATTCAACGGATCGATGTGGGGGTAATCCCGGTAATTCTTCGAAAATACAACGGAAAATTCTTTTGCGACGGGAACATCACTGATGTTCTTTTCTTCAGGTTTAACTTCCTCGATGTGTGCTAGAATGACGTAACAACCTTTTCTTATTAGTTTTTGCGCCTTCAAACTACTAATAAGATTTAACTTCGCGTTGTTCTTTTCTCCGTACACCATTAAAGGTTTTCCTTTTTAACGCATAATGTGAATCACATTTTTGTAACAAACGACCTTTGCTCTTACCTTCTTCAACCAGTCCATGCCAATTATAACATCAAAACTCCCTAACTCGACTGGTATTAAATCAATCTTAAACATTTCATCACCCAGTTTAATTTCTCTATCCCGACATATATTATCTGCTGAAATTTATTTACCATTTGCGAATTCGAGTAAAAATTTATTATCCAAATGCATCAATGGGCAACTTAATTTAGCACAAAATTCTCTACTCATATAGCTTCTATCCGCACCCGAATCAAATAAAACATAAGCAGATTTATCGTCAATAAGAAACGTACCAGTAACAAGCTCCGGGTCTTCCTGTGCTTCTGCCGCATTAATATTGAAAACTCTTCTACGGCCCTGCCCATTAGTATTCCCCTGATTCGGGCAATTTCTAATAATGTGGCCTAGTTTTCCAATTTATAACAAACAATGTTGGTATTACTTGCTCCGACACTATTCGTTCCGGCATTACTTGTTCCGACACTATTTGTTCCTTTAGTTCTGTTAAAATTTGGTCCGTAGACCTCACACTTTGTCGCACAATGACCATTTCTTTTACACCTGTTACAAAATGTCATGCAAAACCCCTGATGATTTTCTTCAAACCTATGACATGGCTGTTTTTGGTTTTTGTTGCCGTTGTTTTTATTGAGGTTGTTGTTGGGATTGTTATTATTGTTGAAATGGTTGTTGTAGTTGTTGTTGTTGTTGGCATGTTTGTTGTAGTTAATGTTAGGATTGCGGTTATTGTTGCGATTGTTGTTGCGGTTGTTGGGATAGTTGTTGCGATTGTGGTTGTAATTGTTATTGTTGTTGTACTGGTGACTTTTGTCACCGTTATCCTCCCACTTCCTCTTGAGTTGTTTCGTGTTGGCTTCTTCGGCCGCCTGCTCTTTAATTCTTCCCTCAATATGATTTATAAGTTTATGAGACATTCGACTTGCCTTTTGTATGGAAGCGGGCTCGTGTGAACTCACATCTTCTTGAATCCTTTCTGGTAACCCTTTTACAAATGCGTCGATCTTCTCTTCTTCATCTTCGAACGCTCCCGGACACAATAGGCACAACTCTGTGAATCGTCATTCATACGTGGTAATGTCGAACTCTTATGTTCGTAACACTCTAAGCTCTACCTTGAGCTTATTGACTTCGTTTCTAGGACGGTACTGCTCGTTCATCAATTGCTTGAATGCCGACCACGGTAGTGCGTAAGCAACATTTTGTCCTACCTGTTCAAGATAGGTGTTACACCACGTTAACGCAGTACCTGTGAAGGTATGCGTAACGTACTTAACTTTGTCCTCTTCTGTACACTTACTTATGGAAAACACCGATTTGACTTTCTCGGTGCACCGTTTCAATCCAATTGGTCCTTCGGTTTCATAAAATTCTAAAGGTTTGCAGGCAGTGAATTCTTTGTAGGAGCATCCTACACGATTTCTTGCGCCATTAGCTGCATTGCTAGATTCAGAGTTATTGTTGGTATGTAGCGCAGCCTGTACTGCAGCTATGTTTGAAGCAAGAAAGGTACGAAATTCCTCTTTTCTCATATTCATGATGTGTCGAGTAGTTGGTGCCATTTCCTTCAAAATAG
The DNA here is from genome assembly GCF_046630445.1 of Rutidosis leptorrhynchoides. Classification (NCBI taxonomy): domain Eukaryota; kingdom Viridiplantae; phylum Streptophyta; class Magnoliopsida; order Asterales; family Asteraceae; genus Rutidosis; species Rutidosis leptorrhynchoides. Next base: position 297,315,068 of record NC_092338.1, on the reverse strand, counting down.
CCAACTGAATCGAGGTAATCATACAGAATATTAAGAATAGTCAATAGTATTTCATAGCATAATATGAACTCATTTATAAAAGCTTTTTCTTCATATTAGCGTTTTATAAGTTTAAATTCGGGTACTACCTACCCGTTAAGTTCATACTTAGTAGCTAATATACAATTCAACTAGTACAATTCCATATGAAAAACTGATTATAATAATATATCACATATAAATATTCTTCAAACTTACAACATCGCTATATTACATATAACATGAAATATAGTACACTTTGATACAGGACAGTTTTGAAGATAAATCTAGTTAATACGCAAGTTGTTCAGTAAAGGAAATAAAGACACGTAATTAATAAGTCCAGAAACAAGTCATGCATTCTGGTTTTACTAAGACGACTTTGATGGTATTTCGTATGCCCGAGAGACATATTAAATTAATGTGGCTAATGTGTTATGATCCAAGTCGGGTCATACCCAATAACAAACTTACCAACACCTTATATGTATTTAATCTTAACGATTGGGTCGTTAAATAAATACGCGACACTTGGACTTTAGAAAATCGGTTTTCTAAAATATTATTACTTGAGATAAATTATTTGGATAATTTATATGATATGGAATTAATTATTTATAAGATTAAATAGTTGTGTTATGATACATTTTATAAAAGGTTTTATAAAATGGTAATTAAAATGGAACAAGTAACAAATACATGGTAATTAAAATGGAACTAGTTTTATAAAATTTAATGGCTAATATTTTATATAAATCCCCATGGGGGACGGTTTTTGTGAGTACTAAGAGGTCCACCCATGCTTGTTTGTGAGTTTCAAAATGCACAACACCTTATGTATTTGTTCCTTGACCAAAAGAATAACATATGCATTATCAAATATCAAGTAATAAATCAAACAAGCTCTCCTTTCTTTCCTTGTGAATTCTGGCCGAATTTTTTGGCATCAAGAAGGTGGTCTTGAGTTTATTTGAAGGTTCATTTTCAAGTGTGACAAAATCCTAACCAAAGTGCAAAGTGTTGGTGATAAGTTTGGGGTATAATCACTTGAGGTTTCATCCATTTGAAGCTCAATTTTCATCATCTTTTTCATCATCTTGCTTGCTTGAAAACTACCCTCAACTAGCTTGAGGAGGTACATTTCTTATCTTCTCATCTAATTTGTAAGCATATCTTTCAAGACTTGATATTAACTATATGGAATTCAACTTAAATGGTTATGTATATTAACTTGTTTTCTTAGTAATTATGCTTCCGCTTGTTATAACTTAATATGAATTGGTTTCATGATTTTATTAACATTAAGAAACTTGTTATTATGTTGAATTCCATCAATGGTATCTAGAGTCGAAGTCAATGAAATATGCTTCTAATATATGGTCTTTAAAACCCACCAACTTTGCATTCTATGTACATGCATGAAAGTAGAATGTAAAAATATTCGGGTTTGGGTGGGTTCATGATTTTGGCCGAATTTTAAGGGTTCCAAAAGTGGGTTTGGAACTTGCAAATTGGTCAATTTTGTTGTATGTTGTAAGTTCACAATCTAGCCATGACCATGTGTTTGAATGAATGCTTATTTGGTTGATTTATTATTCAATTGATATGGTTGTAATATTCATTCATTTGGTTTGTAAAATTAATTATTCATTTGGCATGTAATATTAATTTTGGTTATGTAATTTATTTCATATTTGGTATGTAAAATAGATTAGGTTATATTTTCAATTTTAGAAAAATGTATTAGGATATATTTTTTGTAAAAATGAAGATGAAAGGATGGTGTCAAAGGAAGAACACAAGAAGAATCTACTTGGATGCAAGATTAAGTGGGAGTGGTAAAATCTCCTACTTTGTGTTATGACCCATTACCCGGTGGCATTTTGTTTTCGGCTAAACAAAATGTCTACCAAAAGGCTTGATTGTGAACATTTGTTTTGCATGCATGGTTGTTTTAATTTCTTGTATGATTGTGGATTGTGTATGTTACTACAACAAGTTATCACACAAGTTAACAACAAGCAAAACTACTATTTAATTGGTTAAATTATTAACAACATGAAATGTACCAAACTACAATTTAATCGGTTAAATTGAAATGGTAAGGACGCTAATAAATGGTTATTAAGAACAAGAAACGGATTGCACATATAAAACGGTTTATATCAAAGTAATGAAATATCTTTATTACATAACATGTAAATGGATTTTCATAAATACCATACACTAAATGCATGTTGGTGTATGGCATATATGTTTTCTCAAACAAGAAATTATGAAACTTAAAATCCCTTTAACAACAAGACAAACAAGTTAAATGTCATCCTTTTGTGCAAACACTTAAAAATATTAGGGAACTCTTAATGGGATAAAGGTCACCTAACCGTTATGAGCAAACTAATATGATTGAGGTGAATTTTGCACACTTGTGGGATAAAGGTCACCTAACCACTAGTATGTTGAATTTACACGTTAGCACAAGTAGGACGACTTGATTTGGGAATCATGAACTTAGGGTCACCGAAGCATGATGAACAAATAGGCGTTGATGGGATAATATGCCATGCAAAAGGATTGCATGATCCCATAACTTAGAAGTTGCAAAAGGATTGCAATTGTCATATAATGACTACCTAGCTAAATCAAATGACGGGATAAAGGTCACCTAACCGAAATTTGGTTTACCGTTGGATTCTAAAATTTAATAAATATCAATTGGATTTAAAGGGTATTGATTGTTAAATTAAAATTAATACTTAAACAACTTTGTTAAATTTTGTAGATGGCCGCCAATAACAACAACAACATTCCAAACGCACCTATCAACTTTAACAACCTATCGTTGAGGTCAATCCTCGAAAAGGAAAAACTCAACCATACAAACTTCATGGATTGGTTCCGCAATCTAAGAATAGTCCTCAAACTTGAGGACAGGGCGTATGTGTTGGAAGACCCCATTCCCGATCAACCGGACGAGGATGATACGGAAGCCATGGCTTATTGGGAGAAATATTGCACCGATTCGTTGCAAGTTTCTTGCCTCATGCTTGGGACTATGATACCCGAACTCCAAAAGGATTTCGAGCATCATAGTGCATATGACATGATCACACAATTGAAGGAGATATTCCTTCAACAAGCTCGTGTCGAGCGCTTTGAAACGGTCCGAGCGCTTCATGCATGTCGGATGGACGACACCCAATCTGTTTCATCTTATGTCCTTAAGATGAAAAGCCTCATTGATCGAGCAAACCGTCTAAATTGCAATGTGTCTAATGAATTAGCCACGGACCTTATCCTTAACTCATTGTCAATGAGGTTTGACACATTCGTGTTAAACTATAACATGAATGGTTGGGATAAAAGCATTGGCGAATTACATGCCATGCTTAAGACGGCAGAAGCAAGCATGGGAAAAAGGGCTTCACCCGTGTTTACGATCAATGAAGGCGGGTCCAAAAACCATAACACTTCTAAGCCAAAGGCGGCTAAGAGGAAAGGACCCGCCTACCAAGGCAAGGGCAAGGGAAATGGGAAGATGGTTACCCCAACCAACAACAAGAAGCAAAAGGTTGCCGGTAAAGCTAACCCCAAGGAAGATCCGTGCTTCAGTTGCGGTGAAATGGGTCACTGAAAACGAAACTGCCCGGTCTACCTTAAGGAGTTGAAGGAAAAGAGGGATGCAGGGCAAACCTCAGGTAATGTATATATGGTATACATTGAGCTTAGTATTACTTCTTCTAATACATGGGTATTAGACACAGGATGTGTAACTCATATTTGCAATTCTTTGCAGGGGTTCAAAAGAAGTGATCGAGAAGCGGGAACGACAAGTCTCTTCATGGGAAATGGAGCAAGGGTGCAAGTGAAAGCTCAAGGAGACTTTGTTTTAAAGCTACCAAGTGGTTTGGAGCTTATTTTGAAAAATGTTTTGTATACACCCGATTTATCTCGAAACATTATTTCTGTATCCCGTTTGAAACAATGTGGTTTTAATCTTAATTTCATTAATGATGATATCCATGTTTCTTTAGATAATGTGTTCTATTTTAAGGCTTCGCCTTCGAATGGTATTTATGAATTGGTTCATAATGACACTTCAAGCAGTAGCTCAATGTTCCATACGAACACGAAGAAACTCAAAAGGGATTTGAGTGATTCCTACTTATGGCATTGTCGCCTTGGTCACATAAACAAGAACCGAATGCATACACTTCAAAAGAATGGACTTTTGAAATCAAATGAACTAGACTCGTTTGATGTATGTGAGTCTTGCTTACAAGGCAAAATGACTAAAGCACCTTTCAAAGGGACCTATGAAAGGGCTAAGGACTTATTGGGATTAATACACTCGGATGTATGTGGACCTTTTAAGCCCATAACTAGGAATGGTGAAAGATACTTCGTTACTTTCATTGATGACTTCAGTCGTTTCGGATATGTCTACTTATTAAGACATAAGGACGAAACTTTTGAGGCATTCAAGGAATATCAAAACGAAGTACAAAATCAACTCAATAAGACAATCAAGGTACTTTGTACCGATAGAGGAGGTGAATACCTAAGTGATGCTTTCCAAGATCATCTTAGAAGTTGTGGGATTATCTCGCAACTTACTCCACCCGGGACACCACAACTTAACGGAGTTTCCGAAAGGAGGAACCGAACCCTAATGGATATGGTTCGATCTATGATGGCTAGAAGCTCATTACCTCTATCATTTTGAGGTTATTGTCTATGATCTGCGGCTCGTATTTTAAATATGGCCCCAACCAAGAAAGTGGAACGAACACCTCATGAGATGTGGTTTGGAAAACCTCCATCTCTATCATACTTAAAGGTATGGGGATGTGAACCTTATCCTAAGCGTTACGTCCCTAATAAGTTGAATGCTCGATCCACGAAGTGTATCTTCATAGGATATCCCAAGGATGATATGGGATACTATTTCTATGATCCAACCGAGCAAAATGTATTTGTTGCTCGAAAGGCTGAATTCCTTGAAACTAAGTTCCTAATGGAAGGAAATAGTGAAAGGAAGATAGATCTTGAAGAGGTTCAAGATCAAGTAGATGATACACAATTGGCTGACACTAGCACTCAACATGAAAATGTTAAGATTGATCAGATGGATGATCAAAATATACAAGACGTTCGCAAATCTAGTAGGATTAGTAATCCTCCTGAGAGATATGGGTTTCTCATGGATGGTTGCTATGTGGTTGATTTGGATGAACTAACAAACTACCAAGATGCTTTGTCGAGGACTGATAAGGATAAATGGCAGGAAGCCATGAACGCTGAGATGCAATCCATGTATGACAACCAAGTTTGGGAACTGGTTGTACAACCTACTGGCTCAAGGCTAGTTGATTGTAAATGGCTTTTCAAAATGAAAACCGACATACATGGAAACTTGGATACATATAAAGCTAGACTTGTAGCAAAAGGTTTCACTCAAACTCAAGGGGTTGACTATGATGAAACTTTTTCGCCTGTGGCAATGCTAAAGTCTATTAGGATATTACTTGCCATTGCTGCTCATTATGATTATGAAATATGGCAAATGGATGTCAAGACCGCTTTCCTAAATGGACATCTTAAGGAAGATGTCTATATGGTTCAGCCTGAAGGTTTTGTTGATCCGAAATATCCTAAAAAGGTATGCAAGTTAAAGAAGTCAATCTACGGATTGAAACAAGCATCTAGAATGTGGAATCATCGATTTAATGAGGAGGCCAAGAAATTTGGCTTCATTAAAAATGGTGATGAAGCTTGTGTATACAAGAAAGCTAGTGGGAGCACTATCATGTTCCTTGTACTATATGTGGATGATATATTGTTATTTGGAAATGATATTCCGGCAATGCAAGGTGTTAAAACTTGGCTAAGTAAATGCTTCTCCATTAAGGATCTTGGAGAAGCACAATACGTTTTGGGGATTGGGATCTACAGGGATAGATCCAAGAAACTGATAGGTTTGAATCAAAGTGCATACATTGAAAGGGTCTTGAAAAGGTTCAAGATGGAGAACTCTAAGAAAGGTTTGGTACCTATTCAAAGATGAACAGGAGAGAATGAAGAAGGTCCCTTATGCATCTGCTATTGGGTCAATCATGTATGCAATGATATGCACTAGACCGGATGTGTCATGCGCTCTTAGCCTGACAAGTAGATACCAGAATAACCCAGGAAACAGTCATTGGATTGCTGTTAAAAGTATATTGAAATACCTTAGGAGGACTAAGGATATGTTTCTTATATACGGGTCTGGTGAGGAGGAACTCGCTGTAAAAGGTTACGTGGACGCGAGTTTCCAAACTGATCGAGATGATTCTCGATCACAATCCGGTTATGTCTTCACGTTAAATGGAGGTGCAGTCTCTTGGAAGAGTTCAAAACAGGATGTTGTTGCATTATCCACTATAGAGTCGGAGTACATCGCCGCATCATTGGCAGCTCAGGAAGCTGCATGGATGAAGAAATTCATCGACGACTTAGGAGTAGTCCCTTCCATTCAGGACCCTCTTGAGATCTTTTGTGACAACGAGGGTGCGATTGCTCAAATCAAAGAACCTCGTGCTCACCAAAAGACCCGTCACATTGAGCGGAGATTCAACTACATAAGGGATGAAGTTGAAAAGGAAAAGATATGTATTCGCAAAGTTCACACAGATCTTAATATAGCGGATCCTCTCACGAAGCTCTTACATGGACCAAAACATGCAGGACATGTTTGTGCATTAGGGCTTCGATATTCTAGTGATTGGTCATGATCTGTTTAAGTATTATAACAGAACGAAATTGTTCAAACTCAATTATATAATTATGGCATTAATTTATTTTGAGTTATGTTTCTATTTTGCATATTTTATCCATGAATAAGTAATTATTCTAAATTCCGTAGTCGATCACATTTGTGGGAGCGAATGTGAGGTTTAGACTATTATGAACTTGGATTGGTATGCATTCACGGGATGAATGTGGGGCAAGGTTGCAACCAAGGTTCATAGATATTTGTAGGATACAAATATTGGAAGACCCGCCATCAAGATTTACTAAATAGAGCCTTTGTGGTTGATCACGGGTAATCTTGAGTAAAGGCGAATATCATTGTATCCTCTGACCTGAGATACGTATTGGGCTCGGATATTTACCAAGTATTGTGCCTTGATTCTTTCCTTCGCTATTCTGAAATATGCTAGTTCATAAGGAAGAGCTCAGGTACAATGCAAGGTATATATTTAGGACGTATGTAGTCAATATGGAATTTATCCCTCTTATTCGTTGAGAGTCAGATGTCTAAGGCCTGATAAAGTTAAATCTAGAAGAGAGTGATCACTCTGTGTCTCTTGGATTTAACATGACATCTAGGATGAAAGGATGTAATGAAAAGATTCGCCTATTCATATTCGAGATGGAACTCGAAAGGGATGATGTTATTGAATGGCAAAAGTCATAACATATTGGGGGTGATGGACGGTCGTTAGGTGGTATCCGTCACTTGCATTAATTTCTTATGTTACTCGTGCAAGTGGGAGATTGATGGTATTTCGTATGCCCGAGAGACATATTAAATTAATGTGGCTAATGTGTTATGATCCAAGTCGGGTCATACCCAATAACAAACTTACCAACACCTTATATGTATTTAATCTTAACGATTGGGTCGTTAAATAAATACGCGACACTTGGACTTTAGAAAATCGGTTTTCTAAAATATTATTACTTGAGATAAATTATTTGGATAATTTATATGATATGGAATTAATTATTTATAAGATTAAATAGTTGTGTTATGATACATTTTATAAAAGGTTTTATAAAATGGTAATTAAAATGGAACAAGTAACAAATACATGGTAATTAAAATGGAACTAGTTTTATAAAATTTAATGGCTAATATTTTATATAAATCCCCATGGGGGACGGTTTTTGTGAGTACCAAGAGGTCCACCCATGCTTGTTTGTGAGTTTCAAAATGCACAACACCTTATGTATTTGTTCCTTGACCAAAAGAATAACACATGCATTATCAAATATCAAGTAATAAATCAAACAAGCTCTCCTTTCTTTCCTTGTGAATTCTGGCCGAATTTTTTTGCATCAAGAAGGTGGTCTTGAGTTTATTTGAAGGTTCATTTTCAAGTGTGACAAAATCCTAACCAAAGTGCAAAGTGTTGGTGATAAGTTTGGGGTATAATCACTTGAGGTTTCATCCATTTGAAGCTCAATTTTCATCATCTTTTTCATCATCTTGCTTGCTTGAAAACTACCCTCAACTAGCTTGAGGAGGTACATTTCTTATCTTCTCATCTTATTTGTAAGCATATCTTTCAAGACTTGATATTAACTATATGGAATTCAACTAAAATGGTTATGTATATTAACTTGTTTTCTTAGTAATTATGCTTCCGCTTGTTATAACTTAATATGAATTGGTTTCATGATTTTATTAACATTAAGAAACTTGTTATTATGTTGAATTCCATCAGACTTCCCATCCTTGGTCTTGTGGAAAATAACCGTTATGACCATTGGCTAGGCAGCATGTTGTAATGTTGTCAAAAGGACGAGGGTTTCGTAATGTCCAACAGCCCCGTAATAATCTAAAAACCTTGTTTCTCACCCCAACTACTGAATCCGTCACTTGTGGGAAGGTTTTGCAATCCGATGTTCTTTTTCTCACTTTGGTAAGAAGCGAACATCACTAACCCGTAAGCATAACATGCTTCTTTATGTTGCATGTTAGAAGCTCTTTCTAATTCACGAAATCCTATGTTGGGATATGTTGAGTCAAAATAGGTTCTTAACCCGTAGCGTAAAATTGCATTTGGGTTCCACGCATTTAACGCTTTAAAGAAATCACAGCGTAACTTACGGTCTCCCCAATGTGATATACCCCACCTATCAAAGGAAAGCCTTTTATAAACTAAGGCATTTCTGGAAAGTCTTTCAAATGTTTGACAAGTTAATTTTTCCATAATTAATTGTGCTGATGAATTCTGACCGACTCTTGACAAGATTTCCTCAATCATATCCTCTGGTAGATCTTCTAAAATATTCGGTTGTCTACCCTTAACGTCCATTTTGTTTTTATACTGTAAAATAGACAATGATTAGATTCGTAAAAGATAATTAACAAACAATACAAGCAATTTTTACATAGAACATAAAAGTACAAGCACACTACAATACATATAATACACAACATGATTACAACCCTCTAATTTGAATCACTGGTTTCTTCTTCTTCGGACTTGGTTCGTTTTTCTAATTTTATAGGAATATATGGTGTTCCTCTAATACGAGCTGTCGTTTTCCACAATGGTTTAGAAAAACCTGGTGGTTTAGAGGTTCCTGGGTCATTGTTACATTTTAGGAAATATGGATGTTGCCGATACATATAAAGTTCATCGGGGTTGGAATTGGGTTTCTCTATTTTTATACCTTTTCCCTTATTATTTTCTTTCGCTTTATTAAATTGGGTCGAGGTAATTTCTATAACATCATCGGAATCCTCATCGGGATCCAATTCATCGAAAAATTGATAATCTTCCGAATATTTTGCTTCCTCGGCAGAAACACCATTGACCATTATTAACTTTGGTCCGTTGGTTGAGGATTTTCTTTTATTTAATAGATTTACTATAGGTATCAATATTTCTTCCTCTGGAACCTGTTGTTCTTTCAATTCCTCCTCTTCCGGTTCCTCCTCTTCCGGTTCCTCTTCTTCCGGTTCCTCCTCTTCCGGTTCCTCTTCTTCAGGTTCCTCTTCGAGAATTTGTGAATCTTTCCAAAATATATTCGACTCTTCATTATTATTAGGTGAATCGATGGGATTTGTACTAGTGGTAGACATCTATCACACAATATCAAACACATTAAGAGGTTAATATATCACATAATATTTACATGTTAATAATATATAGTTTCCAACAAAAGTGTTATGCAATCGTTTTTAAAGAAAACACGGTCGAAGTCCAGACTCACTAATGTATCCTAACAAACTCGATAAGACACACTAATGCAAATTTCTGGTTCTCTAAGACCAATGCTCGGATACCAACTAAAATGTCCCGTTCATATTGATTATAAACGTTCCATATTAATTGATTTCGTTGCGACGTTTTGACCTCTATATGAGATGTTTTTCAAAGATTACATTCATTTTTAAAACAACCATAACCTTTATTTTATCTATAAAGGTTTAAAAAGCATTACGTAGATTATCAAATAATGATAATCTAAAATATACCATTTACACACGACCATTACATAATGGTTTACAATAAGAATATATTACATCAAAAATAAGTTTCTTGAATGCAGTTTTTACATAATATCATACAAGCATGGACTCCAAATCTTGTCCTTATTTTAGTATGCAACAGCGGAAGCTCTTAATAATCACCTGAGAATAAACATTCTTAAAACGTCAACAAAAATGTTGGTGAGTTATAGGTTTAACCTATATATTATCAAATCATAATAATAGACCACAAGATTTCATATTTCAATATACATCCATACGTAGAGATAAAAATCATTCATATGGTGAACACCTGGTAACCGACATTAACAAGATGCATATAAGAATATCCCCTATCATTCCTAGAAATCCTTCGGACATGATAAAAACGAATTCGAAGTACTAAAGCATCTGGTACTTTGGATGGGGTTCGTTAGGCCCAATAGATCTATATTTAGGATTCGCATCAATTAGTAGACCGGTTTACTAATTCTTAGGCTACCAAGCAAAAGGGGCATATTTGGCTTCGATCATTCACCCATATAATGTAATTTCATTTACTTGTGTATATTTCGTAAAACATTTATAAAACTGCATGTATTCTCATCCCAAAATATTAGATTTTATAAGTGGGACTATAACTCACTTTCACAGATTTTTACTTCGTCGGGAGTAAGACTTGGCCACTGGTCGATTCACGAACCTATTGCAAATATATACATATATATATCAAAGTATGTTCAAAATATATTTACAACATTTTTAATACATTTTGATGTTTTAAGTTTATTAAGTCAGTCGTCCTCGTTAGTAACCTACAACTAGTTGTCCATAGTTAGGTGTACAGAAATAAATTGATATAAATTATCTTGAATCAATCCATGACCCAGTGTATACACATCTCAGGCTACATCACAAATCAAAGTATATATATTTTTGGAATCAACCTTAACCCTGTATAACTAACGCAAACATTACTGCATATAGAGTGTCTATGGTTGTTCCAAATAATATATATACATAGGTCGATATGATATGTCAAAACATTTGCATACGTGTCTATGGTATCCCAAGATTACATAATATATTAGAATACATGTATAATACAATATAAGTTAGCTAGGATATGAATTGTATAGAATTGTTACAATATTTCCCTTAGCTACAACAATAAAAAAATACCCAATCTTGTTATATCCATAACTTCTTCTTTTTAAATCCGTTTTGAGTGAATCAAATTGCTATGGTTTCATATTGAACTATATTTTATGAATCTAAACATAAAAAGTATAGGTTTATAGTCAGAAATATAAGTTACAAGTCATTTTTGTAAGAGGTAGTCATTTCAGTCGAAAGAACGACGTCTTGATGACCATTTTGAAAAACATACTTCCAGTTTGAGTTTAACCATGATTTTTGGATATAGTTTCATGTTCATAATAAAAATCATTTTCCTAAAAGAACAACTTTTAAATCAAAGTTTATTATAGTTTTTAATTATCAAACCTAAAACAGCTCCTGGTGTTACTACGACGGCGTATTTCCGGTTTTACGGTGTTTTTTGTGCTTCCAGGTTTTAAATCATTAAGTTAGCATATCATATAGATATATAACATGTGTTTAGTTGATTTTAAAAGTCAAGTTAGAAGGATAAACTTTTGTTTGCGAACAAGTTTAAAATTAACAAAACTATGTTCTAGTGATTTCAAGTTTAAACCTTCGAATAAGGTAGTTTTATATATATGAATCGAATGATGTTATGAACATCATGACTACCTCAGGTTTTGTGGATAAACCTACTGGAAATGATAAAAATAGATCTAGCTTCAAAAGATCCTTGGATGGCTTGAATGTTATTGAAGCAGAATCATAACACGAAAACAAGTTCAAGTAAGATTTCCACTAGAAATAAGATTGTTATAGTTATAGAAATTGAATCAAAATTTGAATATGAGTATTACCTTGTATTAGAAAGATATCTTACTGTAAATAAGAAAGATTTATTGAGGTCGGATGATCACTTTACAAGATTGAAAGTAAGCTAGCAAACTTGAAAGTATTATTAATTTTAGGAAACTAGAACTTATAGAATTTATGAAGAACACTTAGAACTTGAAGATAGAACTTGAGAGAGATCAATTAGATGAATAAAATTGAAGAATGAAAGTGTTTGTAGGTGTTTTTGGTCATTGGTATATGGATTAGATATAAAGGATGTGTAATTTTGTTTACATGTAAATAAGTCATGAATGATTACTTATATTTTTGTAATTTTATGAGATATTTCATGCTAGTTGCCAAATGATGGTTCCCACATATGTTAGGTGACTCACATGGGCTGCTAAGAGCTGATCATTGGAGTGTATATACCAATAGTACATACATCTAAAAGCTGTGTATTGTACGAGTACGAATACGGGTGCATACGAGTAGAATTGTTGATGAAACTGAACGAGGATGTAATTGTAAGCATTTTTGTTAAGTAGAAGTATTTTGATAAGTGTCTTGAAGTCTTTCAAAAGTGTATGAATACATATTAAAACACTACATGTATATACATTTTAACTGAGTTGTTAAGTCATCGTTAGTCATTACATGTAAATGTTGTTTTGAAACCTTTAGGTTAACGAATTGTAACGTTACATCGTTAGTCATTTAATATATATAAACATGGAAAATTTCGGGTCACTACATACAGAGCAAGTAAACTGGACGTGTTGCTTTATAAATACAAGGTTAGCAAGTGGGTGACACAAAACCATAAGTTTTGAGCTAAAATTTTCAAATCTGAAACCCACAAAAACATTTTGCAAACACCGGTGAAGGGTTATTCCGGAAAACTTATCTAGGGTATAAGTTAGATTGAATTTTCAAAAGATCAAATATTTTCATAAAGATCCAATTTCCTAACGGATCTAAATTTTCATAATCATGTGGGACTGTAAACCACAACGTTACTATCATTGTTCATACCGCCGTATAGAAATCACTGATGTATAAAGTGTGAAGAATAAATAAGTGATTCAAGTATGTTTTTATTCAAAGTTCTATATTGCTTAAGGACAAGCAACGCTCAAGTGTGGGAATATTTGATAATGCTAAAAACGAACATATATTTCATAGCATTATCCTTCAAGAAAGACAAGCTTTTGGTTGCAATTGTTCTATTTACAAGTGATATTCGTTTAAATAATAAAAGGTGAAGACAAAAGACAGATTCGACGATTTGAAGATGCAAATGACCAACACGTTAAAAAGTACAAAGTACAATTCAAGAGGTTCAATTTATTGATGAGAAACGTCTAAAAGTTACAAGCGTACGAGCCACGAAACGCAAAGTACAAGATATTAAATAGTACAAAAGGACGTTTGAAAATCCGGAACCGGGACATGAACCAACTATCAACACATGACGCAACGAAGCTAAAATGATAAGTCAACTATGCACATGAATATAATATAATATATAAATAATTCTTAAAATTATATATATATTATATTATATATTAAAAACCGTCGGCAAACTAGCAAACAAGTGAATGTGAGCTGGCCCAGGGGGCCATGCGATCGCATGGTCTGGAAGAGCAATTGCCATGCGATCGCATGGTAGCTAAATAATGGTCAGGTCCTATAAATAGCCAACGAATTCGAGGAGTAATGTACACAATATAATTCAATCTCTCTCACTCTCAATATATATATATATATATATATATATATATATATATATATATATATATATATATATATATATATATATATATATATATATATATATATATATATATATATATTTATAATTTTAAATTTAATTTAAGATTAATAATAATAAGATTATAGTGGTGAATGTTGTAAGTTTGTAAGGCAAAATTCAGTCCGTGTAACGCTACGCTATTAATATTCATTGTAAGTTATGTTCAACCTTTTTAAATTAATTTCTCGTAGCTAAGTTATTATTATGTTCATTTAAATTGAAGTAATCATGATGTTGGGCTAAATATTAAAGACGAGATTATTGGGCTTTGTACCATAATTGGGGTTTGGACAAAAGACCGACACTTGTGGAAATTGGACTATGAACTATTAATAGGCTTTATATTTGTTTAACTGAATGATAGTTTGTTAATTTAATATAGAGATTTAGAATTTGATGTATCTATAAATAACCATATACACTCGATCGGACACGATGGGCGGGATATTTATAAATATTAATAATCGTTCATTTAACCGGACACGAGGATGGATTAATAGTCAATGGACTCATTAAAACAGGGGAGAATTACATACAAGGACACTTGGTGTAATTGATAATAAAGTATTAAAACCTTGGATTGCACACAGTCGATAACCTGGTGTAATCATTAACAATGTATTAAAACCTTATTATAGTTTAAGTCCTCAATTAGTTGGAATATTTGACTTCGGGTATAAGGATAATTTAACGAGGATACTCGCACTTTATATTTATGACTGATGAACTGTTATGGACAAAAAACGTATGGACATATTGAATAATCCAGGAAAAAGGACAATTAACCCATGGTAATAAACTAAAATCAACACGTCGAACATCATGATTACGGAAGTTTAAATAAGCATAATTCTTTATTTTATATTTATCGTCATTTTAATTATCGCACTTTTTAATTATCGCAAATTTATTTATCGTCATTTTAATTATCGCACTTTTTAATTATCGCAATTTTATTTATCGTCATTTAATTATCGCACTTTTTAATTATTGCAATTTTATTTATCGTCATTTTAATTATCGTACTTTTAATTATCGCAATTTTATTTACCGTCATTTTATTTATCGTTATTTACTTTAAGCTTTAAATTAAGTTATATTTATATTTAATATTTTACATTAGGTTTTAATTGTGACTTAAGACATAAAATCGACAAACCGATCATTAAACGGTAAAACCCCCTTTTTATAACAATAATAATATTACTTATATATATATATATATATATATATATATATATATATATATATATATATATATATATATATATATATATATATATATATATATATATATATATATATTTATACAAATATAGTTTAAAATAAATATAGTGTTAAACTTGGCTAGCTCCCTGTGGAACGAACCGAACTTACTAAAAACTACACTACTGTACGATTAGGTACACTGTCTATAAGTGTTGTAGCAAGGTTTAGGTATATCCATTCAATAAATAAATAAATAACTTGTGTAAAATTGTATCTTATTTAATAGTGTTTCGTAGTAAAAATATAACTATTTCGTATACACCTCGCATAACATCAACATGCGCTGCTTTTATAAATGCTTTACAAAATATAGACAAGTGATTAAAAATGATATTCTGCGGATTGATGTGCTAGGTAATTTAGTTATATGTTATAAGAGCATATAAGCGCGAATCCTAAAGATAGATCTATCTGGCTTAACACCCCCATCCTGTAGGCTGCACTAGACGTTAGAGCTAGTGGGCGGATGTTTAGTACTTTGAGGATTATTTATACACTTGCGAGTGTACATATCCATCTTTGCGAAGATGACTAATTATATTATTGTTAAGGTTGGTTACTGAGGCCTCAACATAAGCAGAACGGTTTTATACACTTGCGAGTGTACATATATTTATAAACAGAAATCTTGTGGTCTATTAAAATATTGAAATGATTGTTATGATAAACCTATGAACTCACCAACCTTTTGGTTGACACTTTTAAGTATGTTTATTCTCAGGTATGAAAGAAATCTTTCGCTGTGCATTTGCTCATGTACATGGAGTCATTCATGGCATATTTAGGACAGCACCTCGCAATGGGACCAAATGTTGATGACTTCGTCCAGGTAGATTAGGACGGGTTGTTAAAAATACACATCCGAGACCTTGCCTTGATGCGTCACAATAAATCACAAAGTCATCATTCTCTTCCGGCAATGACAATATAGGTGCGGTAGTTAACTTTTTCTTTAAAAATTGAAATGCTTTCTCTTGCTCATCCTTCCATTCAAATTTCTTCCCTTTATGCGTTAATGCAGTCAAGGGTTTTGCTATTTTGGAAAAATCTTGGATGAATCTTCTGTAGTAACCAGCCAATCCTAAAAATTGACGTATATGCTTCGGAGTTTTTAGGGTTTTCCAGTTTTCAACAGTTTCAATCTTTGACGGATCAAGCTGAATACCTTCTTTGTTTACTACGTGTCTGAGGAATTGAATTTCTTCTAACTAAAATGCAGACTTTGAAAATTTTGCATACAGTTGTTCCTTCCTCAACAATTCTAGCACTTTTCTTAAATGTTCTTCGTGCTCTTGATCATTCTTTGAGTAAATAAGTATGTCATCGATGAAAATAATGACAAACTTGTCAAGATATGGCCCCCACACTCGGTTCATGAGGTCCATGAACACAGCTGGTGCATTAGTCAAACCAAACGGCATAACCATAAACTCGTAATGACCGTAACGCATTCTAAAAGAAGTCTTTGGAATATCATCCTCTTTCACCCGCATTTGATGATACCCGGAACGTAAATCGATCTTTGAATAAGCCTTCTAGTTGATCGAATAAGTCGTCAATTCTCGATAGTGGATAACGGTTCTTGATGGTAAGTTTGTTTAACTCTCAGTAGTCGATAAAGAACCTGAATGTACCATCCTTCTTTTTAACAAACAAAACAGGTGCTCCCCACAGTGATGTGCTTGGTCGAATGAAACCAATTTCTAAAAGTTCTTGTAATTGACTTTGTAATTCTTTCATTTCGCTGGGTGCAAGTCTGTGAGGAGCACGAGCTATTGGTGCAGCTCCTAGTACAAGATCTATTTGAAATTCAACGGGTCAGTGTGGAGGTAGTCCCAGAAATTCTTTCGAAAATACATCGGGAAATTCTGTTGCGACGGGAACATCATTGATGTTCTTTTCTTCGGGTTTGACTTCTTCGATGTGTGCTAGCACGTCATAGAAACCGTTTCTTATTAGTTTTTGTGCCTTCAAATTACTAATAAGATTTAGCTTTGCGTTGCTCTTCTCTCCGTACACCATTAAGGTTTTTCTCTTCTCGCGCATAATGCGTATCGTATTTTTGTAATAAACGATATCTGCTTTCACATCTTTTAACCAGTCCATGCCAATTATCACATCAAAACTCCCTAACTCTACTGGTATCAAATCAATCTTAAATGTTTCGCTAACCAGTTTAATTTCTCGATCCCGACATATTTTATCTGCTAGAATTAATTTATCGTTTGCTAATTCGAGTAAAAATTTATTATCCAAAGGCGTCAATGGACAACTTAATTTAGCACAAAAATCTCTACTCATATAGCTTCTATCCGCACCCGAAATTAAATAAAACATAAGCACATTTATCGTCAATAAGACACGTACCCATAACAAGCTCTGGGTCTTCCTGTGCTTCAACCGCATTAATGTTGAAGACTCTTCCATGGCCTTGTCCATTATTATTCCCTTGGTTTGGGCATGCTTTGCTGAAATGGCCCGACTTTCCGCATCCGTAGCAAACAATAGAATTATTTGTTTTATTATTTTTATAGGCTGTCGGTCCATAGAAGTCACATTTTGTTGCACCATGACCGGGTCTGTTACACTTGGTACACATTACAACACAGTACTTATGTGGATGGTATTCGTCACACCTTCTGTATTGAGTCTTCTGATTGTTGTTACCGTTGTGGTTATTGAAATTGTTGTTGTGGTTGTTGTTGTTATTGGGACGTTTGTTATAATTATTGTTGTTGGGACGTTTGTTGTAATTGTTGTTGGGATTGCGATTGTTGTTGTTGCGATTGATGTTGCGGTTGTTGGGATAGTTGTTGCGATTGTGGTTTTAATTATTGTTGTTGTACTGGTGACTCTTGTCACTATCTTCCTCCCACTTTCTCTTGACTTGTTTCATGTTGGCTTCTTCGGCCGCCTGCTCTTTAATCCTACCCTCAATCTGGTTCACTAGTTTGTGAGCCATTCGATTTGCCTTTTGTATAGAGGTGGGCTCGTTTGAACTCACATCTTCTTGAATTCTTTCTGGTAGTCCTTTCACAAACGCGTCGATCTTCTCTTCTTCATATTCGAACACTCTTGGACACAATAGGCACAACTCCGTGAATCGTTGTTCGTAGGTGGTAATATCGAATCCTTGCGCCCGTAATCCTCTAAGCTCTACCTTGAGCTTATTGACCTCATTTCTGGGACGGTACTGCTCAGTCATCATGTGTTTGAATGCTGACCATGGTAGTGCGTAAGCAGTATCTTATCCCACCTGCTCGAGATAGGTGTTCCACCATGTTAACGCAGTACCTGTGAAGGTATGCTTAGCGTATTTCACCCTATCTTCTTTGGTACATTTACTTATGGCAAACACCGATTCAACCTTCTCGGTCCACCGTTTTAATCCGATTGGTCCTTCAGTTCCATCAAATTCTAAAGGTTTACAGGTAGTGAATTCTTTGTAGGAGCATCCTACACTAGTTCTTGTGGCGTTAGTTCCATGGCTGGATTCAGAGTTATTGTTGTTTTGCATCACAACTTGTACTGCGGCTATGTTTCCTGCAAGCAAAACACGGAATTCTTCCTCATTCATGTTCAAATTCTGACGAGTAGTCGGTGCCATTTCCTTCAAAAATATCCAAAAGAATTAAGTTAATCATATAGAATATTAAGAGTAGTCAATAGTATTTCGTAGCATAATATGAACTCATTTATAAAAGCTTTTTCTTCATAATAGTGTTTTATAAGTTTTAATTCGGGTAATACCTACCCGTTAAGTTCATACTTAGTAGCTAATATACAATTCAACTACTACCATTCTATACGAAAAACTGATAATAATAATTCGCGTTTAAACTTTTATACAATATTTTACAAACATACAATACCACTATTTTACATACAAGATGAAATATAGCACACAATGACTTTGATACAAGGCGGTTGTGAAGAAAATTCTAGTTAATACGCAAGTCGTTCAGCAAAGGCAATAAAAACACGTAATTCATAAGTCCAGAAACAAGTCATGCATTCTGGTTTTACTAATATTATTTCCCATCCTTGGTCTTGTGGAGAATAACCGTTGTAGCCGTTGGCTAGACAGCATGTTGTAACGTCGTAAAAAGGATGAGGGTTACGTAATTCCCAACAGACCCGTAACAATCTAAAAACCTTGTCTCTCACTCTAACTACTGAATCCGTCACTTGTGGGAATATTTTATTTAACAGTTGCAATCCGATGTTCTTTTTCTCAATTTGGTGAGAAGCAAACATCACTAATCCGTAAACATAACATGCTTCTTTAAGTTGCATGTTGGAAGCTCTTTCTAAAGAATGAAGTCCTATGTTGGGATATGTGGAGTCAAAATAGGCTCTCAACCCGTAGTGTAAAATTGCATTTGGGTTCCCCGCACTTAATGCTTTAAAGAAAACACGACGTAACTTAAGGTCTCCCCAATGTGATATACCCCATCTTTCAAAGGAAAGCCTTTTATAAACTAAGGCATGCCTGGAATGTCTTTCAAACGTTCGACAAAGTAATTTCGCCGTAAATAATTTTGCCAATGAATTCTGACCAACTTTAGACAAGATTTCATCAATCATATCCCCTGGTAGGTCTTCTAAAATATTTGGTCGTCTATCCTTAACATCCATTTGTGTTTTTATACTGTAAAATAGACGCAGATTAGATCCGTACCAGATAATTAACAAACATTACAAGCAATTTTTACATATACCATAAACGTACAAACACACTACAATACATATATTACACAACATGATTACAAATCTTTAATCCAACTCACTCGTTTCTTCCTCTTTGGACTTGGTTCGTTTTTCTAACTTCCTAGGGATATATGGTGTTCCTCTAATACGAGCCATCATTTTCACAATTGGTTTAGAAAAACCTGGTGGCTTAGATGTTCTCGGGTTATAGTTAAAATTTAAGAAATACGGGTGTTTACGATACATATAAAGTTCATCGGGGTTGGAATCAGATTTCTCTATTTTGATGCCTTTTACCTTATTGTTTTCTTTTGCTTTTTCAAATTGGGTCAGGGTAATTTCTATAACATCATCGGAATCCTCATCGGGATCCGATTCATCAGAAAATTGGTAATTTTCCCAATATTTTGCTTCCTCGGCGGAAACACCATTGACCATTTTCAACTTTGGTCCTTTGGTTAGGGATTTTCTTTTATTTATCTGTTTTTCTGTGGTTTCTAATATTTCCTCCTCTGAAACCTCTTCTTCCAGTTCCTCTTCTTCCGGTTCCTCTTCTTCCGGTTCTTCTTCGGGAATTTGTGAATCTTCCCAAAATATATTTGACTCTTCATTATTATTAGGTGAGTCGATGGGATTTGTACTAGAGGTAGACATCTATCACACAATATCAATTACATTAAGAGATTAATATATCACATAATATTTACATGTTACAAATATGTAGTTTCCAACAAAAAATGTTAAGCAATCGTTTTTAAAGAAAACACGGTCGAAGTCCAGACTCACTAATGCATCCTAACAAACTCGATAAGACACACTAATGCAATTTCTAGTTCTCTAAGATCAACGCTCGGATACTAACTGAAATGTCCCGTTCATATCGATTATAAACGTTTCATATTAATTGATTTCGTTGCGAGGTTTTGACCTCTATATGAGACGTTTTTCAAAGACTGCATTCAATTTTTAAAACAAACCATAACCTTTATTTTATCGATAAAGGTTTAATAAGCATCACGAAGATTATCAGATAATGATAATCTAAAATATAGCGTTTACACACAACCATTTCATAATGGTTTACAATAATATTACACAACAACTTAAGTCTCCGAATGCAATTTTTAAAATAATATTATACAAGCATACAGACTCCAATTCCTGTCTTTATTTAGCATTCAACAGCGGAAGCTCTTAATAATCATCTGAGAATAAACATGCTTTAAACGTCAACAAAAATGTTGGTGAGTTATAGGTTTAACCTATATATTTATCAAATCGTAATAATAGGCCACAAGATTTCATTTCTCATAAACAACCAGCTGTATAAAAATCATTCATATATTTAAACACCTGGTAACCGACATTAACAAAATGCATCTAGAATATCCCCAAAACAGAACCACTCGTCTGTAGAGAAAAATCGAAGTACTAAAGCAGTTCAAAATCTCTGACTGGGGCGTGTCAAAGCCCGTAGATCTACCTTTAGGATTCGCGTCAATTAGTGGCAATTATAATAAACACTAATTCATGGGCTACCAAGTTCAACAAGGGCGATATCCGGTATAGCAATTCAACATAGAATGTAGTTCCAATTACTTGTGCCTATTTTGTAAAACATTTATAAAACTTGCATGTATTCTCATCCCAAAAAGATATTAGATAATAAAATTGGGACTATAACTCACTTTCACAGATTTTTACTTCGTCGGAAAATAAGACCTGTCCATGGGTTAATTCACGAACCTATAATAAATATATACATACATATTAAAGTATGATCGAAATATTTTCATAACATTTTTATTACATGTTGATGATTTAAGTTGTTAAATTAGTAGTCCAACGTTAGTAGTCCACAATTAGTAGTACATAAATAAATCAATATAATTTCTCGAATCAATCCACGACCCAGTGTATACAAGTCTCAGACTTGATCACAACTCAAAGTATATATATTATTTTGGAATCAACCTCAACCCTGTATAGCTAACTCGATCATTACTGCATATAGAGTGTCTATGGTTGTTTCAAATAATATATATAGATGACGTCGATATGATATGACAAAACATTGTATACGTGTCTATGGTCTATCAAGATTACATAATATATGTTAGAATACATGTATAATACAATATAAGTTAGTTAAATTATGGTTAGTATAGATTTGTTACAAATTTCACGTAGCTAAAACAAGCAAAAATATCCAATTTTGTTTTACCCATAATTTCTTCGTTTTAAATCAGTTTTGAGTGAATCCAATTACTATGGTTTCATATCGAACCAAAGATTAATAATCTAAACAGAAAAAAGTATAGGTTTATAGTCAGAAATATAAGTTACAAGTCGTTTTTGTAAGAGGTAGTCATTTCAGTCGAAAGAACGACGTCTTGATGACCATTTTGAAAAACATACTTCCACTTTTAGTTTAACCATGATTTTTGGATATAGTTTCATGTTCATAAGAAAAATCAATTTCAAAGAAGAACAACTTTTAAATCAAAGTTTATAATAGTTTTTAATTATCTAACCCAAAACAGCCTCAGTTTCACTATGACGGCGTATGTCCGATTTTACGGTGTTCTTCGTGTTTCAAAGTTTTAAATCATTAAGTTAGCATATCATATAGATATAGAACATGTGTTTAGTTGATTTTAAAAGTTAAATTAGAAGGATTAACTTTGTTTGCGAATAAGTTTAGAATTAACTAAACTATGTTCTAGTGATTACAAGTTTTAATCTTCGAATAAGATAGTTATATATATATATATATATATATATATATATATGAATTGAATGATGTTATGAACATCATTACTACCTCAAGTTTAGTAGGTAAACCTACTGGAAGTGACAAGAAATGATCTAGCTTCAAAAGATTCTTGGATGGCTTGAAAGTTCTTGAAGTAGAATCATGACACGAAAACAAATTCAAGTAAGATTACTACTCGAATTAAGATTGTTATAGTTATAGAAATTGAATCAAAGTTTGAATATGAGTATTACCTTGAATTAGAGAGATAACCTACTGTAAATAACAAAGGTTTCTTGATCTTAGATGCTTACTTGGAATGAATTAGAAAGCTTGGAGGTGGACTTGCAAACTTGAAAGTGTTCTTGATATGTTCTTGAGTAGTTGTTTTGTATGTTGATCTAGGTTAACTAGATTATGAGACGAACTGTCCTAATCCATAAGGACGAATATAATAACATATGATTACATTGCGAGGTATTTGACCTCTATATGATACATTTTACAAACATTGCATTCGTTTTTAAAAGACAACCTTTCATTTCATCGAAAGTTAACAGGCGTGCATACCATTTCCTAATATCCTACTATAAATGACCTAATCTGTCATTTGCTTAATGATAATCTTTATTGAACTCAACGATTTTGAATGCAACATCTTTTGAAATATGTCATGAATGACTCCAAGTAATATCTTTATAATGACCAAATGCACAGCGAAAGATTTCTTTCAAACCTGAGAATAAACATGCTTAAAAGTGTCAACCAAATGGTTGGTGAGTTCATTAGTTTATCATCAATATTCATTTCCATCATTTTTATAGACCACAAGATTTTCATTTCTATTTCTCATAAATATACATCTCTTCCATAGAGATAAAAATCATTCATATGGTGAACACTTGGTAACCGACATTAACAAGATGCATATAGAATATCCCCATCATTCCGGGACATCCTTCGGACATGATAATTTCGAAGTACTAAAGCATCCGCAACAACGGATGGGACTTGTTGGGCCCGATAGATCTATCTTTAGGATTCGTGTCAATTAGTAGACTGGTTTACTAATTCTTAGGCTACCAAGCTAAAAGGGGCATATTCGTCTTCGATCCATTCAACCATATAATGTAGTTTCGATTACTTGTGTCTATTTCGTCAAACATTTATAAAAGCGCATGTATTCTCAGTCCCAAAAATATATATTGCAAAAGCATTTAAAAGGGGAGTAATGAAACTCACTATACTGTATTTCGTAGTAAAAATACATATGACGTCATTGAACAAGTGCAAGGTTGGCCTCGGATTCACGAACCTATATTAAGTATATATATATTTATATGTTGGTCAATATCTATCTAACAATTTAGGTCAGGTCATAGTGTATCACCATCCTAATGCTCGAGATTATCATGCAAAAGTCAACAAAAGTCAATCTGACTAAAAATGATTTCTAAAATTTATACGTTTTTTTATATAACTTAAATATAGTCATTTTATATATTTAAATATATTTATCAGAGTTTATTAGAGTAAATAATACAAGTCATTTATTAATAAAAATTTATATTAAAATCCATATATGATAAAATATACTTTTATATATCTCCAGTAATAAAATTTATAAGTTCACTTAATATCATAAAAATATAGTGGTATATATTATTAATGTAATTTTATTACGTGTGGTAAAAATATCTTTGTATCACATAAAATAATCTTGATAATAATAATAATAAGTAAAAGTTGTCTTATTTTGTAATATAATAATTGTAACGACCCTGGATTTTCCAACGTTTATTAATAATTGTTATTATTAATACTTGTGATAAAACGAATGTATGTAATTACATTTACTTGTTGCCATGATTAACCGTACTTGACTTTAATTGCCCGAAATGTCTTTGTGACACCCGAAACTTACACGAATAATATTTTCAGATATTATTTACATTCATGATTAATTTTATTAATCATTTTAATTAACTAAGGTTATTAGTTAGTTACATGGGCTTTAATTGGATTAATTTGTTAATTAGTTGAACTTGGGCTTTTATTAGTGTTATGGACTCATGTTAGTGGACTTAAAGAACCTACCCTACAATTTAAATGGACTAACTAGCCCACTCTTTCATGTAAGTAATATTTAGAACTAAACTAGAAGACTTAACTTAGTAAAGAATCTTGTTACAACATAATCCCCGTGCATGGCCACCTAATAACCCAACTTTTCAAGCTTTATCATGCAAATACCTTGTGGACTTCTTCCCCCCTCTTCTTTTTCTACTGACCGACGGCTAGAGCCTCATGAGGAGGTGTATTTGGCTTTCAAATTTTGTTAACTTAGCTACTAGTTTTCTCTCTCACTTCATTTATTCCAAACACACACTTACTTGCATACTTTTTTTCTCTCCTTTCTCTCTAAACTTTGTAAGTTACAAGGCTTCTTTTCTTTCTCTTTTTCTTGCTAAAAACCGAACCAACCAACCTTCATCATCATCATTCTTTTGTTGTTGTTACTTGTAGTTGTTTGTTACTTAGTTACATGAACTTTGTTGTTATTATTTACTTGTTGTTGTTACTTACAAATTACTAAGAAGCAAACTTGTTAGTTTAATTCTTCATTTTATCTTGTATTTACAAGAACACACAAGAACTAAACTTACTAGTTTATGTTCTACATATGTTGTTTCAAAAGATTTAAGTTCATGTGTTGTGAAAGCATACTTGTAATTCATGTTAGTAAACTTTAAAGTTTACTTTCTTAAAGATCAAACTTTGGTTTGAATCTTTAAAGTATGAACAACCCATGAACTAGCAACTTGTTTACTTAGTTTACTACTTTATATTATGCACTTAAATTTCATGTTTGTTGGTTCAAATGGTCAAGTATTACAAGTTAGTCTTGATCTCATACTTTCTTGAACTAAAATTTATTTTAAAAGTTCAAGAACATGTAAGTAAGCTTTCTTTAATTATAACTTTGTATGCTTATGCTTGATCTAGACTTTTGAGTCTTGGATCTTCAAAATCTAACTAAGAACTATGTTCTACAACTTAAGATCTTGATTTCATAAGTTATCTTCAAGTTTGTAACTTAAATATTAGTTTTAAAGTTCATGTAAGTGTTAGATCTAAGACCTTGATGTAACTTTAGTTCATCAAACTTCATACAACTCTTAAGTGAGTTGTGCTACATGTCTTGGACTTGCACAAGTGTTATGATGGTGAAACCTTGGTTAAGATGATTCAAACACATCAAGAGTTGTACACTTGAAGCTATATGCATCAAGGATGAGAACCATGATAAGCATCGAGCACCAAGAACCACCGGAACCTACTGACCCTACTGTTTTACTGTTTCTGTGTCTGACCCGTACGACCTGGGCTACTGTAATTATGATTTTTAGATAGATCTGTTCGATTAGATAACTTTACATATAGGACTCGTCTTAATCCGAGTTAGGGTTTAGGATTTATGGCCCTCCGATCGTCACTATGTCCATTTAACGTTGTGCTGAGAATTCTAACCTACTCGCACTTAGACCATCGCCACGGTCAAACGAAGATGAGTTTGCTTCTGTAATTTTTACCACAACTAAAGGACTCATATACGGAGCCATGGCCACTATTCTCACCCTATGTCAGTAGGTATAGAGGCCGTGGTGACTGACCGAACTCAGCCTTTGTTTTAAACTTCTTTCATAAACGAAACTTACTTTACACCTTTTGTTAAATGATCAATGATGATGACCCTTAAGACCTAATTTACATACTTTTAAACCTATTCGGACAATTTACTGACTTAGTACTATTTGACTTAGGTTGAGGACCCGTTTGGACAACCTTCATTACTTGCTTACTTTCCGAGTCATACTTTACTGCTACTTTATCATTGTGAGTTATAGCATTCCCTTTTTACTTTAACTTATTTTGGGAATTGAGAATACATGCGGATTTTATGTTTTTCATACTAGGCACGAGTACTTAAACTTTATATATGTGTGGGTTATATAACGGCAGAAACATTCGCTTTATCTCGGTAACGTTTAGTCATTGGTTTTTGAACCGGTGAATGCGAATCTTAGATATGGATCCATAGGGTTTAACATCCCCACTCGGGCTAGTAGCGCTAGTATTTAACGAGTGTTTAATACTTCATAAACATACGCACTTTCCAAGTGTACTTTCAGGGGGTATAAACGTTAAGTTAGTTACCAAGTGCCCACGGTTAACATATACTTTATCATACTATTTTGAAACGCTCTTTGTAGCACTGAAATCTCGTGGCCTACCTTACTTACTGTTATACTTAAACTATAGCTCACCAACCTTTGTGTTGACATTTTTAAGCATGTTTTTCTCAGGTTCTTAAGGTTGCTTCCGCTGTGTACTAGTCTTGCCGTAGACACCCGCTGCTCTAGTGATTATCACCGCATGAACTGTTTATCTTGCATTCAAACTTTAATACATTTGAAACTATGTTTTGTAACGACCTAAGGGTCACATACATTTATTCATGCTTGCTATTCGTAGAAGCATACTGTTGGTGTAAAACAATTGACGTCGGTTGTGACGTCATCTTTTTATCGTGAATGCAACTTCTTTTATTACATCATGTAGTACTTAACCTTGTAATGATCCTGTTGTTGATGATTCGTACACGATGGTTTTATACGGGGCATCACATTTGGTATCAGAGCATTGGTTGTAGGGAATTAGGTTGCATTAGTGAGTCTAAGACCGACCCGAGTAGGATTCACTAATAGGACTAATCTACAACTTGCTAGTTTACTGTTTCCGCTGAACTTACTGCGTGATGCGGCTTACTTTTACTGCTATGTGCCATATGCTATTACATGATTTCCCTACTGCATGCTATTATCTGCTTTCAATTGCATGATACTTGTCGTTACTGCCATGCTACTTACTGTTACACATGATTTAAACTGTTGGCCTAATACGTGCTTGCTTTATGACTTACTGACATGGAAAAATTTATTTTTCCTTGTTCAGATGTCGGATACTCCACCTTCTATCATTTTGGGCAGTTCAGACTCGTCAGCCACCCCACCTGCTGCTGCTGCCGACACACTGATCCCGCTACCCACGAGTGACCCCGGCGCTTCATCTTCCGGGACTAGCAGCCAGGCGCCTGCCCCAGTGGTTACTTCTAGCGGAGCCCAGGACCCTTCGGAGATTCCAGCTCCATCTGCCCCCGGACCCTCAAGATCACAGCCCTGCTCCGGTGAGATTGTGATTCCCGCGGAGTTCGGGGAAGGTCTGTTTCGTAACCGGTATCTCCATTGGTGCCGACGTGCCCCTGATGGACGTCTCATTCCGATCGGACCCGCTAGGTACAGACAGATGATGGTCGCTCAAGGACGGCCAGCTCAGACACCCGTACAGCCACCACATGATTCGGACGACCCGTCATCCACTGATGCTTCATCCGACGACACCTCCTTAGACGACTCCAGTGATGATGAGGACCCTGCTGATGTACCTATACAGGCACCCTCCACCCCGCCGAAGAAGCAGTACCATTTTAATGGCACCATCATTCCAGGGGTGAATGGAGGTCGTGCTTTCACTAACGAATTTGGTCAGCGTCGTAGGGTTACTGCTCGTAAGCGGCTTTTGCCGTACCCTATCGACCCACAAGTGCGTAAGGCACCCCGTTACGTACTGACTATTTCTGGAGCCGGAACATCTGCACCCCGTTATGTAATGTCTGCACCACCGCCACCACCTGCACCACCAGCACCACCCGCCCCACCAGCTCCCACTGTCGAGGAATTGATAAGGGAGGTGGAAACCCTCCGTGCTCGGGTAGCTGAGCTAGAGGACCAGATGGCCCATGTTATGGACATCCTTCACCCACCTTCACCGTAGGGCTTTTGTATTTAGATTTCGTTATGTAATCTAGTTGTAGTTTTATGTTTCACTTATGTATTGTACGAACTTATACCGATGTATGCAACTTATTATTATTAATGAATGGAACTTTGCGTTATTTAATTCTTTCACGACGTTCTATTTACATTACTGTACGATGATTCTGTGGTATTTGTACCTAGATGCGTTATTTAATAACATGCGATGTGTTGATTCCATGTTGGTTGTTGTATACTGTATTATTACTATTTGAATGATGGATTTTGACTTGAGTCAAAAATTTTGTTTAGAATATCATGGCCAACGGACGATCAACACCTACCACCGCCCAAATCGAGGAGATGATTGCTGAAAGGGTAGCCGCAGCCATTGCAGAAATGCAACCTCAAGCTCCACCGCCACCGCCACCACCACCGGTTATTCAACCCATTCGAAATAGGTGTACTTACAAGGAATTCCAGAGCTGTAAACCACATAAATTCAGTGGCACTGAGGGACCGGTTGGTCTCACTAGATGGTTCGAGAAACTTGAATCCGTGTTCCGAGTCAGCAACTGTTTGGAGGACAGCAAAACCAAATTTGCTTCTTGCACACTGTCTGACGGCGCGCTCACGTGGTGGAACACCATGGCACAGGCACAAGGCATTGATGAGGCGTATGCTACGCCATGGGAAGAATTTAAGTGTACCATGATTGAGGAGTATTGTCCGAGAACCGAGATACAAAAGATGGAAATGGAATTCATGCAGTTAAAGGCCGTTGGGAATGACCTTGATGGTTACAACAGGAGATTTTTGGAACTAGCCCTGATGTGTCCGACAATGGTTACACCGGAGTTCAAACGAATTGAAAGGTACTTCTGGGGACTTCCTAAGAGCATTAAGGGAAACGTCACCTCGTCCAAGCCACCAAATGTCCCAGAAGCGATGTGCATGGCGCATACTTTAATGAATCAAATAACCATCGATGAACCGGAGAAAACTAAGTCTGAAGCGGGTACTAGTGAGAAGCGCAAATGGGATAACAACAGGGGACGGACCTATGAACAGAACCCGGCAAAACGACATGAGGGTTTCAGAGGAAACAACAACGGTGGAAACCCCAACCCCAACAACAACACTAACTCCAACCCAAACTACAAAGGCACACTACCGCAATGCAAGAGGTGCTACAAGCACCACACCGGGTATTGTAACATCGTTTGTGAAAAGTGCCAACGGACTGGGCATATCGGGAAAGCCTGCAAGGTCACCACTTTGAATGGGAAGCCGAACACCAACGGGCCGAAGAAGTGTTACGAATGCGGGCACACGGGCCATTTCAGAAATGCGTGTCCAAATAAGCGAAAAGATGGCGGACCACCGCGCGCTAGAGCTTTCAATGTTAATGCAAGGGACGCACGCGAAAACCCCGACTTGGTGACAGGTATATTCAAAATCAACAATCTTTTAGCTTCTGTCTTGTTTGATACTGGTGTGGATAGAAGTTATGTATGTAGACATTTTTGCGATAAGATTAATTGGTCATTAGTCCCATTAAAAGAGAGCATGCTTTTCGAGGTCGCCAATGGAAAACTTGAGAAAGTTGACCATATTAGTCGAGGAGCTATTAACAACATAGCTGGTGCAGATTTCGAAATCGATTTGATACCCATCAAATTGGGAAGTTTTGACATGATTGTTGGTATGGATTGGTTGAGCAAGATAAAGGCTGATATTATTTGTGGAGATAAAGCTCTTCGTATACCACAAGGAGATGGTGAGCCACTGATCATCTACGGAGAGAGATGTACCTCGAAGCTAAACCTCATTAGTTGCGTGAAAGCACAAAAGATTATAAAGAAGGGACGTCTTGCTGTCCTAGCGCATGTGAAAACAGTAGAAACCGAGGTGAAGAATGTGAACGACGTTCGAATTGTGAACGAATTTTTCGATGTCTTCCCTGAAGAATTGCCTGGATTACCGCTGCCAAGAGCAGTAGAGTTTCAGATTGATTTAGTGCCAGGAGCAGCACCTGTAGCTCGCGCACCTTATAGACTCGCACCTTCCGAGATGCAAGAATTACAGAGTCAACTACAAGAGCTGTTAGACCGTGGATTTATCCAACCAAGTTTCTCACCTTGGGGCGCACCTGTGTTGTTTGTAAAGAAGAAGGATGGATCCTTCCGTATGTGTATCAACTACCGTGAACTCAACAAATTGACAATCAAGAATCGGTATCCTCTTCCTAGAATTGACGATCTTTTTGATCAACTACAAGGATCGAGCATTTACTCAAAGATCGATTTGCGATCCGGTTATCACCAGTTGAGGGTGAAGGAAAGTGACGTGATGAAAACTACATTCAGGACCCGTTATGGTTATTATGAGTTTCTCGTGATGCCATTCGATTTGACAAATGCACCTGTTGTGTTCATGGATCTCATGAATCGTGTCTGCAAGCCGTACTTGGATAAGTTTGTTATCGTCTTCATAGATGATATCCTCATATACTCTAAGAGTGAAGAAGAGCATGAGCAACACCTCCGACTAGTACTTGAACTCTTGAGGCAAGAGCAACTTTACGCCAAATTCTCCAAGTGTGAATTTTGGTTGAAAGAAGTCCAGTTTCTGGGTCATGTTGTGAGCGACCAGGGTATCAAAGTTGATCCTGCCATGATTGAAGCTATCAGCAAGTGGGAGACCCCCACTACTCCGACTCATATTTGCCAATTCCTAGGTCTCGCCGGTTACTACCGAAGGTTCATTGAAGGATTTTCTCTGATTGCGCGTCCTTTGACCGTGCTGACTCACAAGGGCAAGAAGTTCATTTGGGAACCCGCACACGAATCAGCATTTCAAACTTTGAAGAAGAAGTTAACCACCGCACCTATCCTATCACTTCCTGAGGGCAGTGACAACTTTGTTGTTTATTGTGATGCATCGAAGTGTGGTTTTGGTTGTGTACTGATGCAACGATCAAAAGTTATTGCCTATGCCTCCCGTCAACTGAAGATCCACGAGCGAAACTACACTACGCAAGATCTTGAACTTGGAGCCGTTGTCTTTGCACTCAAATTGTGGAGACACTATTTGTATGGAACTAAGAGTACTATCTTCACCGACCACAAAATCCTCCAACACATCTTCGGTCAGAAGCAATTGAATATGAGACGGCCTCGATGGATCGAGACACTCAACTACTACGATTGTGAACTTCGTTATCATCCTGGCAAGGCCAATGTTGTAGCTGACGCTTTAAGCCGAAAGGAGAGGATGGCACCTCTTCGTGTTAGGGCTCTGAACATCACCATTCATTCGAACCTCAACAGCCAGATCAGAGTAGCCCAAGATGAGGCTCTCAAGGAAGAGAATATAACTCATGAACATTTGAACATACTTGTCTCTCAATTCGAGGTTAGGGAGTCTGGACTCCGATGTTATGCCGGGAGAATTTGGGTACCTCTTTATGGAGATCTACGGAACCTTATACTTGATGAAGCACACAAATCGAGATATTCGATTCATCCTGGAGCGGGCAAGATGTACCACGACCTTAAAGAACAGTATTGGTGGCCGAATCTTAAGAAAGACGTTACAACTTATGTTGGGAAGTGTTTGACTTGCTCGAAGGTTAAAGCCGAGCATCAGAGACCTTCTGGGTTACTTCAACAACCGGAAATCCCACAATGGAAATGGGAAAGGATCACAATGGATTTTATCACCAAGCTACCAAAGACGGTGGGCGGATACGATACCATCTGGGTTATCGTTGACCGTCTTACCAAATCTGCACACTTTCTAGCGATGAAGAAAACGGATACAATGGAGAGACTTGCTCAACTATACATCAAGGAGGTTGTATCTCATCATGGTGTACCTTTATCGATCATCTCCGATCGCGATCCCCGTTTTGCTTCTAGATTTTGGCTTTCTTTGCAAGAAGCCATGGGAACTCGTCTTGACATGAGTACTGCTTATCACCCTCAGACTGACGGGCAAAGTGAACGAACGATTCAGACCTTGGAGGACATGTTGCGTGCATGTGTCATTGATTTTGGAAAGGCCTGGGAAAGGCTTTTGCCATTAGCCGAATTATCGTACAACAACAGTTATCACTTGAGCATTAATGCCGCACCTTTTGAAGCATTGTATGGCCGCAAGTGCCGATCTCCTTTTTGTTGGGCCGAAGTAGGCGAAAAGCAAATCACCGGACCCGAGGTAGTCCACGAAACCACGGAGAAGATTGCTCAGATTCAAGCTAGACTTAAGACTGCCCGCGATCGTCAAAAGAGTTATGCTGATCTTAAACGTAAGGACTTTGAATTCAACATGGGCGACCGTGTAATGTTAAAGGTTGCACCTTGGAAAGGTGTGATCCGTTTTGGAAAACGTGGAAAGTTAAACCCACGATACATTGGTCCTTTGGAAATCTTGGAACGTGTTGGACCCGTTGCTTACCGTTTGGATCTACCAGCACAATTGAGCTCGGTTCATCCTACCTTCCACGTGTCAAACTTGAAGAAGTGTCTTGCTGCACCTGAACTTATCATACCGCTGGAAGAACTTACAATTGATGACAAACTCTACTTTGTGGAGGAAATTGTTGAAATTATGGATCGTGAGATCAAAACTTTGAAATGCAACAAGATTCCGATCGTTCGAGTGTGATGGAATGCCAAATGAGGACCTGAGTTTACTTGGGAGCGAGAGGATCAAATGATGCGGGAGTATCCTCACCTTTTCCCGACTCCTCCATATACCTCAGCATAAAATTTCGGGACGAAATTTTCTTTAACAGGTGGGTAATGTAACGACCCTGGATTTTCCAACGTTTATTAATAATTGTTATTATTAATACTTGTGATAAAACGAATGTATGTTATTACATTTACTTGTTGCCATGATTAACCGTACTTGACTTTAATTGCCCGAAACGTCTTTGTGACACCCGAAACTTACATGAATAATATTTTCAGATATTATTTACATTCATGATTAATTTTATTAATCATTTTAATTAACCAAGATTATTAGTTAGTTACATGGGCTTTAATTGGATTAATTTGTTAATTAGTTGAACTTGGGCTTTTATTAGTGTTATGGACTCATGTTAGTGGACTTAAAGAGCCCACCCTACAATTTAAATGGACTAACTAGCCTACTCTTTCATGTAAGTAATACTTGGAACTAAACTAGAAGACTTAACTTAGTAAAGAATCTTGTTACAACATAATCCCCATGCATGGCCACCTAATAACCAACTTTTCAAGCTTTATCATGCAAATACCTTGTGGACTTCTTCCCCCCCCCCCCCCTCTTCTTTTTCTGCTGACCGACGGCTAGAGCCTCATGGGGAGGTGTATTTGGCTTTCAAATTTTGTTAACTTAGCTACTAGTTTTCTCTCTCACTTCATTCATTCCAAACACACACTTACTTGCATACTTTTTTTCTCTCCTTTCTCTCTAAACTTTGTAAGTTACAAGGCTTCTTTTCTTTCTCTTTTTCTTGCTAAAAACCGAACCAACCAACCTTCATCATCATCATTCTTTTGTTGTTGTTACTTGTAGTTGTTTGTTACTTAGTTACATGAACTTTGTTGTTATTATTTACTTGTTGTTACTTACTAATTACTAAGAAGCAAACTTGTTAGTTTGATTCTTCATTTTATCTTGTATTTACAAGAACACACAAGAACTAAACTTACTAGTTTATGTTCTATATATGTTGTTTCAAAAGATTTAAGTTCATGTGTTGTGAAAGCATACTTGTAATTCATGTTAGTAAACTTTAAAGTTTACTTTCTTAAAGATCAAACTTTGGTTTGAATCTTTAAAGTATGAACAACCCATGAACTAGCTACTTGTTTACTTAGTTTATACTTTATATTATGCACTTAAATTTCATGTTTGTTGGTTCAAATGGTCAAGTATTACAAGTTAGTCTTGATCTCATACTTTCTTGAACTAAAATTTACTTTAAAAGTTCAAGAACATGTAAGTAAGCTTTCTTTAATTATAACTTTGTATACTTATGCTTGATCTAGACTTTTGAGTCTTGGATCTTCAAGATCTAACTAAGAACTATGTTCTACAACTTAAGATCTTGATTTCATAAGTTATCTTCAAGTTTGTAACTTAAATATTAGTTTTAAAGTTCATGTAAGTGTTAGATCTAAGACCTTGATGTAACTTTGGTTCATCAAACTTCATACAACTCTTAAGTGAGTTGTGCTACATGTCTTGGACTTGCACAAGTGTTATGATGGTGAAACCTTGGTTAATATGATGCAAACACATCAAGAGTTGTACACTTGAAGCTATATGCATCAAGGATGAGAACCATGATAAGCATCGAGCACCAAGAACCACCGGAACCTACTGACCCTACTGTTCTACTGTTTCTGTGTCTGACCCGTACGACCTGGGCTACTGTAATTATGATTTTCAGATACCTATGTTCGATTAGATAACTTTTCATATAGGACTCATCTTAATCCAAGTTACGATTTAGGATTTATGGCCCTCCGATCGTCACTATGTCCATTTAACGTTGTGCTGAAAATTCTGACCTACTCGCACTTAGACCATCGCCACGGTCAAACGAAGACGAGTTTGCTTCTGTAATTTTTACCACAACTAAAGGACTCATATACGGAGCCATGGCCACTGGTCTCACCCTATTTCAGTAGGTATAGAGGCCGTGGTGACTGACCGAACTCAGCCTTTGTTTTAAACTTCTTTCATAAACGACACTTACTTTACACCTTTTGTTAAATGATGAATGATGATGACCCTTAAGACCTTATTTACATACTTTTAAACCTATTCATACGATTTACTGACTTAGTACTATTTGACTTGCTTACTTTTCGAGTCATACTTTACCGCTACTTTATCATTGTGAGTTATAGCATTTCCTTTTTACTTTAACTTATTTTGGGAACTGAGAATACATGCGGATTTTATGTTTTACATACTAGGCACGAGTGCTTAAACTTTATATATGTGTGGGTTATATAACGGCAGAAACATTCCCTTTAGCTCGGTAACGTCTAGTCATTGGTTTTTGAACCGGTGAACGCGAATCTTAGATATGGATCCATAGGGTATGACATCCCCACTCGGGCTAGTAGCGCTAGAATTTAATGAGTGTTTAATACTTCGTAAACATACGCACTTGCCAAGTGTACTTTCAGGGGGTATAAACTTATGTTAGTTACCAAGTGCCCACGGTTAACATATACTTTATCATACTGTTTTGAAATGCTCTTTGTAGCACTGAAATCTCGTGGCCTACCTTACTTACTGTTATAATTAAACTATAGCTCACCAACCTTTGTGATGACATTTTTAAGCATGTTTTTCTCAGGTGCTTAAGGTTGCTTCCGCTGTGTACTAGTCTTGCCGTAGACACCCGCTGCTCTAGTGATTATCACCACATGAACTGTTTATCTTGCATTCAAACTTTAATACATTTGAAACTATGTTTTGTAATGACCTAAGGGTCACATACATTTATTCATGCTTGCTATTCGTAGAAGCATACTGTTGGTGTAACACAATTAACATCGGTTATGACGTCATCTTTTTTTATCGTGAATGCAACTTCTTTTATTACAGCATGTAGTACTTAACCTTGTAATGATCTTGTTGTTGATGATTCGTACACGATGGTTTTGTATGGGGCATCACAATAGTTATTATTATTCTACTAATAATGATAACAACAATATTTTTTTTTATCAATGATGATGTTAATTATAATAAAAACATAATCCTAATTATGATAATTTTTGATGATAAATATATTTTTTAATGTTAACTAAATGTTTTACAAAAATAATAATTCTTTTTAAAATGGTAAATAATAATAATACTAAAATGATAATAATGATATTTTATAATAACAATAATAATTTCAATAAAAATGATAGTTTTAATATTACTATATTTTTAATTAGTAATAAAAATAATGAAAACGATATTTTTCTCTTACATTAATGTCTTACAATATTTTAATATCATCATGATACTCATACTCATTATTTTCTAATCAATTTGTTTAATAGCTTTTAGTCCTCTTTTATATCGCATTTATAATAATGATAATAGTTAGATGATACTAATATTAGTTTTAATGATAAATAGTACTGATAATAATAAATATTATAATAATATCAATGATAATATTAATTTTAATTATAATAATAATAACAATAATAATAATAAAAATAATAACAATAATATTATTAATAATCCTAATAATAATAACTATAGTAATAATAACAATTTTTAACGACAATACTTGTATTAATAACGATAATGATAATAATAATAATAATTATTAGATAATAATAATAACGACGATAATAACGACGATAGTAATAATAATTATTTTAACAATAATAATACTAAAATGAATAATAATTCAATTGGCTATATCTTTTAATCCGTTCATCGAAACCATACGCTTTGTAAATGAAAAGTTATTAATTTTTCGCCAACTTTTCAACGACATACATATCATATACCTTATCCTAGTAGCATATGTATCAAACTCATGATTCATCAAAACTATCTAATGACGAAAATAAGCATACAAGTGTGCATAATCCTATATACTCGAGCACTAGTCAGGAATACACTATTAATATATAAAAGATAAGTTATGAATGCTCACGTATTAATATTGTGATTCAATATTGCAGGAAAAGTACGTAGAACCGACGGAGATGATAAATACTAGATTGACCTCACAAGCATACCCCCGAACATTACCCATAACCTCCATAGCTATAACCCATAATTTTCTTAGCTCTATCCCCCTCGAAAAAACTTTTTTTGAAAACACGCGAGCAGAACCTCGTCATAGTATTTTATGTATAATACTAATAATATCGCTCCTAATAATACTAATACTAATAATAATAAGATTAATATTAATAATCTTCATATTAATAATAATAATAATATTAATAATTATAAATATAAATATAGAGAGATTGATAGAGGTGGAGTGAAAAATGAATCAAAAACTGTGAACGCTCGAGCCTTTATGCATATTTGCCCACTTAACCCTCCCATGCACTCGCATGAGTTTGTGAGAGGAATCTCATGCGAGTACATGACCTACCTTTCCAGCTAACATTTGATCAACAATCGTAACCGACACTTTTTATATATATATTTAATATATAATATATTTAATCTTTAGAATTAATTAAATATTATATTATATTCTTGTGCATAGTTGATTTGTAATTTTAGAACCGATAAATTGTACGTTGACACTCGACTTACGTACCTGTTCCGGTTTTTCGAACGTCCTTTCGTACGCTTAGAAAACTTGTACTTTACGTCTCGTGACACGCACTTTTATCAATAACTAGACTTATTTCACCAATAATTATACTAATTGAAATGTAAATTTATTCATTTGAGTGTTTTGGTCATTCGCTTCTTTAAATCGACGTCTCGTTATATATGATAATATTAATTTAAATCAAAACGTTTTGTATATAGTTAATATTATATTTTGTAAAATATATATATATATATATATATATATATATATATATATATATATATATATATATATATATAGTCATTTAAAATATAAACTTGTACACATTATATATAATTCAAATATTTATCTAATAATATAATATTTAGTTTTTCAAAACTAATTATATTTCAAAGTTCATTTAAAATCGTTTAAATAATAGAAAAAAATATTATGTCGTATCACGTTTACGTTTTTGAAATAATATATATATATATATATATATATATATATATATATATATATATATATATATATATATATATTCATAATACACAACTTTTAATTAAGTTCCTCAAAATTTATAGATCGATTATCTTGTAAAATGTTTTAATAAAAAAAGTTCTTTTTAAAATGAAAACGTTTTTGTACGTTTGAAACTAATTCAAATAAATATGATAACTTTGTTTTCCCAAAATTAAATATATTTAAGAATCATTTCAAAAGGTTAGAATAATGGAAATCATTATATCATAAAATGTTTTAGAAAAGTAAAATCATATATGACATATAACAAGTTTCAAGTTTCTAAATCGTCATTTGTTGGTGAAGCATAAGATAAGGTTCAATGGTTAAAAATCATTTAATGTAAAACGTTGATTTACTTATCTTGTCAATATCCAATATCTAAGTTACTTACCCTACACATTCTTACTTTTTCATTTAAATAAAATGAAAGTTAAAATAGTTATCTTATCAGAGTCACGAGGAAAATGTTGTAAAGCATGAATTGGAAATCAAACAGGAATGTCCACTAATATTTGCCTAGTACTCGATAATTGACATTCTGTTCTCACTTGTAAATCACTTTACCATTTATTCCGAATACCATTAAAAATGAAATGATCTCATAAATCATAGTAGACCTCACAACAGAGACCCATAATCATAACACAATGTAACAGATTGTGATGACCCATAAATTTCTGACCAAATTTAAACTTAATCTTTATAAGATCTCGACACGATAAGCAAAGGCTGTAATGTTGAAGTCTCAAAAAGTTCTAAACTGTGTTCATACACTCATTTAACATCGACCAAATTCCGACGATTCACGAATCATTATATATATATATATATATATATATATATATATATATATATATATATATATATATATATATATATATTATAACTTGAAAATATTAACAAAGTATTCAATGTATAATACTTTACATGAACGTATTTGTTTCTATATGTTTATCGACGAAATTAAAAGATAAAATCAAATGATTTAATTATCAGATATATTGTTATATTATTATGGATATCTGTTGTGTAATCCACGTTGATTTGAGAAATCATTCTTTTCTTAACGGTGTTCGGAATAAATGGTAAAGTGATTTACAAGTAAAAACATATTTATCAATTAACAAAGGTAGACAAAAGATAGTGGAGAATTGGATTTCATAATATTCGATTTATCTATTTTCAAACGTGCGGAAACGCTTTTCGATTCAATAGAATTTGATTATTAAAAAGTTTTATTTAAATAACATAATTTGAATATATTAAATAGGATATTAATTATTAGAATTAAATATATAAATAATTCACAACGTGTATTTAAATCGTGTTTATGAATATTGAAAATATATATGTGATTCTAAATTAGTTATTAAGCGATGATAACTCTCAATTGTCAGATTGATTAATATTAAACGAAGATAAAAATGAATACTTATGAATATACAATATGAAATTGTAAATTATTACATGATATATTTACATAATTTCTATACATAATTATTATAGGTATATTATAGATATATATGTATATATACACATATAATTTATAAATATTATATGAAGGAATTAGAATATTTCAGTATATGTGAAATATTAGTATGTTAATATTAAGTTGTTATATTAATGTTATAAGTATTATTACTAATATTGTTATAATTATTATCAATATTATTATTAACAATATAATCAATAACTAGTATCATTAATTATTATTATTATTATTATTATTATTATTATTATTATTATTATTATTATTATTATTATTATTATTATTATTATTATTATTATTATTATTTACATTATACTTAAAAATTATTATGATCCTTAATATTTTTGTTAATATTGTGATGATAATATGATAGTTATTATAATTAATATCAACAAGTATTATTATTATTAAGATATTTAATAATTACTTATATATTAGATATAAGATAAAAAAAAATATACAGATATATATGTGTAATTACATACAGATCACGAGTCAGATATTATTTATTATTCTGTCTTCCTGTTTCGCTCGTGAACTGGTGTCGATCCTTTCTATATTAAACATGAAATCATCTCATGCTGTTTAGGAATTCAATCAACTACCCTTTTTCATTATTGATTACCATCACTTTTAACCATGCCTAGATGTTAAATTTATCAGGAAATTTAAATCACAGCATATAAACTCTGTTCGAGTCAGGTTGAAGTCGATAGCCCTACACCGAATCAATTATCAAAATTCAAAAATACAGATATGTTAGGAATCATATACTTGTACTACCTGTAACTTTTCAATCCTTAAATTCTTGAATTGATAATGAATTTTTGAAGTCAAAGTTAAAATTAAAAAAGTCAAAGGTTTTGTTTATCGTCAAATTTGAATTCGTTTTGAAGTTTCTAGATCAATTGATGATCCATAAAGTTTCTGTGAATGATTTACAACACAATTCATGTTGTATCTAAAACCTAAAATGATCTAAAATTTAATATTCAATTTAGTGTTCATATAATTCGTGACTGTGATGAGCAACAACTAAAATTTGAATGAACTATCAAAATGTAAAAATGCAGATGCATTGGAAATCTTTTAGTGAAACTATCTGCCAAATTTAAGCTTGCAATTCTTTAAAATGGGTATGAATTTTAGAGTCAAAAATTCGAAATTAAAAAGTCAACAAATGGTTCCTCAAGAAATTTGATTTGGTGTTGATGTTTCACACTCAATCGAGGATTGAGACAGTTTCTAGGAGGAATTTATAGTCTATTTCATGTTTTAACCTCAATCTAAACGTGCCTAGATTTTTAAATCAAAAAAATTCGAGTTGTTGAAGTGTTCAAGCTGTTCTACAGCTTTATTTTTTATTTATTTATTTATTTATTATTTTATTTAATTCCTTCTTTATTAATTTCAATCATCAAAAATACTTGTTTCCGTTTCAATTAGGAATTATAATCTCGGATATATTGTTGATTCGAATTTTTGGAACATTTACAGTCGATGGGTTATTGAAGGAGAAGAAATTCGACTAGAAAAGAAAATAGAATATAGAATAAGTAAAATTATAATGAAGATTAAAAACAGATAGTAAGCAGTAGCACAGATGGTTCAAAGGGTTTACGTTTAAGCGTGAGGTGTCAAGTTCGAGCCCGGTCCATGGCAATTTTTTTTAGAGAGCTTATAAGGTAGTTCCAATTTTTTATTTATTACTATTATTATTATTAATGTTATTATTATGTATTAATATTATTATTATTGTTGTTAATTATTAAGAATGTTATGATTATTATTACTATTATCAAGTATTATTACTATTATCAAGTATTATTATTATTATTATTATTATTATTATTATTATTATTATTATTATTATTATTATTATTATTATTATTATTATTATTATTATTATTAATATTATTATTATTATTATTATTATTATTATTATTACTTTTGTTGATTAGTATTATGATATTATTAATTATTATCGATATTATTATTAATAACATGATTATTAAAAATTAGTATCATTAATATAGTTTATGTTATTATCATTACTAATATTATTATTAAGTAGTATCATTCTTAATGTTATCAGTAGTATTATTACAAATATTACTAATACTATTATTATTATTATTAAGTTTAACATTTCAATTATTAATATGGTTATTATGATTAAGATTACTATTATTATTATTATTAATAAAAGTATTTTTAAGATTACCATTAATAATAAGATTGTTATAATCAAGTAATAAGTATTAACATCAAAAATTAATGTTTTTCAGTGTCATTATTGTTAAATTATTTCATTTTATTAAAAACTACTGATACAATCATTATTATGAGTTTTATTATTAAAAATTATCATTAATATTCGTATTATCATATTTATTAGTATTATCACTATTAATATTTTAAATATTATTACTAAAGTACTGTTCTAACAAACAAACAAATAATATATATATATATATATATATATATATATATATATATATATATATATATATATATATATATATATATATATATATATATATATATATATATATATATATATATATATATATATATATATATATAATACATTTAACATAATAAAATTTAATATTTTTATATGCAAAATGGATATATTGAACATATATATATTATTAATATAAGAATGATATAACTAATAAATTTATATATACATTTGTTCAATTACAACTATATATATTAATAAATATACAAATGATATAGGTTCGTGAATCCGAGGTTAACCCTTAATTGTTCAGTTTCGTCGTATGAATATTTTTACTACAAAATATTGGATAGTGAGTTTCATTTACTCCCTTTTTAAATGATTTTGCAATATACTTTTTTGGGACTGAGAATACATGCACTGCTTTTATAAATGTTTTACAAAATAGACACAAGTAATCGAAACTACATTCTATGGTTGGATTATTGAAATCGAATATCACCCTTTTAGCTTGGTAACCTAAGAATTAGGGAACAGACACCCTAATTGACGCGAATCCTAAAGGTATATCTATGGACACTAACTCCCCCCATACTGGAAAATGGTATGCTTTAGTACTTCGAGTTTATATTATACAGATGGATTTCTGTTTTGGGGATATTCTATATGCATGATGTTAATGTCGGTTACCAGGTGTTCAATCCATATGAATTATTTTTAAACACTTGCGAGTGTATGATTAGTGAATAAAGGAAATCTTGTGGTCTATTATATTATTGAAAATGATTGTTTATGATAAACTAATGAACTCACCAACCTTTTGGTTGACACTTGAAAGCATGTTTATTCTCAGGTATGAAAGAAATCTTCCGCTGTGTATTTGCTCATTTTAGAGATAATACTTGGAGTTTTTCATGACATATTTCAAAAGACGTTGCATTCGAGTCGTTGAGTTCATCAAGATTATTATTAAGTCAATTATAGTTGGATATATTATGAAATGGTATGCATGCCGTCAACTTTCGATGTAGTGAAAGTTTATCTTTTTAAATACGAATGCAATGTTTGTAAAATGTATCATATAGAGGT
This sequence comes from Rutidosis leptorrhynchoides, assembly GCF_046630445.1. Lineage (NCBI taxonomy): Eukaryota > Viridiplantae > Streptophyta > Magnoliopsida > Asterales > Asteraceae > Rutidosis > Rutidosis leptorrhynchoides. The sequence goes on along the minus strand of NC_092338.1, from coordinate 297,271,578 downwards.
CAAATACCTCGCGATGTAACCAAATGTAATGTATTCGTCCAGATGGATTAGGATGGGTCATTAGAGTTGGTATCAGAGCGGTGGTATTAGCGAACCAGGTCTTGCATTAGTGTGTCTAACTGATAGTTGTTAGGATGCATTAGTGAGTCTGGACTTCAACCGTGTCTGCATGTCAAAAGTTTTGCTTATCATTTCTAGTCGAAAATCATCTACTTATCATTCGTAGGAAATTACCTATTTATTATTCTTAGTCTAGACACGTCTTACTGCCTCTATTGCATAGACAGTGTATAGATAAATTCATATCTTAGCGTATCTGTTAATTCATATCTTAGCGTATCTGTTACTGTTACCTTTGCCTGACAGCTTTCAATATTTTCTCCATAACCTGCGGAATCTTTGTGCTATATATAAGTATTCTATGTAGTTAGAATATCATCCGATAGTTGAAAATCATTTCATATCGAAAAATCCTTTATTCATCCATACGAAATGGAACTCGCCACTAGTTCAAGTTCTTCGGAACCATACAACTATTCCGAGATGGATGTTCACCTAAGCTCCGGAAGCAGCATCACCAGAATGAATCAGCCAATCAGCCATCCCCAATTCATCTGATGGGTTCGTAGTCGACTTAATCAGTGGAGGCGAGAAGAAGGTAATCCTTTCCACCCAACATATTACCCTATTGGTGAAGAACCTGAAGCACTTACCGGCGAACCTGTCCGAAACACCATTCTCTCTCTCATTTCCAGAGTGTCTCGTCATAATTATATACTATCTCATATTCTGGATCTTATTCGTCCGCTCGTCCGAACCGACAATCACCCCGGTGTAATGGATGAAGTCAACGAGTTTCGCGCCCGAGTTGTAGCCTTGGAAAATATGGTGCAAAACATACCAGCTTCGACAACATCACCGGCACCAACAGTACCATCAGTAACAGCACCCGTACCATCAACAATCCATGCCTCAACATCTCATTATGTACCTCGAGTATAATCATCGTTCTACGTATTGTTCTACATCAATTATCTTCGTCCTTCATGGCGATTATGTAATCTCTAATGTTTTAGAGATTATGTATTCTAGTTCTAACGGTAAATCAAATGAGATTAATATTATATTAACTCATTAAATCCATGATTACATCTGAAGAAAATATATATGAAAGTATATTTTCATAAAGATTGTAATTACAAACTCTATTGTATAAACTGGTAATGATGAGAATATTTTAACGGGTAGGTAATACCCGAGAAATATTTAGATTTCACATTAATAAGTTACACTATGCATTCTTCAAATCTGATTAAACATTTATTTACTATCCTACTTACATCTACAGAGATACAAATCCGTTCACCGCTATAACCATTTTCATTCAATTTCATATTTGGATTTTGACCTATCAGAACCCAACAAGTGGCATAATGAAGAAAACATGGGACAAAAATAAAATTTGTTAGAAACAAACAAATTTACTATGAGAAATTTTGTTAAGAATTCACGCTAATTGTTCCTAGCTAACTGTTCCTAGGTAACTGATTACATTTTATTTATCGCAATTTAATTATCGCAATTTATATTCTCGTAATTTTATTTATCATCATTTAATTTCTGTTATTTATTTTACGCACTTTAAATATCGGGACACGTATATAAGGTTTTGACATATCTTATCGACGCATCTATATATATATATATATATATATATATTTATATATATATATATATATATATATATATATATATATATATATATATATATATATATATATATATATATATTATTTGGAATAACCATAGACACTCTATATGCAGTAATGCTTGAGTTAGCTATACAGGGTTGAGGTTGATTCTACAATAATATATATACTTTGAGTTGTGATCGAGTCTGAGACATGTATATAACGGGTCACGACACGTATTAATTAATTCGAATATTATATATTAAACTATATATGAATTATTGGATTACTAATTGTGGACTGTTAACTGTGGACTGCCAACATTGGACATTTAAAATGAATTAAAATATTGATTATAACATATGAAACTAAACAATTCTTCAAGTTTGCCACTTGATTTCATCTTAAACCTCATTTGTATCTTGACGATTACAATCTGTGATTCAAACCTTTCATAATTCTTCAAAACACTTCAATCGATAGGATAAACCAACTGCATTTCATCTACGGAAGAAGAGATTGATGCATATAGTTATGCACCTGAAAACACTCGGAACCTGTGTAAACGTTTAACACGTGTCTATACTAGCTCCTCTGGCATTGTTATTACCGAAAATAACATTTCAACTCTTTTTCAAATTAGCCAATTTTGTCATAGCTTCAGCAAATCAACATCGACTTCCATTCGAATTAGCCTTATTATAACCTCGATATATAAGTTAGCCTGTCGTCATCGTTACCGGGGAACCGTTTATATTCTACCACATTAGCAGTAAACTTACCAGCAACTTTAATGAATTTGGACTTTTCGAAAAATCATTATATTCATTGAAACCCCATCATGTATTCATCTATACCCTGTAACCATAATTGCCATACCAATTACCGAGAATCAGCAATCAGTATTTCGAATCTCGTAGCCTTTCTACATCAATAGTTATATGTATACATATAACAATTATCTCCTAGAATTACGATCTTCAATTCTGAAATTTTAAAAAGCACCCAGCCTACGAATCAATACATTGAACTTTGAAAAAGCTGAATGAAGCAGCAAAAAACTGTAGGCAACCGTAAACGACCTTAATCGTCGGAAGTTTGATGATAAAGAATAGTATGTTGGAAAAGCTCAGAAAAGTTGGAAAACAGATTGAGCTAACCACGAAGGAGACCAAGGACAAATACAAGGACCATAGCCTATATTCAAAGAATCCAGGTAATTCTGGATCCGTTGAAATCTTTAGAGAATATCTTGCTCAAAGTCATGTTAAAATCTTGCAGAAAATTTTTCTTCATCAACCTTCGAACTTGGAAATTCCAAAATATCATCATAAATATCTTCGATATTTCTGAGGATATTTTCATAAATATTCTCGTCTGAAATTATATACCTCTTCGTGCTTCCTGTGTTTCATTATATTAGAAACTTCTGTAAAATTTAAGTTTAATTTATGAATGAATTCTGGAGAAATGTAAAGAAATTGATGCATGAATTAGTATAATATAATGACACTTGATCAACGTGATTATATTACAGTAAGTCATGCTGAGTTTCTAATGGAACGTGATGATTCACAGATCATACCGTCATCATGTACCACGTTACACAACTCTTACATTCTATCTAATCTATAAAAATATCAAGAACAAATTTTCTTGATAGTCCTATCATTTCTCTTGAATTCGGGTAATTTGAGAAATCAAATCGTGCGATTACATTCTTTATTATTCAGAACATTAAGTTCATTCGAAGTTCCATACTTACGAATTCTGGACCGTTACTCGCTTTACTAGAGATCGAGAAGAGAATAAAAAGGCAAAGAGCTCCAAAATATAAGAGAAAATATAAAGCCCAACAACAACACAGGAATTACAAACCGTGGATATTAATACGAATCGCAATATAAAGACACAGTATAATTAAGAATAGTATCACCCAAGGTAATAGTAGAAGTAAACAGATTTTTCTGGTGAAAGTTTGAAATGAAGGATGACAGAAATGATAATTAGAAAAATAACAAGGATTAGAATGGGATTAAGCATTTTCACAATCTTTTGAATGTATGAACTAAGAAAGAAAGTATAGGAATGGTGAGAATAATATAAAAGTTTAATTTATAATGGGAATATCAGACAAAGTAATCGAGGCAAATCACCGTATTTAATTATAGAGATCTTAATTTCCTTACTCGTCGAAAAATCAAATCTTTTATAAATTTAGAAGATTATCTCTAAATCCCTTGAATTCCAAAAATCAACCGTGACTACGTTATCGGTTAAGACAAACCTGTATTACTCATTTCACTATTTTGTGATAGCTTCATTCGTACGCTTCGAGTAATCGAATCATTCAAATTATTCAATGGCGATAAAACCCTATTTATCAACTCATATTCATCATAAAAACATTCTTATTGTTATCCATGACGACTTCGATCAAATTTCGGGACGAAATTTCTTTAACGGGTAGGTACTGTGACGACCCGGAAATTTTCGACCAAATTTAAACTTAATCTGTAGTGACTCGAAATTTTCCATGTTTATATATATTAAATGAAATTGATATTTACATGATTAAGAGTTTCCAACATGTTAAGCAATCAAACTTGTTAAGACTTGATTAATTGAAATAGGTTTCATATAGACAATTGACCACCCAAGTTGACTGGTGATTCACGAACGTTAAAATTTGTAAAAACTATATGATGACATATATATGATTATATATATAATTAACATGATATTATGATAAGTAAGTATCTCATTAGGTATTTTAACAATGAGTTATATACATAAAATTGTGTTTATTGAATTAAGAAACTCGAAACGATATATATAACGATTATCGTTATAACAACGTCTTACTAATTACATATGAACCATATTAATATATTGTTGCACTATGTTTAATCATGATAAATGATAAGTAAACATGTCATTATGTATATTAACAATGAACTACATATGTAAAACAAGACTACTAACTTAAGAATTTCGAAACGAGACATATATGTAACGATTATCGTTGTAACAACATTTAACTGTATATATATCATACTAAGATATATTAATATATCATAATATCATGATAATGTAATAATTTAACATCTCTTTAGATATAATAAACAATGGGTTAACAACATTTAACAAGATCGTTAACCTAAAGGTTTCAAAACAACATTTACATGTAACGACTAACGATGACTTAACGACTCAGTTAAAATGTATATACATGTAGTGTTTTAATATGTATTCATACACTTTTGAAAGACTTCAAGACACTTATCAAAATACTTCTACTTAACAAAAATTCTTACAATTACATCCTCGTTCAGTTTCGTCAACAATTCTACTCGTATGCACCCGTATTCGTACTCGTACAATACACAACTTCTAAATGTATGTACTATTGGTATATACACTCCAATGATCAGCTCTTAGCAGCCCATGTGAGTCACCTAATACATGTGGGAACCTTCATTTGGCAACTAGCATGAAATATCTCATAAAATTACAAAAATATTAGTAATCATTCATGACTTATTTACATGTAAACAAAATTACACATCCTTTATATCTAATAAATATACCAACGACCAAAAACACCTACAACACTTTCATTCTTCAATTTTCTTCATCTAATTGATCTCTCTCAAGTTCTATCTTCAAGTTCTAAGTGTTCTTCATAAATTCTACAAGTTCTAGTTTCATAAAATCAAGAATACTTCCAAGTTTATTAGCTCACTTCCAATCTTGTAAAGTGATCATCCAATCTCAAGAAATCTTTGTTTTTTACAGTAAGATATCATTCTAAATCAAGGTAATACTCATATACAAACTTTGATTCAATTCCTATAACTATAACTATCTTAATTCGAGTGATAATCTTACATGAACTTGTTTTTATGTCATGATTCTACTTCAAGAACTTTCAAGCTATCCAAGATCCTTTGAAGCTAGATCATTTCTTGTCACTTCCAGTAGGTTTACCTACTAAACCTGAGGTAGTAATGATGTTCATAACATCATTCGATTCATTTATATAAAGCTACCTTATTCGAAGGTTTAAACTTGTAATCAATAGAACATAGTTTAGTTAATTCTAAACTTGTTCGCAAATAAAAGTTAATCCTTCTAACTTGACTTTTAAAATCAACTAAACACATGTTCTATATCTATATGATATGCTAACTTAATGATTTAAAACCGGATATACGCCGTCGTAGTAACACCGGGGGCTGTTTTGGGTTTGATAATTAAAAACTATGATAAACTTTGACTTAAAAGTTGTTCTTCTGGAAAAATGATTTTTCTTATGAACATGAAACTATATCCAAAAATCATGGTTAAACTCAAAGTGGAAGTATGTTTTTCAAAATGGTCATCAAGACGTCGTTCTTTCGACTGAAATGACTACCTCTTACAAAAACGACTTGTAACTAATATTTCTGACTATAAACCTATACATTTTCTGTTTAGATACATAAAATAGAGTTCAATATGAAACCATAGCAATTTGATTCACTCAAAAAGGATTTAAAACGAAGAAGTTATGGGTAAAACAAGATTGGATATTTTTTGATTGTTGTAGCTACGGGAAATATTGTAACAATTCTATACAAATCATATCCTAGCTAACTTATATTGTATTATACATGTATTCTAATATATTATGTAATCTTAGGATACCATAGACACGTATGCAAATGTTTTGATATATCATATCGACCCATATATATATATTATTTGGAACAACCATAGACACTCTATATGCAGTAATATTTGAGTTAGCTATACAGGGTTGAGGTTGATTCCAAAAATATATATACTTTGAGTTATGATCTAGCCTGAGACGAGTATACACTGGGTCGTGGATTGATTCAAGATAATATATATCGATTTTTTTCTGTACATCTAACTTTGGACAACTCGTTGTAGGTTACTAACGAGGACAGCTGACTTAATAAACTTAAAACATCAAAATGTATTAAAAGTGTTGTAAATATATTTTGAACATACTTTGATATATGTCCATATTTGTTATAGGTTCGTGAATCGACCAGTGGCCAAGCCTTACTTTCCGACGAAGTAAAAATCTGTGAAAGTGAGTTATAGTCCCACTTTTAAAATTTAATATTTTGGGATGAGAATACATGCAGTTTTATAAATGTTTTACGAAATAGACACAAGTAATTGATGTAGTGACCCGAACTTTTCCATGTTTATATATATTAATTGAGATTGATATTTACATGATTAAATGTTTCCAACATGTTAAGCAATCAAACTTGTTAAGACTTGATTAATTGAAATATGTTTCATATAGACAATTGACCACCCAAGTTGACCGGTGATTCACGAACGTTAAAACTTGTAAAAACTATACGATGACATATATATGGTTATATATATAGTTAACATGTTTTTATTATAAGTATGTATCTCATTAGGTATTTTAACAATGAGTTATATACATAAAAATGAGACTATTAATTTAAGAAACTCGAAAACGATATATATAACGATTATCGTTATAACAACGTCTTACTAGGTACATATGAATCATATTAAGATATTGATACACTTGGTTAATTATGTTAAATGATAAGTAAATATATTATTAAGTGTATTAACAATGAAATACATATGTAAAAATAAGACTACTAACTTAATGATTTCGAAACGAGACATATATGTAACGATTATCATTGTAACGACATTTAACTGTATATACATCATACTGAGATATATTATATATCATAATATCATGATAATATAACAATTTAACATCTCATTTGTTATAATAAACAATGGGTTAACAACATTCAACAAGATCATTAACCTAAAGGTTTCAAAACAACATTTACATGTAACGACTAACGATGACTTAACGACTCAGTTAAAATGTATATACATGTAGTGTTTTAATATGTATTCATACACTTTTGAAAGACTTCAAGACACTTATCAAAATACTTCTACTTAACAAAAATGCTTACAATTACATCCTCGTTCAGTTTCATCAACAATTCTACTCGTATGCACCCGTATTCGTACTCGTACAATACACAGCTTTTAGATGTATGTACTATTGGTATATACACTCCAATGATCAGCTATTAGCAGCCCATGTGAGTCACCTAACACATGTGGGAACCATCATTTGGCAACTAGCATGAAATATCTCATAAAATTACAAAAATATGAGTAATCATTCATGACTTATTTACATGAAAACAAAATTACATATCCTTTATATCTAATCCATACACCAACGACCAAAAACACCTACAAACACTTTCATTCTTCAATTTTCTTCATCTAATTGATCTCTCTCAAGTTTTATCTTCAAGTTCTAAGTGTTCTACATAAATTCCAAAAGTTCTAGTTTCATAAAATCAAGAATACTTTCAAGTTTGCTAGCTCACTTCCAATCTTGTAAGGTGATCATCCAACCTCAAGAAATCTTTCTTTCTTACAGTAGCTTATCATTCTAATACAAGGTAATAATCATATTCAAACTTTGGTTCAATTTCTATAACTATAACAATCTTATTTCAAGTGATGATCTTACTTGAACTTGTTTTCGTGTCATGATTCTGCTTCAAGAACTTCGAGCCATCCAAGGATCCATTGAAGCTAAATCCATTTTTCTCTTTTCCAGTAGGTTTATCCAAGGAAATTAAGGTAGTAATGATGTTCATAACATCATTCGATTCATACATATAAAGCTATCTTATTCGAAGGTTTAAACTTGTAATCACTAGAACATAGTTTAGTTAATTCTAAACTTGTTCGCAAACAAAAGTTAATCCTTCTAACTTGACTTTTAAAATCAACTAAACACATGTTCTATATCTATATGATATGCTAACTTAATGATTTAAAACCTGGAAACACGAAAAACACCGTAAAACCGGATTTACGCCGTCGTAGTAACACCGCGGGCTGTTTTGGGTTAGTTAATTAAAAACTATGATAAACTTTGATTTAAAAGTTGTTATTCTGAGAAAATGATTTTTATTATGAACATGAAACTATATCCAAAAATTATGGTTAAACTCAAAGTGGAAGTATGTTTTCTAAAATGGTCATCTAGACGTCGTTCTTTCGACTGAAATGACTACCTTTACAAAAACGACTTGTAACTTATTTTTTCGACTATAAACCTATACTTTTTCTGTTTAGATTCATAAAATAGAGTTCAATATGAAACCATAGCAATTTGATTCACTCAAAACGGATTTAAAATGAAGAAGTTATGGGTAAAACAAGATTGGATAATTTTTCTCATTTTAGCTACGTGAAAATTGGTAACAAATCTATTCCAACCATAACTTAATCAACTTATATTGTATATTATGTAATCTTGAGATACCATAGACACGTATACAATGTTTCGACCTATCATGTCGACACATCTATATATATTTCGGAACAACCATAGACACTCTATATGTGAATGTTGGAGTTAGCAATACAGGGTTGAGGTTGATTCCAAAATATATATAGTTTGAGTTGTGATCAATACTGAGATACGTATACACTGGGTCGTGGATTGATTCAAGATAATATTTATCGATTTATTTTTCTGTACATCTAACTGTGGACAACTAGTTGTAGGTTACTAACGAGGACAGCTGACTTAATAAACTTAAAACATCAAAATATATTAAAAGTGTTGTAAATATATTTTGAACATACTTTGATATATATGTATATATTGTTATAGGTTCGTGAATCAACCAGTGGCCAAGTCTTACTTCCCGGCGAAGTAAAAATCTGTGAAAGTGAGTTATAGTCCCACTTTTAAAATCTAATATTTTTGGGATGAGAATACATGCAGGTTTTATAAATGATTTACAAAATAGACACAAGTACGTGAAACTACATTCTATGGTTGAATTATCAAAATCGAATATGCCCCTTTTATAAAGTCTGGTAATCTAAGAATTAGGGAACAGACACCCTAATTGACACGAATCCTAAAGATAGATCTATTGGGCCTAACAAACCCCATCCAAAGTACCGGATGCTTTAGTACTTCGAAATTTATATCATATCCGAAGGGTGTCCCGGAATGATGGGGATATTCTTATATATGCATCTTGTTAATGTCGGTTACCAGGTGTTCACCATATGAATGATTTTTATCTCTATGTATGGGATGTGTATTGAAATATGAAATCTTGTGGTCTATTGTTACGATTTGATATATATAGGTTAAACCTATAACTCACCAACATTTTTGTTGACGTTTTAAGCATGTTTATTCTCAGGTGATTATTAAGAGCTTCCGCTGTCGCATACTTAAATAAGGACAAGATTTGGAGTCCATGCTTGTATGATATTGTGTAAAAACTGCATTCAAGAAACTTATTTTGTTGTAACATATTTGTATTGTAAACCATTATGTAATGGTCGTGTGTAAACAGGATATTTTAGATTATCATTATTTGATAATCTACGTAAAGCTTTTTAAACCTTTATTGATGAAATAAAGGTTATTGTTTGTTTAAAAATGAATGCAGTCTTTGAAAAACGTCTCATATAGAGGTCAAAACCTCGCAACGAAATCAATTAATATGGAACGTTTTTAATCAATAAGAACGGGACATTTCAGTTGGTATCCGAGCGTTGGTCTTAGAGAACCAGAATTTTGCATTAGTGTGTCTTATCGAGTTTGTTAGGATGCATTAGTGAGTCTGGACTTCGACCGTGTTTACTTGAAAAAATGATTGCTTAACAAATTTTGTTGGAAACTATATATTTTTAACATATGAATATTATGTGATATATTAATCTCTTAACGCGTTTGATATTATGTGATAGATGTCTACCTCTAGAACAAGTCCCATTGACTCACCTAATAATAATGAAGAGTCAAATGTAAATTGGAATGATTCGTGGACTGATTCACAAGTTCCCGAAGAGGAACCGGAAGAAGATTCGGAACCGGAAGAAGAGTCAGAACCGGAAGAAGAATCGGAACCAGAAGAAGAATCGGAACCGGTGGGGGAAATAATAAAACGGTTAAGTAAAAGAAAATCCTCAACCAACCGACCAAGGTTAATTATGGTCAATGGTGTTTCCGCCAAAGAAGCAAAATATTGGGAGGATTACCAATTCTCCGATGAATCGGATTCCGACGAGAATTTCGATGATGTTATAGAAATTACTCCAACTGAATTTAAAAAGGCAAAAGAAAATAATAAGGGAAAGGGCATAAAAATAGAGAAATCTAATTCCAACCCCGATGAACTTTATATGTATCGTCAACCCCCGAAGTCCTTAAGTTGTAACAATGACCCGGGAACCTCTAAACCACCAGGTTTTTCTAAACCAATGTGGAAAATTACGGCTCGTATTAGGGGAACATCATATATCCCTAGAAACCTGGAAAAACGAACCAAAACCGAAGAAGAAGAAACGAGCGAGTCGGAATAAGATAGTTGTATTCGTGTGGTGTAATATATGTAATATAGTGTGCTTATGCTTTATGATATATGTAAAAATTGCTTGTATTAATAAGTATTTTTTTATGAATCTAACTCTTGTCTATTTTACAGTTTAAAAACACAAAATGGATAGACAACCCAATATTTTAAGAGACCTACCCGGAGACATGATTGATGAAATCTTGTCTAGAGTCGGTCAGAATTCCTCGGCACAACTATTTAAGGCGAGATCAGTTTGTAAGACATTCGAAGAACGTTCCAAGAATGTCTTGGTTTATAAGAGACTTTCGTTTGAAAGATGGGGGATATCACATTGGGAAACCCATAAGTTACGATGTGTTTACTTTGACGCATATATTGCGGGGAACCCAAATGCTATTTTACGGAACGGGTTAAGAAATTATTTTGACTCAATATATCCGAATATTGGACTTCGTGATTTAGAAAAAGCGGCTAACATGCAACATAAAGAAGCATGTTATGCTTACGGATTAGTAATGTTCGCTTCTCACCAAAGTGAGAACAAGAACATCGGGCTACAACTATTAAACAAAACGTTTCCACAAGTGACGGAGTCGGTAATTGGGGTAAGAAATGAGGTTTTTAGATTATTACGGGACTGTTGGACATTACGTAACCCTCGTCCCTTTGACGACGTTACAACACGCTGTCTTATAAACGGCCATAACGGTTATGTTGCACAAGACCAAGGATGGGAAGTAGTCCTAGTAAAACCAGAATGCATGACTTGTTTCTGGACGTATGAATTATGTGTCTTTATTGCCTTTGCTGAACGACTTGTGTACTAGCTAGAATTATCTTCACAACTATCTTGTATCAAAGTTATTGTGTGCTATATTTCAAGCTTTATGTAAAATAAGCGGTATTGTAAGTTTGTAAAATATTGTATAAAAGTTTGAACGCGAAATATTATTATAATCAGTTTTTCATATAGAATTGTAGTAGTTGAATTGTATATTAGCTACTAAGTATGAACTTAACGGGTAGGTACTACCCGAATTTAAACTTATAAAACGCTAATATGAAGAAAAAGCTTTTATAAATGAGTTCACATTATGCTACGAAATACTATTAACTACTCTTAATATTCTGTATGATTAACTTGTTCCATTTGACTATTTTGAAGGAAATGGCACCGACTACTCGACACACCGTGAATATGAATGAAGAGGAATTCCGTACTTTTCTAGCTTCAAACATAGCCGCAGTACAGGCTGCGCTACATACCAACAATAACCTTGGATCTAGCAGTACAGGAAATCGTGTAGGATGCACCTACAAAGAATTCACTGCCTGCAAACCTTTGGAATTTGATGGAACCGAAGGACCGATCGGATTGAAACGGTGGACCGAGAAGGTCGAATCGGTGTTTGCCATAAGTAAGTGTACTAAAGAGGACAAAGTTAAATACGCTACGCATACCTTCACAGGTTCTGCGTTAACATGGTGGAATACCTATCTAGAGCAAGTGGGACAAGACGATGCGTACGCACTACCGTGGTCAGCATTCAAGCACTTGATGAACGAGAAGTACCGTCCCAGAACCGAGGTCAATAAGCTCAAGACAGAACTTAGAGGGTTACGAACCCAAGGATTTGATATTACCACGTATGAAAGACGATTCACAGAATTGTGCCTATTGTGTCCGGGAGCATTCGAAGATGAGGAAGAGAAGATCGACGCGTTTGTGAAAGGATTACCGGAAAGAATCCAAGAAGATATAAGTTCACACGAGCCCGCCTCCATACAACAGGCATGTAGAATGGCTCACAAACTAGTGAACCAGATTGAAGAAAGAATTAAAGAACAGACTGTTGAAGAGGCCAATGTGAAGCAAGTCAAAAGAAAGTGGGAGGAAAATGGTGATAAGAATCACCAATACAACAACAACAGCAATCGCAACAATTATCCCAACAATCGCAACATCAATCGCAACTACAACAAACGGCCCAACAACAACAACAACAACAACAGCAACTACAACAATCATCCCAACAACAATAATAACCGCAACAACAACAACAATCAGAAGCAGCTATGCCAAAGGTGTGAAAAGTATCACTCGGGGTTCTGCACCAAATTTTGCAACAAGTGTAAAAGAAATGGTCATAGCGTGGCGAAGTGTGAGGTCTACGGACCAGGGGTTAATAGAACGAAAGGAACAAATGGTGTCGGAACGAGTAATGGCGGAGCAAGTAGTGTCGGAGCAAGCTATGCCAATGTAGTTTGTTATAAATGTGGAAAACCGGGCCACATTATTAGAAATTGCCCGAACCAGGAGAACATGAATGGACAAGGCCGCGGAAGAGTTTTCAATATTAATGCGGCAGAGGCACAGGAAGACCCGGAGCTTGTTACGGGTACGTTTCTTATTGATAATAAATCTGCTTACGTTTTATTTGATTCGGGTGCGGATAGAAGCTATATGAGTAGAGATTTTTGTGCTAAATTAAGTTGCCCATTGACGCCTTTGGATAGTAAATTTTTACTCGAATTAGCAAATGGTAAATTAATTTCAGCAGATAATATATGTCGGAATCGAGAAATTAAACTGGTTAGCGAAACATTTAAGATTGATTTGATACCAGTAGAGTTAGGGAGTTTTGATGTGATAATCGGTATGGACTGGTTGAAAGAAGTGAAAGCGGAGATCGTTTGTTACAAAAATGCAATTCGCATTATACGAGAAAAAGGAAAACCCTTAATGGTGTACGGAGAAAAGGGCAACACGAAGCTACATCTTATTAGTAATTTGAAGGCACGAAAACTAATAAGAAAAGGTTGCTATGCTGTTCTAGCACACGTCGAGAAAGTACAAACTGAAGAAAAGAGCATCAATGATGTTCCCGTCGCAAAAGAATTTCCTGATGTATTTCCGAAAGAATTACCGGGATTACCCCCACATCGATCCGTTGAATTTCAAATAGATCTTGTACCAGGAGCTGCACCAATAGCTCGTGCTCCTTACAGACTCGCACCCAGCGAGATGAAAGAACTACAAAGCCAATTACAAGAACTTTTAGAGCGTGGTTTCATTCGACCAAGCACATCACCGTGGGGAGCTCCTGTTTTGTTTGTCAAGAAGAAAGATGGTACATTCAGGTTGTGTATCGACTACCGAGAGTTGAACAAACTTACCATCAAAAACCGCTACCCACTACCGAGAATCGATGACTTATTTGATCAACTACAAGGCTCGTCTGTTTATTCAAAGATTGACTTACGTTCCGGGTATCATCAAATGCGGGTGAAAGAAGATGATATTCCAAAGACTGCTTTCAGAATACGTTACGGTCATTACGAGTTTATGGTCATGCCGTTTGGTTTAACTAATGCACCAGCTGTGTTCATGGACCTTATGAACCGAGTGTGTGGACCATACCTTGACAAGTTTGTCATTGTTTTCATTGATGACATACTTATTTACTCAAAGAATGACCAAGAACACGGTGAACATTTGAGAAAGGTGTTAGAAGTATTAAGGAAGGAAGAATTGTACGCTAATTTTCAAAGTGTGCATTTTTGTTGGAAGAAGTTCAATTCCTCGGTCACATAGTGAACAAAGAAGGTATTAAGGTAGATCCGGCAAAGATAGAAACTGTTGAAAAGTGGGAAACCCCGAAAACTCCGAAACACATACGCCAGTTTTTAGGACTAGCTGGTTACTACAGAAGGTTCATCCAAGACTTTTCCAGAATAGCAAAACCCTTGACTGCATTAACGCATAAAGGGAAGAAATTTGAATGGAATGATGAACAAGAGAAAGCGTTTCAGTTATTGAAGAAAAAGCTAACTACGGCACCTATATTGTCATTGCCTGAAGGGAATGATGATTTTGTGATTTATTGTGATGCATCAAAGCAAGGTCTCGGTTGTGTATTAATGCAACGAACGAAGGTGATTGCTTATGCGTCTAGACAATTGAAGATTCACGAACAAAATTATACGACGCATGATTTGGAATTAGGCGCGGTTGTTTTTGCATTAAAGACTTGGAGGCACTACTTATATGGGGTCAAAAGTATTATATATACCGACCACAAAAGTCTTCAACACATATTTAATCAGAAACAACTGAATATGAGGCAGCGTAGGTGGATTGAATTATTGAATGATTATGACTTTGAGATTCGTTACCACCCGGGGAAGGCAAATGTGGTAGCCGATGCCTTGAGCAGGAAGGACAGAGAACCCATTCGAGTAAAATCTATGAATATAATGATTCATAATAACCTTACTACTCAAATAAAGGAGGCGCAACAAGGAGTTTTAAAAGAGGGAAATTTAAAGGATGAAATACCCAAAGGATCGGAGAAGCATCTTAATATTTGGGAAGACGGAACCCGGTATAGGGCTGAAAGGATTTGGGTACCAAAATTTGGAGATATGAGAGAAATGGTACTTAGAGAAGCTCATAAAACCAGATACTCAATACATCCTGGAACGGGGAAGATGTACAAGGATCTCAAGAAACATTTTTGGTGGCCGGGTATGAAAGCCGATGTTGCTAAATACGTAGGAGAATGTTTGACGTGTTCTAAGGTCAAAGCTGAGCATCAGAAACCATCAGGTCTACTTCAACAACCCAAAATCCCGGAATGGAAATGGGAAAACATTACCATGGATTTCATCACTAAATTGCCAAGGACTGCAAGTGGTTTTGATACTATTTGGGTAATAGTTGATCGTCTCACCAAATCCGCACACTTCCTACCAATAAGAGAAGATGACAAGATGGAGAAGTTAGCACGACTGTATTTGAAGGAAGTCATCTCCAGACATGGAATACCAATCTCTATTATCTCTGATAGGGATGGCAGATTTATTTCAAGATTCTGGCAGACATTACAGCAAGCATTAGGAACTCGTCTAGACATGAGTACTGTCTATCATCCACAAACTGATGGGCAGAGCGAAAGGACGATACAAACGCTTGAAGACATGCTACGAGCATGTGTTATTGATTTCGGAAACAGTTGGGATCGACATCTACCGTTATCAGAATTTTCCTACAACAACAGCTACCATTCAAGCATTGAGATGGCGCCGTTTGAAGCACTTTATGGTAGAAAGTGCAGGTCTCCGATTTGTTGGAGTGAGGTGGGGGATAGACAGATTACGGGTCCGGAGATTATACAAGAAACTACCGAGAAGATCATCCAAATTCAACAACGGTTGAAAACCGCCCAAAGTCGACAAAAGAGCTACGCTGACATTAAAAGAAAAGATATAGAATTTGAAATTGGAGAGATGGTCATGCTTAAAGTTGCACCTTGGAAAGGCTTTGTTCGATTTGGTAAACGAGGGAAATTAAATCCAAGGTATATTGGACCATTCAAGATTATTGATCGTGTCGGACCAGTAGCTTACCGACTTGAGTTACCTCAACAACTCGCGGCTGTACATAACACTTTCCACGTCTCGAATTTGAAGAAATGTTTTGCTAAAGAAGATCTCACTATTCCGTTAGATGAAATCCAAATCAACGAAAAACTTCAATTCATCGAAGAACCCGTCGAAATAATGGATCGTGAGGTTAAAAGACTTAAGCAAAACAAGATACCAATTGTTAAGGTTCGATGGAATGCTCGTAGAGGACCCGAGTTCACCTGGGAGCGTGAAGATCAGATGAAGAAGAAATACCCGCATCTATTTCCAGAAGATTCGTCAACACCTTCAACAGCTTAAAATTTCGGGACGAAATTTATTTAACGGGTAGGTACTGTAGTGACCCGAACTTTTCCATGTTTATATATATTAATTGAGATTGATATTTACATGATTAAATGTTTCCAACATGTTAAGCAATCAAACTTGTTAAGACTTGATTAATTGAAATATGTTTCATATAGACAATTGACCACCCAAGTTGACCGGTGATTCACGAACGTTAAAACTTGTAAAAACTATACGATGACATATATATGGTTATATATATAGTTAACATGTTTTTATTATAAGTATGTATCTCATTAGGTATTTTAACAATGAGTTATATACATAAAAATGAGACTATTAATTTAAGAAACTCGAAAACGATATATATAACGATTATCGTTATAACAACGTCTTACTAGGTACATATGAATCATATTAAGATATTGATACACTTGGTTAATTATGTTAAATGATAAGTAAATATATTATTAAGTGTATTAACAATGAAATACATATGTAAAAATAAGACTACTAACTTAATGATTTCGAAACGAGACATATATGTAACGATTATCGTTGTAACGACATTTAACTGTATATACATCATACTGAGATATATTATATATCATAATATCATGATAATATAACAATTTAACATCTCATTTGTTATAATAAACAATGGGTTAACAACATTCAACAAGATCATTAACCTAAAGGTTTCAAAACAACATTTACATGTAACGACTAACGATGACTTAACGACTCAGTTAAAATGTATATACATGTAGTGTTTTAATATGTATTCATACACTTTTGAAAGACTTCAAGACACTTATCAAAATACTTCTACTTAACAAAAATGCTTACAATTACATCCTCGTTCAGTTTCATCAACAATTCTACTCGTATGCACCCGTATTCGTACTCGTACAATACACAGCTTTTAGATGTATGTACTATTGGTATATACACTCCAATGATCAGCTCTTAGCAGCCCATGTGAGTCACCTAACACATGTGGGAACCATCATTTGGCAACTAGCATGAAATATCTCATAAAATTACAAAAATATGAGTAATCATTCATGACTTATTTACATGAAAACAAAATTACATATCTTTTATATCTAATCCATACACCAACGACCAAAAACACCTACAAACACTTTCATTCTTCAATTTTCTTCATCTAATTGATCTCTCTCAAGTTCTATCTTCAAGTTCTAAGTGTTCTTCATAAATTCCAAAAGTTCTAGTTTCATAAAATCAAGAATACTTTCAAGTTTGCTAGCTCACTTCCAATCTTGTAAGGTGATCATCCAACCTCAAGAAATCTTTGTTTCTTACAGTAGCTTATCATTCTAATACAAGGTAATAATCATATTCAAACTTTGGTTCAATTTCTATAACTATAACAATCTTATTTCAAGTGATGATCTTACTTGAACTTGTTTTCGTGTCATGATTCTGCTTCAAGAACTTCGAGCCATCCAAGGATCCATTGAAGCTAAATCCATTTTTCTCTTTTCCAGTAGGTTTATCCAAGGAAATTAAGGTAGTAATGATGTTCATAACATCATTAGATTCATACATATAAAGCTATCTTATTCGAAGGTTTAAACTTGTAATCACTAGAACATAGTTTAGTTAATTCTAAACTTGTTCGCAAACAAAAGTTAATCCTTCTAACTTGACTTTTAAAATCAACTAAACACATGTTCTATATCTATATGATATGCTAACTTAATGATTTAAAACCTGGAAACACGAAAAATACCGTAAAACCGGATTTACGCCGTCGTAGTAACACCGCGGGCTGTTTTGGGTTAGTTAATTAAAAACTATGATAAACTTTGATTTAAAAGTTGTTATTCTGAGAAAATGATTTTTATTATGAACATGAAACTATATCCAAAAATTATGGTTAAACTCAAAGTGGAAGTATGTTTTCTAAAATGGTCATCTAGACGTCGTTCTTTCGACTGAAATGACTACCTTTACAAAAACGACTTGTAACTTATTTTTTCGACTATAAACCTATACTTTTTCCGTTTAGATTCATAAAATAGAGTTCAATATGAAACCATAGCAATTTGATTCACTCAAAACGGATTTAAAATGAAGAAGTTATGGGTAAAACAAGATTGGATAATTTTTCTCATTTTAGCTACGTGAAAATTGGTAACAAATCTATTCCAACCATAACTTAATCAACTTATATTGTATATTATGTAATCTTGAGATACCATAGACACGTATACAATGTTTCGACCTATCATGTCGACACATCTATATATATTTCGGAACAACCATAGACACTCTATATGTGAATGTTGGAGTTAGCTATACAGGGTTGAGGTTGATTCCAAAATATATATAGTTTGAGTTGTGATCAATACTGAGATACGTATACACTGGGTCGTGGATTGATTCAAGATAATATTTATCGATTTATTTTTCTGTACATCTAACTGTGGACAACTAGTTGTAGGTTACTAACGAGGACAGCTGACTTAATAAACTTAAAACATCAAAATATATTAAAAGTGTTGTAAATATATTTTGAACATACTTTGATATATATGTATATATTGTTATAGGTTCGTGAATCAACCAGTGGCCAAGTCTTACTTCCCGGCGAAGTAAAAATCTGTGAAAGTGAGTTATAGTCCCACTTTTAAAATCTAATATTTTTGGGATGATAATAAATGCAGGTTTTATAAATGATTTACAAAATAGACACAAGTACGTGAAACTACATTCTATGGTTGAATTATCAAAATCGAATATGCCCCTTTTATAAAGTCTGGTAATCTAAGAATTAGGGAACAGACACCCTAATTGACACGAATCCTAAAGATAGATCTATTGGGCCTAACAAACCCCATCCAAAGTACCGGATGCTTTAGTACTTCGAAATTTATATCATATCCGAAGGGTGTCCCGGAATGATGGGGATATTCTTATATATGCATCTTGTTAATGTCGGTTACCAGGTGTTCACCATATGAATGATTTTTATCTCTATGTATGGGATGTGTATTGAAATATGAAATCTTGTGGTCTATTGTTACGATTTGATATATATAGGTTAAACCTATAACTCACCAACATTTTTGTTGACGTTTTAAGCATGTTTATTCTCAGGTGATTATTAAGAGCTTCCGCTGTCGCATACTTAAATAAGGACAAGATTTGGAGTCCATGCTTGTATGATATTGTGTAAAAACTGCATTCAAGAAACTTATTTTGTTGTAACATATTTGTATTGTAAACCATTATGTAATGGTCGTGTGTAAACAGGATATTTTAGATTATCATTATTTGATAATCTACGTAAAGCTTTTTAAACCTTTATTGATGAAATAAAGGTTATGGTTTGTTTAAAAATGAATGCAGTCTTTGAAAAACGTCTCATATAGAGGTCAAAACCTCGCAACGAAATCAATTAATATGGAACGTTTTTAATCAATAAGAACGGGACATTTCAGTTGAAACTACATTATATGGGTGAATGATCGAAGCCGAATATGCCCCTTTTGCTTGGTAACCTAAGAATTAGTAAACCGATCTACTAATTGACGCGATTCCTAAAGATAGATCTATTGGGCCTAACGAACCCCATCCAAAGTACCGGATGCTTTAGTACTTCGAATTCGTTTATATCATGTCCGAAGGATTTCCCAGAATGATAGGGGATATTCTTATATGCATCTTGTTAATGTCGGTTACCAGGTGTTCACCATATGAATGATTTTTATCTCTATGTATGGGATGTATATTGAAATATGAAATCTTGTGGTCTATTATTATGATTTGATAATATATAGGTTAAACCTATAACTCACCAACATTTTTTTGTTGATGTTTTAAGCATGTTTATTCTCAGGTGGTTATTAAGAGCTTCCGCTGTTGCATACTAAAATAAGGACAAGATTTGGAGTCCCTGCTTGTATGATATTATGTAAAAACTGCATTCAAGAAACTTATTTTTGATGTAATATATTCTTATTTTAAACCATTCTGTAATGGTCTTGTGTAAATGGTATATTTTAGATTATCATTACTTGATAATCTACGTAATGCTTTTTAAACCTTTATCGATAAAATAAAGGTATGGTTGTTTTAAAAATGAATGCAGTCTTTGAAAAACGTCTCATATAGAGGTCAAAACCTCGCGACGAAATCAATTAATATGGAACGTTTATAATCAATATGAACGGGACATTTCAGTTGGTATCCGACTGTTGGTCTTAGAAAACCAGAAAATTGTATCAGTGTGTCTTACCGAGTTTGTTAGGATGCATTAGTGAGTCTAGACTTCGACCGTTTTTTTCTTCAAAAATGATTGCTTAACAATTGTTTTTGTTGGAAACTATATATTATTAACATGTAAATATTATGTGATATATTAATCTCTTAACGTGTTTGATATTGTGTGATAGATGTCTACCTCTAGTACAAATCTCATTGATTCACCTAATAATAATGAAGAGTCGAATATATTTTGGGAAGATTCACAAATTCTCGAAGAGGAACCGGAAGAGGAGGAACCGGAAGATGAGGAACCGGAAGAGGAGGAATCGGAAGAGGAGGAACCAGAAGAAGAAGAGGTTCTGGAGGAAGAAATATTGATACCTATAGTAAATCGATTAAATAAAAGAAAATCCTCAACCAACAGAACAAAGTTAATAATGGTCAATGGTGTTTCCGCCGAGGAAGCAAAATATTGGGAAGATTACCAATTTTCCGATGAATCGGATCCCGATGAGGATTCCGATGATGTTATAGAAATTACCTCGACCCAATTTAATAAAGCGAAAGAAAATAATAAGGGAAAAGGTATAAAAATAGAAAAACCCGATTTCAACCCCGATGAACTTTATATGTATCAACAACATCCGTATTTCCTAAAATGTAACAATGACCCGGGAACCTCTAAACCACCAGGTTTCTCTAAACCATTGTGGAAAACGACAGCTCGTATTAGAGGAACATCATATATTCCTAGAAAATTAGGAAAACGAACCAAGTTCGAAGAAGAAGAAACCAGTGATTCAGATTAGAGGGTTGTAATCATGTTGTGTATTATATGTATTGTAGTGTACTTGTACTTTTATGTTCTATGTAAAAAATTGCTTGTATTGTTTGTTAATTATCTTTTACGAATCTAATCCTTGTCTATTTTATAGTATAAAAACAAAATGGACGTTAAGGTTAGACAACCGAATATTTTAGAAGACCTACCAGCGGATATGATTGAGGAAATCTTGTCTATAGTCGGTCAGAATTCATCAGTACATTTGGTTATGGCGAAATTAACTTGTTAAACATTTGAAAGACTTTCCAGAAATGCCTTAGTTTATAAAAGGCTTTCCTTTGATAGGTGGGGTATATCACATTGGGGAGACCGTAAGTTACGCCGTGTTTTCTTTAAAGCATTAAATGCGAGAAACCCAAATGCAATTTTACACTACGGGTTAAGAACCTATTTTGACTCAACATATCCCAACATAGGATTTCGTAAATTAGAACGAGCTTCTAACATGCAACATAAAGAAGCATGTTATGCTTACGGGTTAGTGATGTTCGCTTCTTACCAAAGTGAGAAAAAGAACATCGGATTGCAACTTTTAAATAAAACCTTCCCACAAGTGACGGATTCAGTAGTTGGGGTGAGAAACAAGGTTTTTAGATTATTAAGGGGCTGTTGGACATTAGGAAACCCTCATCCTTTTGACGACATCACAACATGCTACCTAGCCAATGGTTATAACGGTTATTTTCCACAAGACCAAGGATGGGAAGTCGTCTTAGTAAAACCATAATGCATGACTTGTTTCTGGACTTATGAATTACGTGTCTTTATTTCCTTTGCTGAACAACTTGCGTATTAACTAGATTTATCTTCAAAACTGTCCTGTATCATAGTGTACTATATTTCATGTATATGTAATATAGCGAAGTTGTAAGTTTGAAGAATATTTGTATGTGATATATTATTATAATCAGTTTTTCATATGGAATTGTAGTAGTTGAATTGTATATTAGCTACTAAGTATGAACTTAACGGGTAGGTAGTACCCGAATTTAAACTTTTAAAATGTTAATATGAAGAAAAAGCTTTTATAAATGAGTTCATATTATGCTGCGAAATACTTTTGACTACTCTTAATATTCTGTATGATTAACTCGATTCAGTTGGCTATTTTGAATGAAATGGCACCGAATACTCGACACACCATGAATATGGGCGAAGAGGAATTTCATACCTTTCTTGCTGCAAACATAGCCGCAGTACAGGCTGCGCTACATACCAACAATAACTCTGAATCTAGCAATGCGGCTAACGGCGCAAGAAATCATGTAGGATGCTGCTACAAAGAATTCACTGCCTGCAAACCTTCGGAATTTGATGGAACCGAAGGACCAATTGGATTGAAACGGTGGACCGAGAAAGTCGAATCAGTGTTTGCCATAAGTAAGTGTAATGAAGAGGACAAAGTTAAGTACGCTACGCATACCTTCACATGTACTATGTTAACATGGTGGAACACCTATCTTGAACAGGTAGGACAAAATACTGCTTACGCACTACCGTGGTCGGCATTCAAGCAATTGATGAACGAGTAGTACTGTCCTAGAAACGAAGTCAATAAACTCAAGGCAGAACTTAGAGAGTTAAGAACACAAGGGTTCGACGTAACGATGATTCACAGAGTTGTGCCTATTGTGTCCAGGAGCATTCGAAGATGAAGAAGAGAAGATCGACGCGTTTGTAAAAGGGTTACCAGTAAGGATTCAAGAAGATGTGAGTTCACATGAGCCCGCTTCTATAAAGAAGGCAAGTCGAATGGCTCATAAACTCATAAATCAGATTGAGGGAAGAATTAAAGAGCAGGCGGCCGAAGAAGCCAACACGAAACAACTCAAGAGGAAGTGGGAGGAAAACAGTGACAAGAGTCACCAGTACAACAACAACAACAACAATTACAACCACAATCGCAACAACTATCCCAACAACTGCAACAACAATCGGAACAATAACCGCAATCTTAACAATAACTACAACAAACAACCCAACAACAACAACAACAACTACAACAACCGTTTCAACAACAATAACAATCCCAACAACAACCTCAATAACAACAATGGCATCAAAAACCAAAAACAGACATGTCATAGGTGTGAAGAAAATCATCAGGGGTTTTGCACGACATTTTGCAACAGGTGTAAAAGAAATGGTCATAGCGCGACAAAGTGTGAGGTCTACGGACCAAAGTTTAATAGAACTAAAGGAACAAATAATGTCGGAACAAGTAATGCCGAAACGAATAGTGTCGGAGCAAGTAATACCAACGTTGTTTGTTATAAATGTGGAAAACCGGGCTACATTATTAGAAATTACCCGAATCAGGGGAATACTAATGGGCAGGGCCGTGGAAGAGTTTTCAATATTAATGCGGCAGAAGCACAGGAAGACCCGGAGCTTGTTACGGGTACGTTTCTTATTGATGATAAATCTGCTTATGTTATATTTGATTCGGGTGCGGATAGAAGCTATATGAGTAGAGAATTTTGTGCTAAATTATGTTGCCCATTGATGCCTTTGGATAGTAAATTTTTACTCGAATGAGCAAACGGTAAATTAATTTTAGCAGATAATATATGTCGGGAGAGAGAAATTATACTGGGGGATGAAACGTTTAAAATTGATTTAATACCAGTCGAGTTAGGAAGTTTTGATGTAATAATTGGCATGGACTGGTTGAAAAAGGTGAGAGCAGAGGTCGTTTATTACAAAAATGAGATTCACATTATGCTTGAAAAAGGAAAACCTTTAATGGTGTACGGAGAAAAAAACAACGCAAAATTAAATCTTATTAGTAGTTTGAAGGCACAAAAACTAATAAGAAAAGGTTGTTACGTCATTCTAGCACACATCAAGGAAGTTAAACCTGAAGAAAAGAACATCAGTGATGTTCCCGTCGCAAAAGAATTTCCCGATGTATTTCCGAAAGAATTACCGGGATTACCCCCACATCGATCCGTTGAATTTCAAATAGACCTTGTACCAGGAGCTGCACCAATAGCTCGTGCTCCATACAGACTCGCACCCAGCGAAATGAAAGAATTACAAAGTCAGTTACAGGAACTATTAGAGAGTGGTTTCATTTGACCAAGTACATCACCATGGGGAACTCCTGTTTTGTTTGTCAAGAAGAAAGATGGTACATTTAGGTTGTGTATTGACTATCGAGAGTTGAACAAACTTACCATCAAGAACCGCTACCCACTTCCGAGAATTGATGACTTATTTGATCAAATACAAGGCTCGTCTGTTTATTCGAAGATCGATTTACGTTCTGGATATCATCAAATGCGGGTGAAGGAGGATGATATTCCAAAGAATGCTTTTAGGACACATTACGGTCATTACGAGTTTATGGTTATGCCGTTTGGATTGACTAACGCACCAGCTGTGTTCATGGACCTCATGAACCGAGTGTGTGGGCCATATCTTGACAAGTTTGTCATTGTTTTTATCAATGACATACTTTTTTACTCGAAGAATGATCAAGAGCACGATGAACATTTGAGAAAAGTGCTAGAGTTGCTGAGAAAAGAAAAACTGTACGCTAATTTTTCAAAGTGTGCATTTTGGTTGGGAGAAGTTCAATTCCTCGGTCACATAGTGAACAAAGAAGGTATTTAGGTGGATCCAGCAAAGATTGAAATCGTTAAAAAGTGGGAAACTCCAAAAACTCCGATACACATACGTCAGTTTTTAGGACTAGCTGGTTACTACAGAAGGTTCATCCAAGACTTTTCCAGAATAGCAAAACCCTTGACTACATTAACGCATAAAGGGAAGAAATTTGAATGGAAAGATGAACAAGAGAAAGCGTTTCAATTGTTAAAGAAAAAGTTAACAACGGTACCTATATTGTCATTACCTGAAGGGAATGATGATTTTGTGATATATTGTGATGCCTCAAAGCAAGGTCTCGGTTGTGTATTAATACAACGAACGAAAGTAATTGCTTATGCGTCTAGAAAATTGAAGATTCACGAACCGAATTATACGACGCATGATTCGGAATTAGGCACTGTTGTTTTTGCATTAAAGACTTGGAGGCACTAGTTATATGGGGTTAAAAGTATTATATATACCGACCACAAAAGTCTTCAACACATATTGAATCAGAAACAACTGAATATGAGGCAGCGTAGGTGGATTGAATTGTTGAATGATTACGACTTTGAGATTCGTTACCACCCAGGGAAGGCAAATGTGGTAGCCGATGTCTTGAGCAGAAAGGACAGAGAACCCATTCGAGTAAAAGCTATGAATATAACGATTCACACTAACCTTACTACTCAAATAAATAAGGCGCAACAAGGAGTTTTAAAAGAGGGAAATTTAAAGGATGAAATACCCAAAGGATCGGAGAAACATCTTAATATTCGGGAAGACGGAACCCGGTATAGGGCTGAAAGAATTTGGGTACCAAAATTTGGAGATATGAGAGAAATGGTACTTAGAGAAGCTCATAAAACCAGATACTCAATACATCCTGGAACAGGGAAGATGTACAAGGATCTCAAAAAACATTTTTGGTGGCCAGGTATGAAAGCCGATGTTGATAAATATGTAGGGGAATATTTAACGTGTTCTAAGGTCAAAGCGGAGCATCAGAAACCATCAGGTCTACTTCAACAACCCGAAATCCAGGAATGGAAATGGGAAAACATTACCATGGATTTCATCACTTCCGGCCAATAAGAGAAGATGACAAGATGGAGAAGTTATCACGACTATATTTGAAGGAAGTCGTCTCCAGACATGGAATACCAATCTCTATTATCTCTGATAGGGATGGCAGATTTATTTCAAGATTCTGGCAGACATTACAGCAAGCATTAGGAACTCTTCTAGACATGAGTACTGCCTATCATCTACAAACTGATGGGCAGAGCGAAAGGACGATACAAACACTTGAAGACATGCTACGAGCATGTGTTATTGATTTCGGAAATAGTTGGGATCGACATCTATCGTTAGCAGAATTTTCCTACAACAACAGCTACCATTCAAGCATTGAGATGGCACCGTTTGAAGCACTTTATGGTAGAAAGTGCAGATCTCCAATTTGTTGGAGTGAAGTGGGGGATAGACAGATTACGGGTCCGGAGATAATATAAGAAACTACCGAGAAGATCATCCAAATTCAACAACGGTTGAAAACCGCCCAAAGTCGACAAAAGAACTACGTCGACATTAAAAGAAAAGATATAGAATTTGAAATTGGAGAGATGGTCATTCTTAAGGTTGCACCTTGGAAAGGCGTTGTTCGATTTGGTAAACGAGGAAAATTAAATCCAAGGTATATTGGACCATTCAAGATTATTGATCGTGTCGGACCAGTAGCTTACCGACTTGAGTTACCTCAACAACTCGCGGCTGTACATAATACTTTCTACGTCTCGAGTTTGAAGAAATATTTTGCTAAAGATGATCTCACTATTCCGTTAGACGAAATCCAAATCAACGAAAAACTTCAATTCATCGAAGAACCCGTCGAAATAATGGATCGTGAGGTTAAAAGACTTAAACAAAACAATATACCAATTGTTAAGGTTCGATGGAATGCTTGTAGAGGACCCGATTTCACCTGGGAATGAGAAGATCAGATGAAGAAGAAATACCCGCACTTATTTCCAGAAGATAAGTCAACACCTCCAACTTTTTAAAATTTCTGGACGAAATTTATTTAACAGGTAGGTACTGTAGTGACCGAACTTTTCCATGTTTATATATATTAAATGAAATTAATATTTACATGATTAAGTGTTTCCAACATGTTAAGCAATCAAACTTGTTAAGACTTGATTAATTGAAATAGGTTTCATATAGACAATTGACCACCCAAGTTGACCGGTGATTCACGAACGTTAAAATTTGTAAAAACTATATGATGACTTATATATGATTATATATGTAATTAACATGAAATTATTATAAGTAAGTATCTCATTAGGTATTTTAACAATGAGTAATATACATAAAATTGTGTTTATTGAATTAAGAAATTCGAAACGATATATATAACGATTATTGTTATAACAACGTCTTACTAATTACATATGAATCATATTAAGATATTGTTACACTATGTTTAATCATGATAAATGATAAGTAAACATGTCATTATGTATATTAACAATGAACTACATATGTAAAACAAGACTACTAACTTAAGAATTTCGAAACGAGACATATATGTAACGATTATCGTTGTAACGACATTTAACTCTATATATATCATACTAAGATATATTAATATATCATAATATCATGATAATGTAATAATTTAACATCTCTTTAGATATAATAAACAATGGGTTAACAACATTTAACAAGATCGTTAACCTAAAGGTTTCAAAACAACATTTACATGTAACGACTAACGATGACTCAGTTAAAATGTATATACATGTAGTGTTTTAATATGTATTCATACACTTTTGAAAGACTTCAAGACACTTATCAAAATACTTCTACTTAACAAAAATGCTTACAATTACATCCTCGTTCAGTTTCATCAACAATTATACTCGTATGTACCCGTATTCGTACTCGTACAATACACAGCTTCTAAATGTATGTACTATTTATATATACACTCCAATGATCAGCTATTAGCAGCCCATGTGAGTCACCTAACACATGTGGGAACCATCATTTGGCAACTAGCATGAAATATCTCATAAAATTACAAAAATACTAGTAATCATTCATGACTTATTTACATGTAAACAAAATTACACATCCTTTATATCTAATCCATATACCAACGACCAAAAACACCTACAAACACATTCATTCTTCAATTTTCTTCATCTAATTGATCTTTCTCAAGTTCTATCTTCAAGTTCTAAGTGTTCTTCATAAATTCTACAAGTTCTAGTTTCATAAAATCAAGAATACTTCCAAGTTTACTAGCTCACTTCCAATCTTGTAAAGTGATCATTCAACCTCAAGAAATCCTTATTTACAGTAATATATCATTCTAAATCAAGGTAGTACTCATATACAAACTTTGATTCAATTCCTATAACTATAACTATCTTAATTCGAGTGATAATCTTACATGAACTTGTTTTTATGTCATGATTCTACTTCAAGAACTTTCAAGCTATCCCAGATCCTTTGAAGCTAGATCATTTCTTATCACTTCCATTAGGTTTACCTACTAAACCTGAGGTAGTAATGATGTTCATAACATCATTCGATTCATATATATAAAGCTACATTATTCGAAGGTTTAAACTTGTAATCACTAGAACATAGTTTAGTTAATTCTAAACTTGTTCGCAAATAAAAGTTAATCCTTATAACTTGACTTTTAAAATCAACTAAACACATGTTCTATATCTATATGATATGCTAACTTAATGATTTAAAACCTGGAAACGCGAAAAACACCGTAAAACCGGATATACGCCATCGTAGTAACATCGCGGGCTGTTTTGGGTTTGATAATTAAAAACTATGATAAACTTTGATTTAAAAGTTGTTCTTATGGAAAAATGATTTTTCTTATGAACATGAAACTATATCCAAAAATCATGGTTAAACTCAAAGTGGAAGTATGTTTTTCAAAATGGTCATCAAGACGTCGTTCTTTCGACTGAAATGACTACCTCTTACAAAAATGACTTGTAACTTATATTTTCGACTATAAACCTATACTTTTTCTGTTTAGATTCATAAAATATAGTTCAATATGAAATCATAGCAATTTGATTCACTCAAAGCGGATTTAAAACGAAGAAGTTATGGATAAAACAAGATTGGATATTTTTTGATTGTTGTAGCTACGGGAAATATTGTAACAATTCTATACAAATCATATCCTAGCTAACTTATATTATTTTATACGTGTATTCTAATATATTATGTAACCTTGGGATACCATAGACACGTATGCAAATGTTTTGACATATCATATCGACCCATGTATATATGTTATTTGGAACAACCATAGACACTCTATATGCAGTAATGTTTGAGTTAGCTATACAGGGTTGAGGTTGATTCCAAAAATATATATACTTTGAGTTGTGATCTAGCCTAAGACGTGTATACACTGGGTCGTGGATTGATTCAAGATAATATATATCAATTTTTTTCTGTACGTCTAACTTTGGACAACTAGTTGTAGGTTACTAACGAGGACAACTGACTTAATAAACTTAAAACATTAAAATGTATTAAAAATGTTGTAAATATATTTTGAACATACTTTGATATATATGTACATATTTGTTATAGATTCGTGAATCAACCAGTGGCCAAGTCTTACTTCCCGACGAAGTAAAATTCTATGAAAGTGAGTTATAGTCCCACTTTTAAAATCTAATATTTTGGGATGAGAATACATGCAGTTTTATAAATGTTTTACGAAATAGACACAAGTAATTGAAACTACATTATATGGGTGAATGATCGAAGCTGAATATGCCCCTTTTGCTTGGTAACCTAAGAATTAGTAAACCGATCTACTAATTGACGCGAATCCTAAAGATAGATCTATTGGGCCTAACGAACCCCATCCAAAGTACCGGATGCTTTAGTACTTCGAATTCGTTTATATCATGTCCGAAGGATTTCCGGGAATGATAGGGGATATTCTTATATGCATCTTGTTAATGTCGGTTACCAGGTGTTCAACATATGAATGATTTTTATCTCTATGTATGGGATGTATATTGAAATATGAAATCTTGTGGTCTATTATTATGATTTGATAATATATAGGTTAAACCTATAACTCACCAACATTTTTTTGTTGATGTTTTAAGCTTGTTTATTCTCAGGTGGTTATTAAGAGCTTTCGCTGTTGCATACTAAAATAAGGACAAGATTTGGAGTCCATGCTTGTATGATATTATGTAAAAACTGCATTCAAGAAACTTATTTTTGATGTAATATATTCTTATTGTAAACCATTATGTAATGGTCATGTGTAAACGGTATATTTTAGATTATCATTACTTGATAATCTACGTAATGCTTTTTAAACCTTTATCGATAAAATAAAGGTTATGGTTGTTTTAAAAATGAATGCAATCTTTGAAAAACGTCTCATATAGAGGTCAAAACCTCACGACGAAATCAATTAATATGAAACGTTTATAATCAATATGAACGGGACATTTCATAATCTTTATAAGATCTCGACACGATAAGCAAAGGCTGTAATGTTGAAGTCTCAAAAAGTTCTAAACTATGTTCATACACTCATTTAACCTCGACTAAATTTCGAGGATTCACGAATCATTATATAAATGGATATGATTATATATATATGTGTGTGTGTATATATATATATATATATATATATATATATATATATATATATATATATATATTATAACTTGAAAATATTAACAAAGTATTCAATGTATAATACTTTACATGAACGTATTTGTTTCTATATGTTTATCGACGAAATTAAAAGATAAAAATTTGATTATTAAAAAGTTTTGTTTAAATAACATAAGTTGAATATATAAAATAGGATATTAATTATTAGAATTAAATATATAAATAATTCACAACGTGTATTTAAAACATGTTTATGAATATTGAAAATATATTTGTGATTCCAAATTAGTTATTAGGCGATGATAATGCTCAATTGTCAGATTGATTGATATTAAACGAAGATAAAAATGAATACTTATGAATATACAATATGAAATTGTAAATTATTACATTATATATTTACATAATTTCTATACATAATTATTATAGGTATATTATAGATATATATGTATATATACACATATAATTTATAAATATTATATGAAGGAATTAGAATATTTCAGTATATGTAAAATATTAGTATGTTAATATTAAGTTGTTATAATAATGTTATAAGTATTATTACTAATATTGTTATAATTATTATCAATATTATTATTAACAATATAATCAATAATTATTATCATTAATTATTATTATTATTATTATTATTATTATTATTATTATTATTATTATTATTATTATTATTATTATTATTATTATTATTATTATTAATATTATTATTTACATTATACTTAAAAATTATTATGATCCATAATATTTTTGTTAATATTGTGATGATAATATGATAGTTATTATAATTAATATTAACAAGTATTATTATTATTAAGATATTTAATAATTACTTATATATTAGATATAAGATAAAAAAATACAGATATATATATGTGTAATTACATACAGATCACGAGTCAGATATTATTTATTATTCTATCTTCCTGTTTCGCTCGTGAACTGGTGTCGAGCCTCTCTATATTAAACATGAAATCATCTCATGCTGTTTAGGAATTCAATCAACTACCCTTTTTCATTATAGATTACCATCACTTTTAACCATGCCTAGATGTTAAATTTATCATGAAATTTAAATCACAGCATATACACTCTGTTCGAGTCAGGTTGAAGTCGATAGCCCTACACCGAATCAATTATCAAAATTTAAAAATACAGATATGTTAGGAATCATATACTTGTACTACCTATAAGTTTTCAACCCTTAAATTCTTGGATTGATAATGAATTTTTAAAGTCAAAGTTAAAATTCAAAAAGTCAAAGGTTTTGTTTATCGTGAAATTTGAATTTGTTTTGAAGTTTCTGGATCAATTGATGATCCATAAAGTTTCTGTGAATGATTTACAACACAATTAATGTTGTATCTATAACCTAAAATGATCTAAAATTTAATATTCAATTTAGTGTTCATATCATTCCTGACTGTGATGAGCAACAACTCAAATTTTAATGAACTATCAAAATGTAAAAATGCAGATGCATTGGAAATCTTTTAGTGAAACTATCTGCAAAATTTAAGCTTGCAATTCTTTAAAATAAGTATGAATTTTAGAGTCAAAGATTCGAAATTAAAAAGTCAACAAATGGTTCCTCATGAAATTCGAATTGGTGTTGATGTTTCACACTCAATCGAGGATTGAGACAGTTTCTAGGAGGAATTTATAGTCTATTTCATGTTATAACCTCAATCTAAACGTGCCTAGATTTTTAAATCAAAAAATTCGAGTTGTTGAAGTGTTCAAGCTGTTCTACAGCTTTATTTTTTTTATTTAATTATTTTTTTATTATTTTATTTAAATCCTTCCTTATTAAATTCAATCATCAAAAAGACTTGTTTCCGTTTCAATTAGGAATTATAAACTCGGATAAATTGTTGATTCGAATTTTTGGAACATTTACAGTTGATGTGTTATTGAAGGAGAAGAAATTCGACTAGAAAAGAAAACATAATAAGTAAAATTATAATGAAGATTAAAAACAGATAGTAAGCAGTAGCACAGATGGTTCAAAGTGTTTGCGTTTAAGCGTGAGGTGTCGAGTTCGAGCCCGGTCCATGGCAAATTTTTTTTAGAGAGCTTATAAGGTAGTTCCAATTTTTTTTATTACTATTATTATTATTAATGTTATTATTATGTAATAATATTATTATTATTGTTGTTAATTATTAAGAATGTTATGATTATTATTACTATTATCAAGTATTATTACTATTATCAAGTATTATTATTATTATTATTATTATTATTATTATTATTATTATTATAATTATTATTATTATTATTATTATTGATTAGTATTATGATATTATTAATTATTATTGATATTATTATTAATAACATGATTATTAAAAATTAGTATCATTAATATAGTTTATGTTATTATCATTACTAATATTATTATTAAGTAGTATCATTCTTAATGTTATCAGTAGTATTATTACAAATATTATTAATACTAATATTATTATTAAGTTTAACATTTCAATTATTAATATCGTTATTATGATTAAGATTACTATTATTATTATTAATAAAAGTATTTTTAAGATTACCATTAATAATAAGATTGTTATAATCAAGTAATAAGTATTAACATCAAAAATTAATGTTTTTCAGTGTCATTATTGTTAAATTATTTCATTTTATTAAAAACTACTGATACAATCATTATTATGAGTTTTATTATTAAAAATTATCATTAATATTCGTATTATCATATTTATTAGTATTATCACTATTAATATTTTAAATATTATTACTAAAGTACTGTTCTAACAAACAAATAATATATATATATACATACATACATATATATATATATATATATATACATACATATATATATATATATATATATATATATATATATATATATATATATATATATATATATATATATATATATATATATATATATATATATATATATATTTAATACATATAACATAATAAAATTTAATATTTTTATATACAAAATGGATATATGAAACATATATATATTATTAATATAAGAATGATATAACTAATAAATTTATATATACATTTATTCAATTACAACTATTTATATTAATAAATATACAAATTATATAGGCTCGTGAATCCGAGGCCAACCCTGCATTGTTCAGTTTCGTCGTATGAATATTTTTACTACAAAATATTGGATAGTGAGTTTCATTTGCTCCCTTTTTAAATGCTTTTTCCATATACATTTTTGGGACTGCGAATACATGCGCTGCTTTTATAAATATTTTATGAAATAGACACAAGTAATCGAAACTACATTCTATGGTTAGCATGGTAACCTAAGAATTAGGGAAAAGACACCCTAATTGACGCGAATCCTAAAGGTAGATCTACGGGTACTAACTCCCCCCATACTGGAAAATGGTATGCTTTAGTTCTTCGAGTTTATATTATACAGATGTATTTCTGTTTTGGGGATATTCTATATGCATGATGTTAATGTCGGTTACCAGCTGTTCAATCCATATGAATGATTTTTTAAACACTTGCGAGTGTATGATTATAGAATAAAGGAAATCTTGTGGTCTATTATATTATTGAAAATGATTGTTTAAGATAAACTAATGAACTCACCAACCTTTTGGTTGACACTTGAAAGCATGTTTATTCTCAGGTATGAAAGAAATCTTCCGCTGTGCATTTGCTCATTTTAGAGATAATACTTGGTGTTATTCATGACATATTTCAAAAGAAGTTGCATTCGAGTCGTTGAGTTCATCAAGATTATTATTAAGTCAATTATAGTTGGATATATTATGAAATGGTATGCATGCCGTCAACTTTCGATGTAGTGAAAGTTTTTCTTTTTAAAAATGAATGCAATGTTTGTAAAATGTATCATATAGAGGTCAAATACCTCGCGATGTAACCAAATGTAATGTATTCGTCCAGATGGATTAGGATGGGTCATTAGATAGATAACTCAATCATTTGATATTATCTTTTAATTCCGTATAAATATATTAAACATATATATTAAAACAATTACGTTTATGTAAAGTATTATACATCTAATACTTTTTTTATTGTTTTCAATTAATATAACTATATATTATATATACATATCTATATACACATAAATGTTCATGAATCATCGAGAACAGTCAAAGGGTAAAAGAATATATGAACACAGTTCAAATTTTTTTAGATTTCAACATTACAGACTTTGCTTATCGTGTCGGAAACATATAAAGATTAAGTTTAAATTTGTTCGGAAATTTTCGGGTTGTCACTGTACCTGCCCGTTAAAGAAATTTTGTCCCGAAATTTGATTGGGATGGTCATGGCTGACAATAAGTATGTTTTCTTGACGCATACAAGCTGAAAATTAGAGTTTTGTCATCATTGAATAATATAGATTAAAAAATTCGATTACGCGAAGAGTATAAGTGAAGTCATCACAAAAGAGTGAAATGAGTAAGTGTAGATTCATAATATCTTTTAACGTAGATAGGATTGGTTTCCAGAGTTCAAGGGATTTGGAGAAAATCTTTGTAATAAGATTTGATTCATCGATAATCAAGGAAATTAGGATCCGCTTTAAATGCGATCATCTGTTTTGATTGCTCTGTCGGATATTTTACTATAAATCCGCCCCCTTCGTTTCCTTACAATTCACACCTTCTATTCTTCATCCTTTAATTCATACTTTAAAGTATTCGTCAATATGCTCCATCCTGTTCTAATCCTTGATATACTCCTAACTTTAATTTCCGTCAATCTTCTTTTTCATCTGTCACCAAAAGAATCTATTCACATCAACTATACTCTTGGTTTTATAGTGTTTTTAATCCTCTTTGTCTTTATATTGCTATATGCATCGATATATACAGTTTATAATCTCTGGGTGGTTGTTGGGTTTTATATCTTCCCTTATATTTTGATGTCTCTACTTCTGTCTTTCTGTAATCATTGACATCCACAGTTAATACTCTCTCCAATTTACTGTGATTTATACTCCCATTGATATTTTGAAGCTTCACGCTTTTGTTTTATCTTCCCGACTTTAATCAAGCGAATAATGGTCCAGAATACATAGATATGAATTTCGAAATGAACATAATTAATGTTCAAATAAGAAAATTGTAATGACACGGTCTTGACTTGTCAAATTACCAGAATATCCAGAAAAATAGAACTATCAAGAAGGTATGTTCTTAATGTGTTTAGAGATGAGGTAGAATGTAAGAGTCGTGTAACATGGCACATGATGACGATGTGGTCTGTGAATCATCACGTTCCATTTAGAAACTCAGCATGACTTACAGTAATATAATCACATTGATCAAGTGTCATTATATTATACTAACTCATGCTTCAGTTCCTAACACTACTTCAAAACATTCATAATTTAAGTTCAAATTTTTCAGAATTTTGAAACTAACACAGTTTCTTTTATAATGTAACGTAGATAATGCGAAGAGATAAATTATTTTAGTTAAGAATAGTTATGAAAATAGTTTCAGAATTATGGAGGATATTTATAATGAAAGATACGATGATATCTTAGAATTTCTAATATCGTTGGATGATGATGAAGATTTATCCGTAAAGGTTTATAGTCAGGAGCAAGGTATTCGTTAATGACTTCGGAAGGAACTGAATCATTTGGATCCTTTAAAGGAAGATTTAGTCTTTGTGACTTGTCCACAGCTTCCTTCATGGTTTGCTTAATCCATTTCTCAGTACCAAATCTTCTCTTTTTCTAAGCTTTGCCAACACATTATTCTTTATCATCAAACTTTTGGCTGTTAAGGTCATTTCACAATTTTTGCTGCTTCATCAGCATTTTTCAAAGTTTCGAGAACTAGTTCGCGGTTTGGGGTGTTTTTCAGAAACTTCACATTCGAAGTATGTAAGTCTAGTAGATAGATGTTATATATATATATATATATATATATATATATATATATATATATATATATATATATATATATATATATATATATATATATATATATATATATATATATATATATATATATATATATATATATATATATATATATATATATATATATATATATATATATATATATATATATATAACTGTTGGCGTAGAAAATGCTCCGAGATTCAAAATACTTATTGCTAATTCCCGGTAGTTGGTATGGCAATTATTGTTACAAGATGTAGATGAGTACTTGATAAAGTTTTAATGAACAAGTATCGTGATTTTTTGGAGAGGCTTAAAGATCAATGAAGTTGTTAATAAGTTTACTGCTAATGTGGCGAGATATGAAAGGTTCCCCGGTAACAATGATGAAGGGGTAATCGTTATAATAAGGTTTATTCGAATGAACAATTGAAGGTGATTTGCTGGAGCTGTGACAAAACTGTCTTATTTTGAAAAGAGTTTGAAAAGTTATTTTAGCTAATAAATGCAAAAGGGTCTGACACGGATACGTGTTAAACTATGACTTTGGTTTCGAGGGTTTTTCAGGTACAAGGCTACGGGTAACATGTGGTTGGATCATCATCTCGAGTGTCTTCAGGAATTTTGAAGGTTTTGAACACAGATTGTAATTGTTAATATACATATGATGATCTAGAATTTTGAATGATACAAATATTTTTCTGGGTTCCATGATTAGAAATGATGTTCTAGTATAGTTTTGAAGTCAAAGTATAGTTTGAAAGATGTAAGAATCTAAGAGTGATGATTTCGGTTATATCTCAAATTAATTTCTGAGATTTCAAAATTAGAATATGTAATCTAATTTAGATGCGAATGGTTGTTTTGATTTCTATGAAAGAATGTATATCATTGTGAAAGTCATGAGTATAGTTGATTATTTGCTGAATCAGAATCGAAGAATGTACAGTGTAACATGTAACTTGTGAATTTGTATAACTCTCGGGTATTACCTACCCGTTAAAAGTTTTTCAAGTAATATTTTGTACCAGAGAATTTTATTACTGTCTTTATGAAAATATACGTATATTTTCTTCAAATATAATATAGATTTAATGAGTTAATATTAAATTAAACTCATTTGATTTTTGGCTGCAACTAGAAATGAATAATCTCTAAAACATTAAAGATTATATAACATTCGCAGAGTATTTCACTAATGCAATCAATACTTCATTATTTATTCTTATTGATATTTCCTCAGTGAATCATGTTGGTGCTCAAAGAACTCTTGCTAACTTCACAAGGTACGAATGATGTTTCTTAGAAAGTTTTGAGTATATCGAAAGTGTAAAATCAAACATGTAATTGAATAATACACTTAGTTTATTATGAATCAGAATTCATTGAGTTGAAACAGAGATCGTAGTTAATGATGGTTAAGTAGTTATTTGTAGGATGTACATCATAGCATATTAGTAATCTGAATTAACTGAGTAGTATCTACCCTTCTTCAATTCATATATAATAGCTTAGTACGAAAAGATTTATGATGGTTTCTTGATTTATATATATAGGATATACATATAAATTCTTCAGAGGAATTGAGTTAATATTTCATAACTCATTGATACAATATACTCGTTATTGATTCGTAATGATGTCCATGGTGATTTCTTGAACTGGCGTAGCTTGTGATGTTATAGATGATGCTAGTGCTGATAATGCTGACGGTACTGTTGAAGCTGTTGGTAAAACAGGTCTAGCTTGTAAATTGTGCACCATTTCCAATCAAAGTTTTCTACTCTACTGTTTTTGTTCACTCATCTGATTTGTGGTCAGAATTAAATAATCTCTAAGACTTTGGAGATTACATAATTGCCACCGAATGTTCCTCCAATGAAGTTATAGATTAATACTTCATCGGTTATTGTTGTTGGTACTAAATGGGTTCTAAGGTGCGTATGAAGTTGATGCTCGAGGTACAGATTGTGATGTCGAGGTGTGGGATGCGGATGTTGTTGGTGGTGGTGATAATGGTATTGTTGGTGTTGCTGATGGTGGTATTGTTGCTGCCGGTGCTGCTGCTGGTGCTTGTAACCTTTGCACCATATTCTCCAAGGCCACTACCTGAAAGGACCCGTCCTAATCCACCTGGACGAAGTCATCAACATTTGGTCCCATTGCGATGATCATCTCCAAGTAATGTCCTTATATTGAGCAAATGCACAGCAGAAGACTTAATTCGTACCTGAGAATAAACATGCTTTAAAGTGTCAACCAAAAGGTTGGTGATTTCATAGGTTTATCATAACAATCATTTCAATATGTTAATAGACCACAAGATTTCATAATCATAAACATAATACACTCGCAAGTGTATGTAAAGCATTCGAAGTGGTTGAGCACTTGGTAACCATACTTAACATTTAATCAACATCGCATATTCCCTTTATTATGAAATCTCACTACACCGTACCAAGTGTAGTCACCAAAATGAAGTACTGTGCAACCGTTGAATACTGGCCGTCCAGTCTGGTTGGGGTTGTCAGGCCCGATAGATCTATCAATAGGATTCGCGTTTACAATACCCATGTAAATAGTAGTTACCAAGCTACAGGGAAATATGCCAGTAGTACAACTCAACGTAGAATATATTTTTAAGTACTTGTGTCTATTTTGTAAACATTTATAAAAGCAGCGCATGTATTCTCAGCCCAAAAATATATATTGCAAAAGCAATTAAAAAGGGAGCAAATGAAACTCACTTTTGCCTTGAAGGTATTTAATTCGACTTGGTCTCCGATAGATATCACGAACCTAACCATATATATAATATATCAACATATTTTCTTTTTAAGTAATCGTTACATATATATATATATACTTTTAATATTTTTCTTAGTCCGTAGTTAGCAGTCCGATGTTAGTGGTCCACAATTAGTTGCTAAAATAAAATAAATAAAGACCCCATCGTATTCGTATTGATCAGAATTAATCTCGACCCATGGTACCATGTTGTCAAATAACGTGTTGCGTACATAAAGTACCGTGTTGTCAAATGACGTGTTGCGTACAATCATGAGGTCTTATGATTAATCTTCTCGTGTTGTTTATGGGTGGTCCTGAAATATATAAAATCAAATCATAAGTAATTATATATAAAATATCATATTAATTAGAAAAGATATGATTAATTTACTTTTTCTTCAAATATTTTCGTAGCTAAACTAGCTTCGGATACCCAATCTTGTTTTAGTCGTAGTTTCTTCATTACAACTCCGTTTTTGTTGGTTCAACTTGCCACTTCCTTAGATCGAGTCAAATTTTAAGAATATGAACTGAAAATACCTTAGTTTGTATTCGAAATTATAGGTTATAGGTCAAACTTTAGTGAAATTTATGAAAGTGATCATTTTCCATCATAAAAACAACATTTAATGATCATTTTTCTAAAAATACTTACACTTTGAGTTAAACCATGAAATTTTTATGAGTTAACATATTCATAAGAAATATCATTTTTCCAGAACATGAACTTCCAATTCAAAGTTCAAGATGGTTTTTAATTATCCAACCCAAAACAGCCCCCGGTTGCACTCCGACGACGTAGATTCAGTTTTTAAGATGTTCTTTGTAAAACCATGTTATATCTTGTTAGGTTAGCATATCATTATGATATATTACAGGTCTTGAAGTGTTTTAAAAGTCAAGTTAGAAGGATCTATTTAGTTTGCGAACAAGTTTGAAATCATTCAAACTATGTTCTTGTTGTTAAAATTTTATACCACAAAATAAGATAGCTATATGAATATGAATTGAATAAGATTATGAACAAGGTTACTACCTCAAGTTACTTGGACAAAGTTACTGCAAAAGATAAGAAATAATCTTGGAATCAAAGAGTGGTGGAGTTAGATCAAAAGGTTGGAAGTAAACTTCTTCAAATGGGTGGTTATTTTGATATGTTCTTGAAAGAGTTTTCTTATGGTGTTTAAGGCTTGTAATTGAAGCTAAATGATGGGGAAAATACTTGGAGATGATCAAGTATGAAGTTAGGAGTATTTTTAGAGAGAAATGAGGGTGTAGGTATGAGAAAATGGAGTGAAGAAATGGTGTTCATTTATAAAAACGTTTTTAGTTTTTAAAGAAAGAAAAGGATTCCTAATTTTGTTTTCTTACTAATAATTCATACTACTTGACAAATTCTAGTTACCTCATATCTAGATCAGTAATAATGTTGATTAGGATGTTGATTTGATGTGTATATACCAATAGTAAATACATATAGAAGCTGGGTATGATACGGGTACATATACCCTAGATATACGTATAGAAATCTTGAGGAAACGGAACGAGAATTCAAATATAGCTATCTTTTGTGAATATACTTATATTGTTTTATGTATTTAAGTCCTTAAAAAGTGATTAAATACATTATATATACGATACATGTATAAGCATTATAGATTATAAGTATATATATCAAAGAATGTTACGTATAGTTATCGTTTTGAAAATTTAAGTTAGTAGTTTCAAAATATACTTATAACTCATTGTCATTAGTACACAATGAGATGTTAAACCATCCTTAGATCATATTAAATATATATAAATACATATATATATACACACAAACGTATAATTATCGTATGTTATATAGTTCGTGATATCATCGGTCATATTGGAAGGTCAAACGTTGTGTAAAACTCTTTTCAAAAACACAAGTCTCAACAATTTGGATTGCTTATCATGTTGGTATGGTTTAATTTATGTAAATATTAATCTC
This sequence comes from Rutidosis leptorrhynchoides, assembly GCF_046630445.1. Lineage (NCBI taxonomy): Eukaryota > Viridiplantae > Streptophyta > Magnoliopsida > Asterales > Asteraceae > Rutidosis > Rutidosis leptorrhynchoides. The sequence continues at coordinate 297,229,673 of NC_092338.1, read as the reverse complement.
ATAAGTATAATTTGGTCGGAAAATTCCGGGTCATTACAGTACCTACCCGTTAAAGAAATTTGGTCCCTGAAATTTGATAGAGGTTGTTATGGAAAACAATAAGAAGGTTTTCATGACAAATATAAGGTGATAATGGAGTTTTATCATCATTGAGTAATGTAGATAAAACAATTCGATTATGCGAAGAATATAAATGAGACTATCGTAAAAGAGTGAGATGAGTAAAATATATTCGTCTTAACCGATGACGTAGTTATGATTGATTTCCGGGATTTAAGGGATTTAAAGAGAATCTTACGTAATAAGATTTGGTTCTTTGGTGATTAAGGAAATCAGGATCTTCTTTGATTATATGCAATAATCTGTTTCGATTGCTCTGTCGGATATTTCACTATAAATTCACCCCTTCGTTTCCTTATTTTCCACGACTCACACCTTCTATTCTTTCTCTCTTGATTCTTATTTTAAAGCATTCATCAATATGCTCCATCCAGTCCTGATTCTTGATATACTCCTAACTTTTATATCTGTCATTCTTCTTTTTCATCTACCACCAGAAGAATCTATTTACTTCTACTATACTCTTGTGTTTATAGTGTTTCTAATTCTCCCGTGTCTCTATATTGCTATCTGCATCGATATACACGGTTTGTAATTTCGGGGTTATTATCGAAGTTTATATTCTTCATTATTTTTCGGAGCTTCATGCTTTCATTTTATCTTCCCGACTTCGAGTCAAGCGAGTAATGGTCCGGAATTCATAGATATGAAATTCAGAATGAACATAGCTAATGCTCTAAGAAGAAAATGATAATAGAATGATTTTGATTTGTTAAATTACCAGAATACCCTGGAGAAGACCGAGTCATCCAGAAAAATATTCTCTTGATATGTTTAGAGATTAGATAGAATGTAAGAGTCGTGTAAATGGCACATGATGACGGTACTGTGAATCATCATGCTTCATTAGAAACTCAGCATGACTTACTGTAATATAATGACATTGATCAAGTGTCATTATATTATACTAATCCATGCTTCAGTTCCCAACACTACTTCAAAACATTCATATTTTAAACTCGAAGGTTTCAGAATTTAGAAACTAACACAGTTTCTTTTATGTTGCAGATATTACGGAGAGATAAATGATCTCAGATAAGAATAGTTGTGAAAATATCGCCAAAAATATGGAGGATATTTATAATAGAACATACGAGAATATCTTAGAATTTCTAATATCAATGGATGATGAATAAGATTTGTCTGAGAAGGTTTAGAATGAGAAATAAGATGTTTGCTAACGATTTCAGCAGGCACAGAATCATTTGGATTCTTTGAAGGCAAACTTATTCTTTGTGATTTGTCCACTGCTTTCTTCATAGTTTCACATAATCCGCTTTTCGGTACTAAATTTTCTATCGAGTGTTCCTAACACTCCTTTCTTTATCATCAAACTTTTGGCCATTAAGATCATCTACAACATGCTGCTTCGTCAGCAATTTCAAAGTTAACTAATCTGGGTCATCGATTATCAAACCGAGGTAGTTTAAGGAGAATTGTGTTTTTAGAATGATTAATCGCTGATGGTAATATTGTGGAATATAAAAGGTTCCCCAGTAACAATAAAGGGTACGCATATATATCGCGGTTATAATAAAGTTGTTTCGGATGAAAAGTCGGAGTTGACTTGCTGGAGCTGTGATAAAATTAGCTACTTTGGAAAGGGATTGCAAAACGATCTTCGGGAATAACAATGTCAAAGGAACAAGAACAGATACGTGTCAAACGTTTACTCAGTTTCCGAGGGTTTTTCAGGTGTATAACTATATGAATCAATCTTTTCTTCCGTAGATGAAGTGCGGTTGGTTTATCCTCTCGATTGAGGTGTTTTTAAGATTCATGATAGATTTGAATGCTGATTGTAATCGTCGAGATACAATGAGGTTTAAGATGAAATCAAGTGGCAATCTTGAAGAAATGTTTAGTTTCATATGTTATAATCAATATTTTAATTCATTTTAATTGTCCAATGTCATTAGTCCACAGTCGATAGTCCACAGTAACAGTCCAATAATTCATATATAGTTTAATATATAATATACGAATTAATTAATATGTGTCGTGACCCGTATACCTCTCAGATTCGATCACAACTCAATCTATATATATTATTGTAGAATCAACCTCAACCCTGTATAGAGAACTCGATCATTACTGCATATAGAGTGTCTATGGTGATTCTAAATAATATATATAGATGCGTCGATATGATATGTCAAAACATTGTATACGTGTCCCGATATTTAAAGTGCGTAAAATAATTACAGAAATTAAATGACGATAAATAAAAGTGCGATAATTAAATTGCGATAAATAAAATGCAATCAGTTAGCTAGGAACAGTTAGCTGGAACAGTTAGCGTGGATTCTTAACAAAATTTTTCATAGTTAATTTGTTTGTTTCTAACAGATTTTATTTTGTCATATGTTTTCTTCATATGCCACTTGTTGGATTCTGGGAAGTCAAAATCCAAATATGAAATTGAATGAAAATGATTATTCTGCGATGAACGGATACGTATATCGGTGATTATAAGTAGGATAGTAAATGACTGTTGAATCAGCTTCGACGAATGTACAATGTAACTTATTAAGATGAAATCTAATTATTCCTCGGGTATTACCTACCCGTTGAAAAAAAAATTCACCATTAATATTTTGTACAAAAGAACTTTTAATTACAATCTTTATGAAAACATATATACATATATATTTTCTTCAGATGAAATCATGAATTTAATGAGTTAATATGATATTAATCTCATTTGCTTTTCGGTTTGAGCTAGAATAAGAAATCTCTAAAACTTTTTGAAACCACATATTCTTCGCAGAATATCAATGAAGTTATGGATCAATACTTCATCGTTCATTATTGTTGGTACTCCTTGGTATCTATGGTGCGTATGATGTTGATGTTTGTGGGACAGATTATGATGTTGAGACGTGTGATGCGGATGTTGTTTGTTAGTGGTGATGATGGTATTGTTGATGTTATTGATGGTGGTGCTGATTATGCTGTTGGTGCTGATGCTGGTGTTTGCAACCTTCGCACCATGTTCTCCAAAAGCCGTCACGCGAGCGCGAAGTTTGTTAACTTCTGCTAGTACACCGGGATGATTGGCGGTTAGAGCGAGCGAATGAACAAGATTTGTAATATGGGATAGTATATAATCGTGACGAGATACTCTAGAAATGAGAGAGAAAATGGTGTTTCGAATAGGTTCGCTGGTAAGTGCTTCAGGTTCATCGCCAAGAGGGCAAATTGGTGGATGGAATGGATCACCTTCTTCTTGTCTCCAGTGATTTAGTATATTACGAACCCATCCTCAATTCATCCAGAATAGATGATGGGAAATTGGTTGATCCATTCCGATGACGCTGCTTTCGGAGCCCGAATGGAAATCCATATCGGCATAACTGTCGGAATCTGAAGAATTCGAACTAGATGCTGAATCCATCTTGTATAATGGGAAAAATGAATTTTTGGTATGGAATAGATTATAGGAGTTAGATTTGGTACTCTTCAATACATAATTTACATATGTATATATAATACCAAAATCCCGTAAATTACGGAGAATCTTTGAAAAGATATCAGTCAAAGTTCGCAATAATAGATATGCTAAGATAAGAATTCGTCTATACACTATCAATGCAGTAAATGCAGTAAAACGTGTCTAGACTTATGAATGATAAGCAGGTAATTTCCTAAGGATGATAAGCAGATGATTTCCGACTAGAAATGATAAGCAAAACTTTTGACATGTAGACACGGTCGAAGTCCAGACTCATTAATGCATCCTAACAACTACTAGTTAGACACACTAATGCAAGACCTGGTTCACTACGACCACCGCTCTGATACCAACTGAAAGGACCCGTCCTAATCCACCTGGATGAAGTCATCAACATTTGGTCCCATTGCGATGATCGTCTCCAAGTAATGTCCTTATATTGAGCAAATGCACAGCGGAAGACTTAATTCGTACCTGAGAATAAACATGCTTTAAAGTGCTCAACCACTTAGAATGCTTTACATACACTTGCGAGTGTATTATGTTTATGATTATGAAATCTTGTGGTCTATTAACATATTGAAATGATTGTTATGATAAACCTATGAAATCACCAACCTTTTGGTTGACACTTTAAAGCATGTTTATTCTCAGGTACGAATTAAGTCTTCCGCTGTGCATTTGCTTAATATAAGGACATTACTTGGAGACGATCATCGCAATGGGACCAAATGTTGATGACTTCGTCCAGGTGGATTAGGACGGGTCCTTTCACTACCCGAGCGTGAAGTTCGTTAACTTCTTCTATTACCCCGGGGTGATTGTCGGTTCGGACGAGCGGATGAATAAGATCTAAAATTCGAGATAGTATATAGTCATGACGAGATACCCTGGCAATGAGAGAGAAAATGGTATCACAAACAGGTTTGCCGGTAAGTGCTTCAGGTTCGCCGGTAAGTGCTTCAGGTTCTTCGTCAAGAGGGGAATGTGCGGGATGGAAGGGATTGTAGAGACCCGTCCTAATCCATCTAGACAAAGTCCATATCGATTACAAATGATTCACAATAGTTGATTACATCGCGAGGTACTTGACCTCTATATGATACATTTTACAAACATTGCATTCGTTTTTTAAAAGACAATTTTTCATTACATCGAAAGTTGATGGCATGCATACCATTTCATAATATATCCAACTATAATTGACTTAATAATATTCTTGATGAACTCAACGACTCGAATGCAACGTCTTTTGAAATATGTCATGAATGACTTCAAGTAATATCTTTAAAATGAGCAAATGCACAGCGGAAGAATTCTTTAATACCTGAGAATAAACATGCTTTCAAGTGTCAACCAAAAGGTTGGTGAGTTCATTAGTTTATCATAAATAATTATTTCATAATTTTAATAGACCACAAGATTTCATATTTCCATTTCTCATAAATATACGTCCCATGCATAGAGACAAAAATATCATTCATATGGATTGAACACCTGGTAACCGACATTAACAAGATGCATATAAGAGTATCCCCTATCATTCCGGGAAATCCGTCGGACATGATATAAAATAACATCGAAGTACTAAAGTATCCGCTCCAAAGGATGGGGTTCGTTAGGCCCAATAGATCTATCTTTAGGATTCGCATCAATTATTAGATCGGTTTACTAATTCTTCGGTTACCAAGCAAAATGGGCATATTCGGCTTTGATCATTCAACCATGTAATGTAGTTTCAATTACTTATGTCTATTTCGTAAAACGGTTATAAAAGCAGCGCATGTATTCTCAGTCCCAAAAAAATATATTTCAAAAGCATTTAAAAAGGGAGTAATGAAACTCACCATACTGTATTTTGTAGTAAAAATACATATGACAATATTGAACAAGTGTAGGGTTGGCCTCGGATTCATGAACCTATATCATTTATATATATTAACACATATATTGAACATGTAATAGTAATCAAACCAGTTTATATATATTGTTTATTTAATTTAGTAATATTTTTGTTATTTTAAAGTTGTATATATTTACTTTGTATATTAATATTTATACATATAGTTATATTAATACATATATATAGATAGCATTATATTGTAAATCAGTAATTTGTTATATAATAATAATAATACTAATAATAATGATAATAATAATAATAATGTTAGTGATGATAATAAGAATGATAATACTTAAAACGATAATTTTGATAATTTTAATAAAAATACTTTTGTTAATAATAATAATTTGAAAAATGATAATTTATATGATAATACTAATAATAATACTTACTAATTCTTATGATGTTAATAATAATAAAAGTAATAATAATAATAAAAATAATAATAATAATAATAATAATAATAATAATAATAATAATAATAATAATAATAATAATAATAACAATAATAGAAAAACTACCTCAAGCATAAGTTCCAAAAAAAAATGCCCTTGTCCAGACTCGAACTCGTGACCTCTCGCAAACACGCAAACACCCTAACCATTACTCCATCTATTTCATTCGGAAATATAACAACCCGAAAATTACTTAACCCTGCTTTTCTTCTCTTCTCAAAACCCATTTAAAAATCTTTGGACAGTTCGTTATCATCAACACAATTTATCATTATCATCTATGTTAAACTTATTTCGTGTTTATTATAACCATCATTATCTTAATTACCACATACATCACCATCCACTCGATCATTTTCAATATCGACATCACATGCATCGTACACCATCATGCCCAAAATCCAATATTTATCATCATCGTTACTAACAGCTCGTCATCACTGCATCATCATCCAATGATACACGACCCAAATAATCTGTAAAGAATTTCTTGGCCCAATGCAGGATTTGAAACAAGGTCCATGAAGATGATCATAGGATTCAAAACAGAAAGACCAAAAGGTTTCGGTATGACCAAAAAGGAACACAACCAAGTGGAATTATAATATGTTGGGCATACAACTATACATCGTCCCACCTGTAAACATCTCGACTCCTTATTGGATTTTTAATTCCCTCATGGCTCCATCAAAAGTAATACGCCAAGCAATGAAGTACACGAATTGTGACTCGATTTAAAAACAATATTCCAAATATGGTACTAGCTTCTTAGTGGGGTTGTTATATGTGTTACTTTTGTTATCCACTAGGCAATTAAGAAAGAAAGAATCCCGGTTTGTTTAATAAAATGATACGTACCTAATTGACCTCTTGAACCTATTTGCATCTCACCACCACCGAAAGTAAAAAAATATATATATAGAAATCAAGTAGGCAGTCATAGTAATGTTTTATTATAATTAAGTTGGGCCCAAATTTGTTGACCGCCATCTTTTCTTCCCATATATAGAATTGCCCAAATCGATTTAGTTAACCAATACGTCCCACTAGTGAAGAAATGTGTGAGTATGATGATGCATGGATGTCGGCCATTAGGAAGAAAAAAAAAGAAGCTGCACATAGTGGGAGTTGTTGGTTGCTCGTGTAGTAAACCAAGAAAGAAAAAAAAGAACCAAACAAAACATTGTAATCGATGATGTATTGGTTTGGTTTGTAGTGACTGAAACAGAAGTAAACAGAAACAGGATTTATGCTGCAGCTGTAGCAGTATTCGAAACATAATTGAACGAGCAGTAGGTGGGTCTTGAAGGGGCTTATGGTGATGTTTGATGATGGTTTGTTGTAACACCATGATGTGGTGTTTGATCATATTTGATGAAGGTAATGGGTTATGTAAGTCTCGTTCGAGATGTTAACCAAAAATAAATAAATAAATAATATTATCGATAATATATAGATGGTGGTTTTGTTGTTCACGTTAAGAAACAGAAAAACAGATGGTTAATCATGCACCAGGTTGTGTGTTGATTGTGTAATATTGGACTCTAAACATATGACCAAAAATATAGTAGCAGCAGTCTTCCTTAACATGGAATTGAGGTTGGTTTGATGGTAATTTTTAAGGTTTATGAAAAGAAATTTTTAGGGAGAGATATCGAGATGGTGGATTAGTGATAGTGTTCGGTGGTTGATATGATGAAGGTGTTGACATGATCTATCAAGGTGGGTTACGAATGGTTTTCTTATATTTCTTCCTTTTTCTTTCAATTTGCAATACGTGATTGTTATAGTGTAACCAAGTACCTGATTTTATAGTAATATGGGATTGTAATTGATCTTTGATATGGACAGGAAACGATTCGCAGACAAGTGGTAGCCAGCTTTCAAAAATCGAATAGCAGAAAGAAAGAATAAAACAGATGTTGCCAAAATCTGTTACTTGTATTTGATGGAGATGTAAAACTAAATTGGATTCCCTAAATCTTACGTATGATCTCATATGATATTTGATAATTGTAATTATGTTAATAATAATCTTAATAATAATAATAATATAATTAACAATAATAATATTAATATTATCAATTATCAATTACTACTAAAAATGATATTAATAATAGCAATAATAATGATTTTAATAATAAATTAAAATATAAAGATAATAATAATAAAAATGATAATAATATCAAAAATAATAGTAGTTATAATAATATTAATATTATATTAGGTATGATAATAATACTATTAATAATAATAATGTAACAACTTATTCATATCAAGTTTCATATATATATATATATATATATATATATATATATATATATATATATATATATATATATATATCCAAACTACTATATCTACAACGATGTTTTAAATAACAACTTTTATTACTTAGATAAATATATATATATATATATATATATATATATATATATATATATATATATATATATATATATATATATATATATATATATATATATATATATATATATATATATATATATATATATATATATATGTATATATATTGAAACAAATAAATTTAAAGTATACATTATACGTTTAATACTTTGTTAATGTTCACAACATTATATTCGAAATCATTTATATTTAATATACTCTTTGTATAACAAATTTTAGTTAGTTAAAGTTATCCTTCATAGTAACTAAAATACACAATAGTTCATTAATATATTTAATATAATTATTTACATATATAATTATTTATTTTTACATTTCTATTTACCATTATAGGTTCGTGAATCGTCGAAACTAGTCAAAGGGTAATTCGAATATATGAACATAGTTCTAAAGTTTTCGAGGCTCAACATTACAGACTTTGCTTACCATGTCGAGATCATAATAAGATTAAGTTTAAATTTGGTCGTAAATTTCCGGGTCGTCACAGTACCTACCCGTTAAAGAAATTTCGTCCCGAAATTTGATTGGGATGGTCATGACTGACAATAAAAATGATTTCATGCCATTATGAGTTGATAAATAGAGTTTCATCATCATTGATTAATATAGATAAAATAATTCGATTATTCGAAGCGTACGACCGAAGCTATCACAAACGTGTGAAATGAGAAAATAGAGATTCTCCTTAGATTTTGACGTATTGAGGGTTGAATTCCAAAATTCAAAGGATTTAATGAAAATCTTTGTAAACTGATTAAGATCTGATTCTCCGGGATTTAAGGAAATTATGATATCTTTAATTCAATGCGGTCATCTGTCTCGTTTGCTTTGTCGGATACTTCCTTCATAAATTTACCTCTACCGTTCCATTATCTTCACCACTTCAATACTTTCTTCCTCCATTCATACTTCTAAAATATTGTGGAAATGCTCCATCCAGTTCTGATTCTTGATATTTTCCTAACTATTGCATCTGTCATTCTTCTTTTCCATTTACCACCGGAGGAATCCATTCACTTCTACAATTACCTTGGGGTTATAGTATTTTTCATTCTCCCGTGTCTTTATGTTGCTATATGTATTGATATACACAGTTTATAATTCATGTGTTGTTATTGGGCTCTATATTTTCCCTTATGTTTCGGAGCTCTTTGCCTTTTTATTCTCTTCTCGACCTCTAGTATAGCAAGTAATGGTTCAAAATTCGTAAGTATGGAGTTTCAAATGATTATAGTATTCTAAGCAGAAAGGAATGTATTAGCACGATTTGATTTGTCAAATTACCAGAATTCCTGAGGATGGAACTATCAAGAATATATTTTCTTGATATGTTCAGAGGTTAAGTAGAATGAAAGAGTTATGTAACATGACACATGTGATGGTATGATCTACTGTGAACCATCATCATGTTTCATTAGAAACTCATCATGACTTACTGTAATATAATCACGTTGGCCGAGCATCATTATATTATATTAACCCATGCTTCAATTCCCAACACTTCTCCACAATTCATTCATAATTTATACTTAGATTTTACGAAAGTTTCCAATATAATGGAATACAGAAGACACGAAGAGGTAGATAATTCGGACAAGAATATTTATGAAAATATTCTCAGAAATATCGAAGATATTTATGATGATATTTTGGAATTTCTAAGTTCGAAGGTTGATGAAGAAAAATTTTCCGCAAGATTTTAATATGACTTTGGAGCAAGATATTCTCTAAAGATTTCATCGGATTCAGAATTACCTGGATTCTTTGAATATAGGGATTGGTCCTTGTATTTGTCCTTGATCTCCTTCATGGTTTGCTCAATCCGTTTTTCAGTATCAAATTTTCTATCGAGTGTTCCCAACACTCCATTCTTTTATCATCACTTTTGGCCATTAAGACCATTTACTACATGCTGCTTCGTCAGCATTTTCAAAGTTACCGGATCTGGATCATTGGTTATCAAACCGAGGGATTGCAAGAGAATTGTGTCTTTAGATGATTAAATGCTGATTTCTGGTAACTGGTATGGCAATTCTCGTAACAAGTGCGGATGAGTTAATGATGAGACTTCAATAGATAAATATAGTAATTTATCATAGAGATTTAATCCAAGGAGCAACGAAGTTGCTGGTACGTCTACTGGTGATGTGGTGGGATATAAACGGTTCTCCGATAACGATGACGAAAGGCAACTTATATATCAAAGTTATAATTAGGCTATTCCAAATGAAAATCGAAGTTGATTTGCTGGAGCTGTGACAAAATTGGCTAATTTGAAAAGGGATTATCAAGTTATTTTGGGTAATAATAACACTAAGGAATTAGCACAACTACGTGTTAAACATTTACTCAGTTTCCGAGAGTTTTTCAGGTGCATAACTATATGCATAAATCTTTCCTTTCGTATATGAAGTGTGGTTGGTTCATCCTCTCGATTGAGGTATTTTCAAGAATCATGAAAAGTTTGAACGCAGATTGTAATCATCAAGATACAAATAAGGTTTAAGATGAAATCAAGTGGCAAACTTGAAGAATTGTTTAGTTTCATATGTTATAATCAATATTTTAATTCATTTTAATTGTCCAATATTGGCAGTCAACAGTTAGCAGTACACAATTAGTAATTTAATAATTCATATATAGTTTAATATATAATATTCGAATAAATTAATACGTATCGTGACCCGTGTATATGTCTCAGACTCGATCACAACTCAAAGTATATATATTATTGTAGAATCAACTTCAACCCTGTATAGCGAACTCGAGCATTACAGCATATAGAGTGTCTATGGTTATTCCAAATAATATATATATATGCGTCGATATGATATGTCAAAACTTTGTATACGTGTCCCGATATTTAAATTACGTAAAATAAATAATAGAAATTAAATGACCATAAATAAATTGCGATAAATAAAATGTAATCAGTTAGTTAGGAACAGTTAGCGTGGATTCTTAACAAAATTCTTCTCAAAGTTAAACTGTTTATTTCTAATAAATTTTATTTTGTCCAATATTTTCTTCATTATGCCCCTTGTTGGATTCTGATAAGTCAAAATCCAATTATGAAATTGAATGAAAATGGTTACTCTGTGGTGAATGGATTCGTATATCTGTGGATGTAAGTAGGATATTAAATGACCGTCAAATCAGATTCGAAGAATGTACAGTGTAATTTATTAATGTGGAATCTAAATATTCCTCGGGTATTACCTACCAGTTAAAATATTTTTACCATTAACAGTTTGTACGAAAGAATTTTTAATTACAATCTTAATGAAAATATACTTGCATATATATTTTCTTCAGGTGTAATCGTGGATTTAATGAGTTAATATGATATTAATCTCATTTGCTTTTCGGTTTGAGCTAGAATAAGTAATTTCTAAAACTATTAGGAACCACATATTCTTTGCAGAATATTAATTAAGTTATGGATCAATACTTCATCGTTAACTATTAGAAACCACATATTCTTTGAAGAATATTAATGAAGTTATGGATCAATACTTCATCGTTATTTGTTGTTGGTACTCCTTGGTATCTATGGTGCGTATGATGTTGATGTTCGAGGTATAGATTGTGATGTCGAGACGTGTGATGCGGATGTTACTGTTGGCGGTGGTGATGGTACTGTTGATGTTGCTGAAGCTGGTAAGTTTTGCACCATATTCTCCACATTGATTACTCGAGCGCGAAGCTTTGTTGACTTCTTCCATTATTCCGAGATGATTGTTTGTCCGAACGAGCAGATGAATAAGGTTTAGAATTGTGGGTAGAATACAATCGTGTCGAGCTACTATGGAAATGAGAAAGAAGATGGTATTACGAACAGGTTCGCCGATAAGTGATTCAGGTTCTTTGTCAAGAGGTGAATTCAGTTGGTGGAAAGGATCGCCTTCTTCGCGTCTCCATTGGTTAAGTCAACTATGAACCCATCAGATGAATTGGGGATGGATGATTGGTTGATTCATTCCGGTCACACTACTTTCGGAGCTTAGGTGAAAATCCATATTGGAATCCGAGAGACTTGAACTAGTGACGAGTTCCATCTTGTACGGTTAGATAAAGGGTTTTCGGTATGGAATGATTTTCGGATATCAGATGATATTCTAATTAGATAAAATACTATGTATAGTACAGAAGATCCCGTAGATTATGGAGGGAATTAAGGAAATGTGTCAGACAAGATTTAATGTGATGGGATATGAATTCGTCTGTACACCATCTATGCAATAATTGCAATAAGACGTGTCGAAACTAACAATGATAGGTAGATATTTTTCGACAAGGAAGATAAGCAAAACTTTTGACATGCAGACCAGGTTCAAGTCTAGACTCATTAATATAACTTAACAACTACTAGGCCGAAGTCCAGACTCACTAATGCATCCTAACATCTAATAGTTAGACATACTAATGCAAGACCTGGTTCGCTACGACCACCGCTCTGATACCAACTGTAGAGACTCGTCCTAATCCATCTGGATGAAGTCCATATCGATTACAAATGATTCACAATAGTTGATTACATCGAGAGGTACTTGACCTCTATATGATACATTTTACAAACATTGCATTCGTTTTTGAAAAGATAATCTTTCATTACATCGAAAGTTGACGACATGAATACCATTTCATAATATATCCAACTATAATTGACTTAATAATATTCTTGATAAACTCAACGACTTGAATGCAACGTCTTTTGAAATATGTCATGAATGACATCAAGTAATATCTTTAAAATGAGCAAATACACAGCGGAAGAATTCCTTAATACCTGAGAATAAACATGCTTTAAAGTGTCAACCAAAAGGTTGGTGAGTTCATTAGTTTATCATAAATAATCATTTCATAATTTTAATAGACCACAAGATTTCATATTTCTATTTCTCATAAATATACGTCCCATGCATAGAGACAAAAATATCATTCATATGGATTGAACACCTGGTAACCGACATTAACAAGATGCATATAAGAATATACCCTATCATTCCGAGAAATCCATCGGACATGATATAAAACAATATCGAAGTACTAAAGCATCCGCTCCAACAGATGGGGTTTGTTAGGCCCAATAGATCTATCTTTAGGATTCGCGTCAATTAGTAGATCGGTTTACTAATTCTTAGGTTACCAAGCAAAAGGGGCATATTCGGCTTCGATCATTCAACCATATAATGTAGTTTCAATTACTTGTGTCTATTTCGTAAAACAGTTATAAAAGCAGCGCATGTATTCTCAGTCCCAAAAATATATATTTCAAAAGCATTTAAAAAGGGAGTAATGAAACTCACCATACTGTATTTTGTAGTAAAAATACATATGACAATATTGAACAAGTGTAGGGTTGGCCTCGGATTCACGAACCTATATCATTTATATATATTAACACATATATTGAACATGTAATAATAATCAAACCGGTTTATATATATTGTTTATTTAATTTAGTAATATTTTTGTTATTTTAAAGTTGTATATATTTACTTTGTATATTAATATTTATACATATAGTTATATTAATACATACATACATATATATATATATATATATATATATAGCATTATATTGTAAATCAGTAATTTGTTATATAATAATAATACTAATAATAATGATAATATTAATAATAATAATAATAATAATAATAATGTTAGTGATGATAATAAGAATGATAATACTTAAAATGATAATTTTAATAAAAATACTTTTGTTAATAATAATAATTTGAAAATTGATAATTTTTATGATAATACTAATAATAATATTAATAATAATACTTACTAATGCTTATGATGTTAATAATAATAAAAGTAATAATAATAATAATAATAATAATAATAATAATAATAATAATAATAATAATAATAATAATAATAATAATAATAATAATAATAATAATAACAATAATAGAAAAACAACCTCAAGCATAAGTTCCAAAAAAAATGCCCTTGTCCGAACTCGAACTCGTGACCTCTCGTAAACACGCAAACACCCTAACCATTACTCCATCCATTTCATTCAGAAATATAACAACCCGAAATTTACTTAACCCTGCTTTTCTTCTCTTCTCAAAACCTATTTAAAAATCTTTGGACAGTTCGTTATCATTAACACAATTTATAAGTATCATCTATGTTAAACTTATTTCGTGTTTATTATAACCATCATTATCTTAATTACCATATACATCACCATCCTCTCGATCATTTTCAATATCGACATCACATGCATCGTACACCATCATGCCCAAAATCCAATATTTATCATCATCGTTACTAACAGCTCATCATCACAGATTCATCATCCAATGATACACGACCCAAATAATCTGTAAAGAATTTCTTGGCCCAATGCAGGATTTGAAACAAGTTCCATGAAGATGATCATAGGATTCAAAACAGAAAGACCAAAAGGTTTCGGTATGACCAAAAAGGAACACAACCAAGTGGAATTATAATATGTTGGGCATACACCTATACATCGTCCCACCTGTAAACATCTCGACTCCTTATTGGATTTTTAATTCCCTCATGGCTCCATCAAAAGTAATACGCCAAGCAATGAAGTACACGAATTGTGGTCCTTATGAACTAATCGTTCTACACTTCTTACTTGGTGTAGCTTTATATGTGTTACTTTTGTCATCCACTAGGCAACTAAGAAAGAAAGAATCCCGGTTTGTTTAATAACATGATACGTACCTAATTGACCTCCTGACCCTACTTGCATCTCTCCACCATCGAAAGTAAAAAAATATATATATATAAATCGAGTAGGCAGTCATAGTAATGTTTTATTATAATTAAGTTGGGCCCAAATTTGTTGACCGCCATCTTTTCTTCCCATATATAGAATTGCCCAAATCGATTTAATTAACCAACACGTCCCACTAGTGAAGAAATGTGTGAGTATGATGATGCATGGATGTCGGCCATAAGGAAGAAAAAAAAAAAAAAAAAAAGCTGCACATAGTGGGAGTTGTTGGTTGCTCGTGCCGTAAACCAAGAAAAAAAAAGAACCAAACAAAACATTGTAATCGATGATGTATTGGTTTGGTTTGTAGTGATTGAAACAGAAGTAAACAGAAACGGGATTTATGCTGTAGCAGTAGTAGTATTCGAAACATAATTGAACGAATAGTAGGTGGGTCTTGAAGGGGGTTATGGTAATGTTTGATGATGGTTTGTTGTAACACCATGATGTGGTGTTTGATCATATTTAGTGAAGGTGATGGGTTGTGTAAGTCTCGTTCGAGATGTTAACCAAAAAAAATAAAAATAAATAATATTATCGATAATATATAGGTGGTGGTTTTGTTGTTAACGTTAAGAAACAGAATAACAGATGGTTAATCATGCACCAGGTTGTATGTTGATTGTGTAATATTGGACTCTAAACAGATGATCAAAAATATAGTAGCATCAGTCTTCCTTAACATGGAATTGAGGTTGGTTTGATGGTAATTTTCAAGGTTTATGAAAAGAAATTTTTAGGGAGAGGTATCGAGATGGTGGATTAGTGATAGTGTTCGGTGGTTGATATGATGAAGGTGTTGACATGATCTATCAAGGTGGGTTACGAATGGTTTTCTTAAATTTCTTCCTTTTTCTTTCAATTTGCAATACGTGATTGTTATAGTGTAACCAAGTACCTGATTTAATAGTAATATGGGATTCTAATTGATCTTTGATATGGACAGGAAATTATTCGCAGACAAGTGGTAGCCAGCTATCAAAAATCGAATAGCAGAAAGAAAGAATAAAACAGATGTTGCCAAAATCTGTTACATGTATTTGATGGAGATGTAAAACTAAATTGGATTCCCTAAATCTTACGTATGATCTCATATAATATTTGATAATTGTAATTATATTAATAATAATCTTAATAATAATAATAATAATAATAATAATAATAATAATAATAATAATATAATTAACAATAATAATATTAATATTATCAATTATCAATTACTACTAAAAATGATATTAATAATAGCAATAATAATGATTTTAATAATAAATTTAAATATAAAGATAATAATAATAAAAATGATAATAATATCAAAAATAATATTAGTTATAATAATATTAATATTATATTAGGTATGATAATAATACTATTAATAATAATAATGTAACAACTTATTCATATCAAGTTTCATATATATATATATATATATATATATATATATATATATATATATATATATATATATATATATATATATATATATATATATATATCCAAACTACTATATCTACAACGATGTTTTAAATAACAACTTTTATTACTTAGATAAATATATATATATATATATATATATATATATATATATATATATATATATATATATATATATATATATATATATTGAAACAAATAAATTTAAAGTATACATTATACGTTTAATACTTTGTTAATGTTGACAACATTATATTCGAAATCATTTATATTTAATATACTCTTTGTATAACAAATTTTAGTTAGTTAAAGTTATCCTTCATAGTAACTAAAATACACAATAGTTCGTTAATATATTTAATATAATTATTTACATATATAATTATTTATATTTACATTTCTATTTACAATTATAGGTTCGTGAATCATCGAAACTAGTCAAAGGGTAATTCGAATATATGAACATAGTTCTAAAGTTTTCGAGGCTCAACATTACAGGCTTTGCTTACCATGTCGAGATCATAATAAGATCAAGTTTAAATTTGGTCGGAAATTTCTGGGTCGTCACAGGGATCACCTTCTTCTTGTCTCCAATGACTAAGTAGACTACGAACTCATCCCCAATTCATCCAAAATTGATGATGGCTGATTGGTTGATCCATTCCGGTTACACTGTCTTCGGAGTTCAGGTGAATATCCATATCGGAATAGCTGTTGGAGTTTAAGGAGTTTGAACTAGATACGGGATCCATCTTGTATATTTAGGAAGATAATTATTGATATGAAATAGATTTTAGATTGGTATTCTTCAATACATAATTTACATATATATATATATATATATATATATATATATATATATATATATATATATATAATACCAAAATTCCATAAATCACGGAGGGATTTTCGGAATATGTCAGGTAAGGTTTAAAGTAATTGATATGCTAAGATATGAATTCGTCTGTACACTATGTATGCAATAAATACATAAAACGTGTCTAGAATTAAGATTAGTAAGCATGTAATTTCCGACACGAAATGATAAGCAAAACGTTTTGACATGCAGTTAAGGTCGAAGTCCAGACTCACTAATGTATCTTAATAACTATCCGTTAGACACACTAATGCAAGACCTGGTTCGCTAAGACCACCACTCTGATACCACATGAGACGACCTGTCCTAATCCATAAGGACGAATACAATAACATATGATTACATTGCGAGGTATTTGACCTCTATATGATACATTTTACAAACATTGCATTCGTTTTTAAAAGACAACATTTCATTTCATCGAAAGTTAACAGGCATGCATACCATTTCCTAATATCCAACTATAAATGACCTAATCTGTCATTTGCTTAATGATAATCTTTATTGAACTCAACGATTTTGAATGCAACGTCTTTTGAAATATGTCATGAATGACTCCAAGTAATATCTTTATAATGAGCAAATGCACAGCGGCAGGTTTCTTTCAAACCTGAGAATAAACATGCTTAAAAGTGTCAACCAAAAGGTTGGTGAGTTCATTAGTTTATCATCAATATTCATTTCCATCATTTTTATAGACCACAAGATTTTCATTTCCATTTCTTATAAATATACATCTCTTCCATAGAGATAAAAATCATTTATATGGTGAACACCTGGTAACCGACATTAACAAGATGCATATAGAATATCCCCATCATTCCAGGACATCCTTCGGACATGATAATTTCAAAGTACTAAAGCATCCACAACAACGGATGGGGCTTGTTGGGCCCGATAGATCTATCTTTAGGATTCACTTCAATTAGTATACTGGTTTACTAATTCTTAGGCTACCAAGCTAAAAGGGGCATATTCGGCTTTGATCCATTCAACCATATAATGTAGTTTCGATTACTTGTGTCAATTTCGTCAAACATTTATAAAAGCGCATGTATTCTCAGTCCCAAAAATATATATTGCAAAAACATTTAAAAAGGGAGTAATGAAACTCACTATACTGTATTTCGTAGTAAAAATACATATGACGTCATTGAACAAGTGCAAGGTTGGCCTCGAATTCACGAACCTATATTAAGTATATATATATTTATATGTTGGTCAATATCTGTCTAACAATTTAGGTCAGGTTATAGTGTATCACAATCCTAATGCTCGACATTATCATGCAAAAGTCAACAAAAGTCAATCTGACTAAAAATGATTTCTAAAATTTATACTTTTTTATTATATAACTTAAATATAGTTGTTTTATATATTTAAATATATTTATCAGATTTCATTAGAGTAAATAATACAAGTCATTTATTAATAAAAATTTATATTAAAATCCATATATGATGAAATATACTTTTATATATCTCCAGTAATAAAATTTATAAGTTCACTTAATATCATAAAAATATAGTGGTATATATTATTAATGTAATTATATTACGTGTGGTAAAAATATCTTTGTATCACATAAAATAATCTTGATAATAATAATAATAATAATAATAATAATAATAATAATAATAATAATAATAAGTAAAAGTTGTCTTATTTTGTAATATAATAATTATTATTATTCTACTAATAATGATAACAACAATATTTATTTTTATCAATGATGATGTTAATTATAATAAAAAGATAATCCTAATTATGATAATTTTTGATGATAAAGATACTTTTTAATGTTAACCGTAATAATAACAATGTTTTACAAAAATAATAATTCTTTTTAAAATGGTAAATAATAATAATACTAAAATGATAATAATGATATTTTATAATAACAATAATAATTTCATTAAAATGATAGTTTTAATATTACTATATTTTTAATTAGTAATAAAAATAATGAAAACGATATTTTTCTCTTACATCAATGTCTTACAATATTTTAATTTCATCATGATACTCATACTCATTATTTTCTAATCAATTTGTTTAATAGCTTTTAGTCCTCTTTTATATCGCATTTATAATAATGATAATAATAATAATCATAATAGTTAGATGATACTAATATTAGTTTTAATGATAAATAGTACTGATAATAATAAATATTATAATAATATCAATGATAATATTAATTATAATAATAATAACAATAATAATAATAATAACGATAATATTAATAATAATCCTAATAATAATAACTATAGTAATAATAACAATTTTTAACGATAATACTTATATTAATAACGATAATGATAATAATAATAATAATAATAATTATTAGATAATAATAATAACGACGATAATAACAACGATAGTAATAATAATCATTTTAACAATAATAATACTAAAATAAATAATAGTTCAATTGGCTATATCTTTTAATCCGTTCATCGAAACCATACGCTTTGTAAATGAAAAGTTATTAATTTTTCGCCAACTTTCCAACGACATGCATATCATATACCTTATCTAAAATGTCCCGTTCATATTTATTATAAACGTTCCATATTAATTGATTTCTTTACGAGGTTTTGACCTCTAAATGAGACGTTTTTTAAAGACTGCATTCGTTTTTAAAACAAACCATAACCTTTATTTTATCGACAAGGTTAAAAGGACACCACCTAGATTATCAGAAATGATAATCTAAAAATATCACACTTAGACACTACCAATACATATTGTTTTACAATATTAATATGTTACAACAAAGTAAATTTTGAATGCAGTTTTAAACAATATTATACAAGCATACTGACTCCAAATCTTGTCCATATATTAGCATGCAACAGCGGAAGCTCTTAATATTCACCTGAGAATAAATATGCTTTAAACGTCAACAAAAATGTTGGTGAGTTATAGGTTTAACCTATATATTTATCAAATCGTAATAATAGACCACAAGATTTCATATTCCAATATACATCCCATACATAGAGATAAAAATCATTCATATGGTGAACACCTGGTAACCGACATTAACAAGATGCATATAAGAATATCCCCATCATTCCGGGACATCCATCGGACATGATATAAAACTTGAAGTACTAAAGCATCCGGTACTTTGGATGAGGTTCGTTAGGCCCAATAGATCTATCTTTAGGATTTGCGTCAATTAGGCGTGCACTAATTCTCAAAATTAGTGATGTTCCCTAATTCTTAGGCTACCAAGCAAAAAGGGGCATATTCGGCTTTGATCATTTAACCATAGAAAGTAGTTTTATGTACTTGTGTCTATTTTGTAAAACATTTATAAAGCTGCATGTATTCTCATCCGAAAAATATTAGATTTTAAAAGTGGGACTATAACTCACTTTCACAGATTTTTACTTCGTCGGGAAGTAAGACTTGGCCACTGGTCGATTCACGAACCTATAACAAATATGTACATATATATCAAAGTATGTTCAAAATATATTTACAACATTTTTAATACGTTTTAATGTTTTAAGTTTATTAAGTCAGTTGTCCTCGTTAGTAACCTACAACTAGTTGTCCATAGTTAGATGTACAGAAATAAATTGATATATATATATATATATATATATATATATATATATATATATATATATATATATATATATATATATATATATATATATATATATATATATATATATATAAATATATTATCATGACCCAATCCACGACCCAGTGTATACATGTCTCAGGCTAGATCACAACTCAATGTATATATATTTTTGGAATCAACCTCAACCCTGTATAGCTAACTCCAACATTACTGCATATAGAGTGTCTATGGTTATTCCAAATAATATATAAAGATTGGTCGATATGATATGTCAAAACATTTGCATACGTGACTATGGTATCCCAAGATTACATAATATATTAGAATACATGTATAATACAATATAAGTTAGCTAGGATATGATTTGTATAGAATTATTACAATATTTCCCGTAGCTACAACAATCAAAAAATATCCAATCTTGTTTTACCCATAACTTCTTCGTTTTAAATTCGTTTTGAGTGAATCAAATTGATATGGTTTAATATTGAACTCTATTTTATGAATCTAAATAGAAAAAGAATAGGTTTATAGTCAGAAATATAAGTTACAAGTCATTTTTGTAAGAGGTAGTCATTTCAGTCGAAAGAACGACGTCTTGATGACCATTTTGAAAAACATACTTCCACTTTGAGTTTAACCATGATTTTTGGATATAGTTTCATGTTCATAAGAAAAATCATTTTCCCAGAAGAACAACTTTTAAATCAAAGTTCATCATAGTTTTTAGTTATCAAACCTAAAACAGCCCGCAGTGTTACTACGACGGCGTATGTCCGGTTTTACGGTGTTTTTTGTGTTTCCAGTTTTTAAATCATTAAGTTAGCATATCATATAGATATAGAACATGTGTTTAGTTGATTTTAAAAATAATTTAGAAGGATTAACTTTTGTTTGCGAACAAGTTTAGAATTAACTAAACTATGTTCTAGTGATTTCAAGTTTAAACCTTCGAGTAAGGTAGTTTTATATATATGAATCGAATGATGTTATGAACATCATTACTACCTTAGGTTTTATGGATAAACCTACTGGAAATGAGTAAAATAGATCTAGCTTCAAAGGATCCTTGGATGGCTTGAAAGTTCTTGAAGCAGAATCATGACAAGAAAACAAGTTCAAGTAAGATTTCCACTCGAAATAAGATTGTTATAATTATAGAAATTAAATC
Organism: Rutidosis leptorrhynchoides; assembly: GCF_046630445.1. Taxonomy (NCBI): domain Eukaryota; kingdom Viridiplantae; phylum Streptophyta; class Magnoliopsida; order Asterales; family Asteraceae; genus Rutidosis; species Rutidosis leptorrhynchoides. The sequence continues at coordinate 297,207,462 of NC_092338.1, read as the reverse complement.
AAAGTTTGAATATGAGTATTACCTAGTATTATAAAGATATATTACTGTAAATAATAAATATTTCTTGAGGTTGAATGATCACTTTACAAGATTGGAAGTAAGCTAGCAAACTTGGAAGTATTCTTGATTTTATGAAACTAGAACTTATAGAATTTATGAAGAACACTTAGAACTTGAAGATAGAACTTGAGAGAGATCAATTAGATGAAGAAAATTGAAGAATGAAAGTGTTTGTAGGTGTTTTTGGTCATTGGTATATGGATTAGATATAAAGGATGTGTAATTTTGTTTACATGTAAATAAGTCATGAATGATTACTAATATTTTTGTAATTTTATGAGATATTTCATGCTAGTTGCCAAATGATGGTTCCCACATGTGTTAGGTGACTCACATGGGCTGCTAAGAGCTGATAATTTGAGTGTATATACTAATAGTACATACATCTAAAACCTGTGTATTGTACGAGTACGAATACGGGTGCATACGAGTAGAATTGTTGATGAAACTGAACGAGGATGTAAATGTAAGCATTTTTATTAAGTAGAAGTATTTTGATAAGTGTCTTGAAGTCTTTCAAAAGTGTATGAATACATATTAAAACACTACATGTATATACATTTTAACTGAGTCGTTAAGTCATCGTTAGTCGTTACATGTAAATGTTATTTTGAAACCTTTAGGTTAACGATCTTGTTAAATGTTGTTAACCCATTGTTTATTATATCTAGAGAGATGTTAAATTATTACATTATCATGATAATATGATGTATTAATATATCTTAATATGATATATATACAGTTAAATATTGTTACAACGATAATCGTTACATATATGTCTCGTTTCGAAATCGTTAAGTTAGTAGTCTTGTTTTTTTACATATGTAGTTCATTGTTAATATACTTAATGATATGTTTACTTATCATAATATCATTTTAATTATATATATATCCATATATATATGTCATCATATAGTTTTTACAAGTTTTAACGTTTGTGAATCACCGGTCAACTTGGGTGGTCAATTGTTTATATGAAACCTATTTCAATTAATCAAGTCTTAACAAGTTTGATTACTTAACATGTTGGAAACACTTAATCATGTAAATATCAATTTCATTTAATATAAATAAACATGGAAAATTTCGGGTCACTACATTATCCTAGTAGCATATGTATAAAACTCATGATTCATCAAAACTATCTAATGACGAAAATAAGTATACAAGCATGCATAATCCTATATACTCGAGCGCTAGTTAGGAATACACTAGTAATATATAAAAGATAAGTTATGAATGCTCACGTATCAATATTGTGATTCAATATTGCAGTAAAAGTACGTAGAAGCGACGGAGATGATAAACACTAGATTGACCTCACGAGCATACCCCCGAACATTACCCATAATCTCCATAGCTATAACCCATAACTTCCTTAGCTCTATCCCTCTCGAAAAAACTTGTTTTGATAACACGCGAGCAGAACCTTGTCGTAGTATTTTATGTATAATACTAATAATATCGCTCCCAATAATACTAATACTAATAATAATAAGATTAATATTAATAATCTTCATATTAATAATAATAATAATAATAATAATAATAATAATAATAATAATAATAATTATAAATATAAATATAGAGAGATTGATAGAGGTGAGTGAAAAATGAATCAAAAACTGTGAACGTTCGAGCCTTTATGCATATTTGCCCATCTAACCCTCCCATGCACTCGCATGCGTTTGTGAGAGGAATCTCATGCAAGTGTATGAGCTACCTTTCCAGCTAACATTTGATCAACAATCGTAACCGACACTTTTTATATATATATTTAATATATAATATATTTAATCTTTAGAATTAATTAAATATTATATTATATTCTTGTGCATAGTTGATTTGTAATTTTAGCACCGATGAATTGTACGTTGACGCTTTACTTACGTACATGTTTCGGCTTTTCGAACGTCCTTTCGTACGCTTAGAAAACTTGTACTTTACGTTTCGCGACACGTACTTTTATCAATAACTAGACTTATTTCACCAATAATTATACTAATTGAAATGTAACTTTATTCATTTGAGTGTCATTTGCTTCTTTAAATCGACGTCTCGTTATATATGATAATATTAATTTAAATCAAATCGTTTTGTATATAGTTAATATTATATTTTTTAAAATATATATATAGTCATTTAAAATAAAAACTTGTACACATTATATATAATTGAAATATTTATTTAATAATATAATATTTAGTTTTTCAAAACTAATTATATTTCAAAGTTCATTTAAAATCATTTAAATAATAGAAAAAAATATTATGTCGTATCACGTTTACGTTTTTGAAATAATATATATATATATATATATATATATATATATATATATATATATATATATATATATATATATATATATATATATATATATATATATATATATATATTCACAATACACAACATTTAATTAAGTTTCTCAAAATTTATAGATCGATTATCTTGTAAAATGTTTTAATAAAAAAGTTCTTTTTAAACTGAAAATGTTTTTGTACGTTTGAAACTAATTCAAATAAATATGATAACTTTGTTTTCCCAAAATTAAATATATTTAAGAATCATTTCAAAAGGTTAGAATAATGGAAATCATTATATCATAAAATGTTTTAGAAAAGTAAAATCATATATGACACATAACAAGTTTCAAGTTTCTAAATCGTCGTTTGTTGGTGAAGCATAAGATAAGGTTCAACGGTTAAAAATCATTTAATGTAAAACGTTGATTTACTTATCTTGTCAATATCCAATATCTAAGTTACTTACCCTACACATTCTTACTTTTTCATTTAAATAAAATGAAAGTTAAAATAGATATCTTATCAGAGTCACGAGGAAAATGTTGTAAAGCATGAATTAGAAATCAAAGAGGAATGACCACTAATATTTGCCTAGTACTCGATAATTGACATTTTGTTCTCACTTGTAAATCACTTTACCATTTATTCCGAATACCGTTAAAAATGAAATGATCTCATAAATCACAGTGGACCTCACAACAGAGACCCATAATCATAACACAATGTAACAGATAACTCAATCATTTGATATTATCTTTTAATTCCGTCGATAAATATATTGAACATATATATTGAAACAATTACGTTTATGTAAAGTATTATACATCTAATACTTTGTTTAATGTTTTCAATTAATATAACTATATATTATATATATATCTATATACACATAAATGTTCGTGAATCATCGAGAACCGTCAAAGGGCAAATGAAGATATGAACACAATTCAAATTTTTTGAGATTTCAACATTACAGACTTTGCTTATCGTGTCGAAAACATATAAAGATTAAGTTTAAATTTGTTCGGAAATTTCCGGGTTGTCACAGATTGAGCTAGATTGTGAAGAAAATGATGAAGAACACTTAGAACACCAAGAGAGAACTTGAGAGAGATGAGTTTGATTCAAGAAAAATGAAATGAGAATGTGTTTATGGAGTGTGCATGCGGACTTGATTTAGGGGAGTAAATATAGGCTCCATTAGTTTGTTGTTTTGTTATATATTTCATGCTAGTTGGGAAATGATGGTTCCCACATGTTTAGGTGACTCATTAAAGCTGCTAAGAGCTGATCATTGAAGTCTATATACTAATAGTAAATACATCTAGAAGCTGGGTATTGTACGAGTACGAATACGGATGGATACGAGTAGAATTGTTGATGAAAATGAATGAGAATGTAATTGTGACCAACTTTGATAAGTATGAGTGTTTTGATATATGTATTGAAGTCTTCTAAAAGTGTATTAATACATCTTAATACACTACATGTATATACATTTTAAGTGACTCGTTAAATCATCGTTAGTCGTTACATGTAAGTGTTGTTTTGAAACCTTTAAGTTAACGATCTTGTTAAATGTAGTTAACCCACTGTTTTTTATATCTAATTAGATGTTAAATTATCATATTATCATGATAACATGGTGTATGAATATATCTTAATACGATATATATATTTTAAAACGTCATCACAACGATAATCGTTACATATATAACTTGTTTCAAAATCCTTAAGTTAGTAGTCTTGTTTTACATATGTAATTCATTGTTAACACACTTAATGATATATTTAATTATCATTTTATCATGTTAAACATAGTGTATTAATATCTAAATACAATTCATATGTATTTAGTAAGACGTTGTTATAACGATAATCGTTATATATATCGTTTCGAATTTCTTAATTCACTAGTCTCAATTTTTATGTATATAACTCATTGTTAATATACTTAGTGAGATATTTACTTATCATAATATTATCTAAAATTATATATATATATATATATATATATATATATATATATATATATATATATATATATATATATATATATATATATATATTTTACATAATATTATGATAAGTAAATATCTCACTAAGTATATTAACAATGAGTTATATATATATCATGTCATTTTTAGAAGTTTTAACGTTCGTGAATCGCCGGTCAACTTGGGTGGTCAATTTTCTACATAAACTCATTTCAATTAAGCAAGTCTTAACAAGTTTAATTTGCTTAACATGTTGGAAACATTTAATCATGTAAATATAGTTTTCATTTAATATATAATCATGAAAAAGTTCGGGTCACTACATCATGCATGTTTTAAACTTATATGTAAATTAGATCGTTATGCATGATTACATATATTAGCTTCAACATGCCACTCTTGTATTCTTACAATATGTATTCAACATGCTATGCTTATATTTTGTGCATGATATAGCCAAAATGGACGGTTTTGTTCGTGCGATGTCGTTAGGTCGCAGTATGTCAGATTCGGTATAGCATACAGAGTTTTTTCGTTTAATTTATATTGTGCGGGGCCTAAATTTACTTTTAACTTTCTAATGTACAAGGTATAAGTTAACCTAGGGTCGTGCTTTTGAATGGTATAATGAATTGAAGATCAAGTGGATAATTATCTTTTATTTAAATTACCTAGATAAAGGATAGTAGTTGGTTTAAGCTAAAAGTCCTAATTGCTAAAAAGTAATTAAAGCAGGAGGATTTTCGGAGTGTGCAGATCAAGGAAATGTTGACCAAGATGTCAGATTGGGCTAGGGAAAGGTAATTATGTTGGTATTAAGACTTATGAATTCAATGGTGTAGATCTGGTTAGATGAGCCAATTACACAGACCTACTTATCTCTAAACTCTCGGAGTTCTCGTTGAGTAGTTATAACGACCCTCAATTTTTCCATTCTATATTTTTCCTTATTAAATGCCCAACTAAATAATTAAACTTAACAATTATACTTTAATTATTGATTGGTAAGAATTATATTAATTAACTTTATGTAATAATTAATAAGTTAATAAAAGATAAAAATAATAAGCTTATTAACTTTTGTGAATAAATAAATAACTTTAAAATTTGTGTACTTAAAATATTTAAACTTGGATAATTAAGGAACCATTTAAGCTAAACAAAAGTACAAGGACTAAAGTGAAAAAGTTAAACCCTAATCCCAATAAACCCAAGCCGATTTTAGGAGGGTAAAATTACCCTTTTGCCCCTCAAATTTTCGGCTCCCATGAACAACCCTAACCCCCTCTTCAAGCTAACTTGTTCCCTAAGTAAATCTAACCCTAACCCTAATTCTAAAATTTTCCTAACACTCCTATAAATAGAGGCCTAACCTAAACCATTTCATTGTACCAAATCACAATCAAATCTCTCTCCCAAAAATCTCTCCTCTCCCTCTTATTTTCGGCTCAAAGCTGAAACCATCACCATCATCACCATCGAAATCCACCACCACCTTCAAGGGATTTCCAAGTGATATTCAAGTGTTCTTCGCATTCTTCAAGAATCTTCGAGGTTTTCTTCGAATCTTCAAAGGCTTTGATCTTCAATCTTCATCGTGTTCATCTTTTCTTTGTTAGTCGTGTTCGAATCTTCAAAGGTATAACATAAACCCTAACTTTTTTACATAAACTTTGAGTTTTGTTTAGTTCATGTTCATGTTATAAACTTATTCATAAACATATACATAAACACACCTAGATCTATACATGAAAAAAATATATATTAATATGTATGTATGTATGTATGTCGACTAGAAAAAAAGGGAAAAGGAAAGTTTGATCTTCAAAACCCTAGATAACAATTAGGAGATTTGTTTGTGTTAATTAAGGAAATAAAATAAACTTATATATATACATATACATATCGATACATATATATATATACATGTAAAAAAATATTATATATATATATATATATATACATATACACGAGTTACATACATATATCTATACTAAACCCTAATTACCCCTAAACTATACTACTTTAATTAAAACTCTAAACCTAACCCTAATTTATTAAAACCCTAATTAATTATTAAACCCTAGACATTAATTAAACCCTAGTTATTAATTACTAAACCCTAATCATTAATTACTACTCTAATTAATTAAACCTAATTAATTAATAAAACCCTAATATTACTTATACTATTATTTAACACTTACACTTATACTATTATTATCACATATACAATACTACCTATATTATAATGCATAAGAACATTTTTGGATATATATTGGATATATATAGATCTTCGAACTTTCTTGATGAATGGTTTCTACGGAACTCTAGGCGGAAAGGTTTGGATTTTCCGATTTAAAGGATCCTATAGCTCAAGCCCCTAGACCTGAAATTGCCATTCGAAGGGAAAGGGGTGATTGGAAGTATATCTAATATGGCAAGTATCCTAAAATGGAAACACTTTTAAAATAGAAACTTTCTAATTATAAACTTACTAAAAATAGAAACTTTCTAAAAATAGAAACTTTCTAAAAATGGAAACTTTCTAAAAGTAGAAACTTACTAAGAATGGAAACTTAGTAAAACAAACTATACTTAAACACTTACATACTTAAACTTAAACTTGGGCAAAACACTTACTACTCTTAAATGTCAATAGGTTGACTTTTCTGCTCACTCATCCAACTTTCTATTCCGAGGAATAACTAGCTCTCTCTACTTACTAAGGTGAATTCATAGCCCCACTCTTTATTGCTAGCAAACTTATTTACTTTTATTGGGGTGAGACACATGCTACTTTTACTATTTACAATTTAGACACAAGTGCCAACTGTTAAAACTATGCTATACCCTACTATGTCCGACTAAGTCCCTACAGTGATATTTTTAATTGCTCGTTGAATGCATGCTTAATTATTGGGGGTAGGCCTATCGGGAGTAACATCCCCGATACATTTGACCAATTCATTGTATTACTTAATAATGAAATTAAATCGACAAGTATAAACTATAACTTGTCTTTGGGGCAAACTTGAACGTTTAGTCTAAATATCACGCATTGACATAACTTTTTGATCCTGCGAGATCAACTTTACAAACTAAATCTTGTGGTCTAAAACAACAGTCAAACTTATTTGTTAAACCTATGAACTTCACTCAACCTTTTGGTTGACACTTTAGCATGTTTTGTCTCAGGTGCTGATTGATTCAAGCTTTCTTACTTACTACTTATCTGATGCAACGTGGACATAGGATCAAGAGATATCGCATTTACTACTTTTGCGTTTGAACATTTACTTTACTCCTTTGTAACGACATTTCATTTTCCGCTGCGTACTCAATAAAGTTTATTTTATCATTTAGTATTATTCTCGTATATTATAATATGTTAGTTTATTTGATATTAAGTCACATTTCGCCCAGGCCCTAACTGGGGGTGTGATAGATTGGTATCAGATCATAACCAGGCTATTATAGAGAACCAGGATTGCATTTTTATGTGTGCCTTACTTGTTAGCTAGGGTGCCTTAGCTATCTAGAAAACTATAACCTTTCCTGCCTTAGACTTAAAGCACTTAGGATTGCACTATAATCTTAACACTTATGCTATCATAAACTTGACTTAAAAATTCTAATCAAAGTCTCTTTCCTAATGTTAGGATGTCAAGCTCAAGCGTTAATAAACCAACTCTTTTCAAGCCAACCGGAGAAGATACTAAAGGGTCTTCCAGTGAAAGATCAGTCCAAAGTCAACCTTATGGCTTTGGTGGTCCTCGTTCCCCAAACTATAGTCCGGATACTATACTTGTATCTCCTGATTTTCACCCAACTCAAGGATCTGAAAGCAAAGGAGAAAGTCGTGCTGATCTTGCAGACTCTGGCTCTTTTCACTCATTGGTACATAAACCAATGAGTACTCCCGAATGGGATGCCCTTCAAGACCTCCCTAACTACGACAGCGACTTCTCAAATTATGAGCCTGAAGAAGAGCCTATTGAAGAATCGTCTGAAAAAAAAAAAATATATATATATATATATATATATATATATATATATATATATATATATATATATATATATATATATATATATATATATATATATATATATATATATATATATATATATATAAAGAAAGCAACCCGAACCCGCTACCAATCCATTATTCTGT